>NC_067493.1:48934185-49246393 GCF_947179515.1 Apodemus sylvaticus | reverse complement strand
CAGCAGAGGAGGGTATATCCCTGGTGTATAGAAAGGGGCCTTGATTGCAGGCCTCTGCTTTAGACATTGAAAGAAGTGTTTACAGAACAGGTGGACTAGAATTATTCCTGGTTGCATCTTACCAGTTCTAGGTCTTTGGACAAGCAGTCTAATCACCCTGGGGCTCAGTTTTCCTAATCTGTAAAATGGGCACAGCAACCATAGCCTCCTCACAGTATCCTGGGAAGGGTACCATGGTCTCTTGCTGGTGGCAGTGCATGTGGAACTTGTATTTTACTTTATTTCTATTTTTGGCATTCAGGTATTAAATTGCAGGGCCTTGTATGTCCCACAGGAATACTCTACTAATGAGCTACACCATAGCCTGTTATTAGGCTAATTAACAAATTGGGGTGCTGGGAATTGAACCCATATCTTTAAGTTTGCCAGGCAAGTACCCTGCTACTGAGCCACATACACACCTATCTACCCATCTACCCATCTATCATCTCTCTCTCTCACTTTCTCTCTCTCTATATATAAATATATATTTATATATATTTATATATAATCTATCTACCTATAATCAATCAATCAATCTATAATCTATCTACCTATAATCAATCTATAATCTATCTATCTATAATCAATCTATCTATCTATATCTACCTATAATCAATCAATCAATCAATCTATCTATCATCTATCGTTTATGAACCGAGCGCCTCATGCATGCTAGGTGAGTCCTCTACCCCTGAGCTACACCTCCACTCCCAGTTGCATACTTTAATTTCCACAAGTAAAAACATATTTCAGTTGTACAAGAGGACCTGAGTTAGCACCTCAAGCACATCACCTTGCACATGTGATTGCTCATAATGAGACTAAACCTATTTGGATCAAAAAAAAAAATCACCGTAAAAATGCCCCAAAAGGTATTTGATTCCAGGTCACGACTAAATAAATAAATAATACATAAACAAACTCTGACATTTTGAATTTCCCAATCCGCATGTGCCTTGGGTCAGAATATGTTGCTAGCCTGTCTAGTACCAGGGGGTCTCTGGCTGAGTGTGGAAACCTATACATTCCTCAGAATACTGTGATTAAAATTCATAAAACACATACTCTAGAAAGTGTTGAATAACAGATATCAAATTATTATCACCGGTATTATTATTTTGATCCTCCTGCCTCTGCCTCCCAAGTGTTGGGATTAGACGTGTGATCCACTATGCCAGGCTTATTTGGTGCTGGGGTCAAATACTGGACACTAGAACACTCTGCTGAGTTACATCCTCAGCTTTGGATGGACCAGATTCTGAGAACCTGCAGGATGGCGGATCAACAGGCCATGGGAGCAATGCATTTGGTTCCGTGGCTTCCATCTTCCTTAGCCTCCCTTCTGCCCCGTCCCCCCCCCTTTCCCTGTCCCTCTTCTCCCTGCTTAACACAAGGCTCCTGCCAATTGCTTCATTCACCCTCTCAACATTATAGTCTCTTGAAAATTGTTTAATTTTTAAATTTTATTTTTAATTATGTGTATGGGATGGGGGTAGGGAAGAAGAGATTGTGTGTACATGAACACAGATACTTACAAACTCCACAAGAGGGTGTTGGATGCCCAGGGAGCTGGAGTTATCATTGGTTGTGATGTGGGTGCTGGGAACCAAACTTAACTACTGAGCCATCTCTCCAGCCTCTGAGGATTTCTTCTTTTTATTGTTGTTCATGATGATGATGATGATGATGATGATGATGATGTGTTTGTGTGTGTGTGTGTGTGTGTGTGTATGTGAGACTGTTCATGGTGAGTGTGATATGTACATGGGGTGTGCTCATACCACAGTGTGCACGTGGAGATCAGGGCAGCACAACTTTGTGGAGTTGGTTCTCTCTTTTCACCTTTACGTGGGTTCTAGGGATTGAACTCAGGTCTCTAGGTTTGTGCAGCAAGCACCTTTACCCACTAAGCCATCTTGTCTGTCCATGAAGTTTATTTCCCTCAGTTTACAGAAGGTAGAAACCAAGCCATAGAGTAGTTCGATATAACAGCATGACAAAGACATCAACTTAAAAGGATCTGTCTGGATTAGAATGACCTAAGGCTGCACCTGATTTTCCAGGGTTGTCTGTTCTACTTGGGCAAAGATAGTGCTTTTAAAAAGTGTTCAGAGGTTAAGTCTAAATGTCTAGGCAGTGCATCCAGCTTTTATCTCGGATAGTTCAAAGATATTCAGATGAGAGGGAATAATTTCCCATGTGGCATGGGATTCTGAGGTGACCTTGCTTTTCTGACTGTAATAAGTCTGTTTTTAGACCTACTTGCCTGGTGTACAAGACAGGAGATGTGAGTGCTGGACACACATTCATGTCCTGGGACTCCAGGAGTCACTGACCTGTGGATCATCAAAGACCACCCTGCCCCCACATTAGTTTCTTATTTTGTTGACCTTTCTGTTGAACGCATTGACACAAGAATCAGCAAGGAGGTGAAATTCCCTCACAGCACCAGCAAATGTATTTTTCTCTTTGTCTTCTTCCTTTCAGTAAAGAGTACCCTGTGGTTCCCAGGAGCACCGTGAGGCACAAAGTTACCTCCAACCACAGCCCCTTCAGCAGCAGCGAGACCCGAGCTCTCTCCACCTCTTCCAATTTAGGGTCCCAGTACCAGTGTGAGAATGGTGTCTCTGGCCCCTCCCAGGACCTTCTGCCCCCACCCAACCCATACCCACTGGCCCAGGAGCACAGCCAAATTTACCACTGTACTAAGAGGAAAGGTGAGTGTGGCAGGCCTGCTGGGGCTTAGCCCTAACTGCTTGCTGCCATGGTGGCGGGGTGGGCTCGGAAGGAGTGCTCCCACCCTGATGTGGTAGTGCTCCCCACCCTGAGGGGGTAGTGCTCCCCACCCTGAGGGGGTAGTGCTCCCCACCCTGAGGGGGTAGTGCTCCCCACCATTGGTGGTAGTGACCACCATGGGGAGGGGAGCGCACAATGACATTTGTTTGCTTATTATTTATTTATTTTTAAGTAAGTGACACAAATACAGAGGTGATAGGAAATTCAAACCATGTAGGTAAAAAGTAAGAGGTTCATTTAGTATATCTCTCAGTTCAGCCTCTCCCTGGAGAAGCTATAAAATGTCCAGATTTACTTTAGTCATTTGTAATGCATACATGTATGTAGCACATGTACACATACATATACACATACATATATATGTACATATACACATCAACACATACATAGACACATTTATAGACACAAACATATACTCATACAGACACATACATGCACACACACATATATACACAAATGTATACACACATACACATATACATATATATACACATACACACATATACAAGTACGTATACATATACACATACATATATACAAACATACATTCATATATACATATACATATACATATACACATACATACACTCAAACATATAAACATCCATATACATACATACCATTACACATATACACACATATACACATACATACACATATAGCATGCATATACTCACATATACACATACATATATACACATACATACATAACATGCACATACATGCACCGATACATACACTCAGACATATAACATATACATAATACACACATACACACATAACACACACACATATATACACATAAATACACATACACACATAGAGACACATATATCACACTCATTATACATGCATAACACACACATAGCATACATACAGCACACACTCCTTTATCAAATGAGAAATCAATGATTTTTTTTCTAAGCTGTCTGAACCAAAGGGCGTGTCAGGAAAAGAAGCATCTGCCAGCCCCTTTTGGGAGCCAGAACCACCATAGTTTACATGTACAGTGTGGTTGAGTTTAGTTTATCTGAACATTTGTGTCTGTGTGTTTTAATGCAAGGTCTCATTCTGTAGGCCTGGCTGGCCTATAATTTGCAATCCTCCTGCCTCAGCGTCCTGAGTGCTTATCCTCCCTGGGTTTCCTCACTTTGTAAATGGTGACGGGTATCTCAGAGCACCTGATGCCCGTCAACACCCAGCAGGTTGAAGCTATCCCAAAGAGGTGACATGTAGTCACTGTAGATAGAGTCCCTGGAAGAAATGAAGACATGGTTGTTATGAGGCCCACCCAGGGTGGAGATAGCCTCCACCCAACGGCCTTCAGGGCCAGACCCCAGGGACACAGCTCACCTTTGGGAGTTGGGAGCTTCCTTTATGAATATGGGCTTGTGGCTTTAAATGAGATTGTAATTCGAGCTCAGGATGGTATGTGTCTTGTGGATTGATATGAAGGTGCAGGCCCGCGCGCGTGCGTGCGTGCGTGCGTGCGTGCGTGCGTGCACTGTGTGATTGTCTGGGGCGGGCTCATTTAGTGGCCCACCTTGTTATTCTCAACAACCTAAGTCATAGTCTGGCCTGCTACCCCTCCCTCCAGAAGCACCAGTTCTGCCCCTTTAGAAGTCCAGCAACCTGTTTTTGGACTTTGGTTAAGTTCTTCACCAGCAGGCGCCATCAGCAAAGCTGCTATAGTAGAATTCTCAGGAGCTGGGCTTCCTAGAGGAAGGAAGCCAGGTCTGACTGACTTACCCGAATGCCCCGTCCTTGTGTTTGGAAGGGGAGACATGCTGGCATTGGTCCTTGCCTGGGGATGATGTCTGACTTCCAGATGGACCCAAATCCATTCAAACGCCTTGGATCTCCAAGGCCTGAACAATGTCACCCAAACAGCCCCCAGCCCGGCTCCCCCCACATCCGCCCCCGAGTGGGCTGGATACCAGATGCGGCAAGCTCGTCCTTTCCCTCAACTCTCAGAGAGGGAACGCGTATCCAAGGAGGAGTTCCTGTTCAGATAGCCTTCCTAGTGTGACAGCTAAAAGGGTCCTTGCTTGACTTGGTCTCTGAGTAAGTCTTCTCTCAATGTAGGTATGAGGAAGGTTTCTGACAGGTGGTAAACTGAGGCACAGAAAAGGGCTCATGGGTTTTGCCTTCTAAGACAGGGTCTTACCATTTATCTCAGGCTGGCATCAGTCTTTAGATGTAGCCAGGCTGGTCTGAAACGTGTGTAGCTCAGGCTGGCCTCAGACTCCCTGCATAGCCCAGGCTGGCTTTGAACTCTTGTCTTCTGCCTCCACTTCCCAAGTACTGAGGTTGCAGGCACACAACCCGATATCCATGCGCTGGTGTTTCGTGAAGGTGGAATTAGAAGGTAAAAGCCCTGTTTGTGTGCTCTGTGCCTTGCGTTGCTCACGTCCGTGCGTCCTTGTCGGTGACACAGTCGCTACATTTAACATGTCATCTCCTGCGGGGGACTGTGGTGGGAACGGGTCTTACATGGCCATAAAGAGCTTGGCAGGTTTGCATTAGGGCGCTCTGTCGATTAAATTAATGCCAGATTGAGGGTGGAGAGAGAGAGAGAGAGGGAGGGGGAGAGAGGGGAGAGAGAGAGGGGGGGAGGAGGGAGGGAGGGAGGAAGAGAGAGAGAGAACCAAACCCATTTGGGGTCAATAGTTATAGCATCATCCTCAGCCACGCCCTCTGTACAGATGTGGCGGGAAGGCCAGGGGAGGCCACCTCCTTGGTTAGTTGACCTTCAGATTCCTCAGGTGAATTTGGAATCAACATAGCAGGGCTGGAGAAGGGTCTGCCCGCCCATCGCAGAAAGGGCTGTGACCCCTGGCAGCTTGCAGTCGGGTGACCCCTGGGAATTTGATCGCTTCACCTTTCTGGGCCTTGAGTACCTCTGATGCAGGTCAGGGATAACTGTAAGCCCTACCTGTTACATTGATGAGGAGATGAGATGAGAGGCTACATGGGAAGTACCTGGTCTGCTACTGGTATGGATGAGTACACCCCAAATATCTGTGATTGCTTCCCTATCCTGTACAGAAGACATGCTGTCCCAAGCAGCACACTGGCCCAAGCAGGCTAAGCATTGCCTAAGTGATGACAGAACTGTTAAAACTGCAGTAGGGTCTGGACTGAGAGCTCAGTCAGCAAATGTTCCCCTTAAAAGCTTGACCCCCCAGAACCCATGTACAAAAGGAGCCAGGTGTATGAGCATCCACTTATAAGCCTAAGGCTGGAGAGGTGATGGGTTTGCTGGTCAGACAGCCAGAAAGTTCCAGGTTCATGAGGGACCCTGTCTTAAAAACCAAGATGGTCCCTGAGGAGTAACAGCTCAGGCTATCTCCAACCTCCATGGACAAGACACATGCAAACATGAACACTTACACACATACACACACACACACACACACACACACACTCTCTCTCTCTCTCTCTCTCTCTCTCTCTCACACACACACACACATGCACACATGCATACACATGCATACACATGCATACACATGCATACACATGCATATACACATGTGCACACACAGTAACAGACACACACATACATATACACACAGTCACAGACACACACACACACACACACACACATGCACACGCACGCACGCACGCGCGCACATGCACAGGCACAGGCACAGACACATACATACAGAGTCGCAAAATTGCTCATTAATATCAAATTGTAAGAACAGCCTGGGTATGGAATTGTGGACAGTGGGAGGCAGCTAGGAGAAGGGTAAGAGACAGGAGATATGTATCCTTTCTGGGGAAGGGTTGTTATGTGGGTGCCCAGATCAAAGGGCAAAGGGTAGAGAAAGAAGACTGGAGAGATAGGCGGGGCCAGCTGGATGCCCCCCTAAGCCATTTCCATTAAAGCCCCCCGTGTTATCTGAACAGCTATGGGAGACCGTCAGGGGGGTCAGCGGCCTGCAAGTGTCAAGGCTAGTGGTTGTGTTTAGCAGCACCACTTTGCTGTGATAGGAGGGGACAGAAATGACATCAGACACCTGTTGAGAGGGAGAGGAGACCGTGGATTGTGAGGCCTGCCATGGCGGCTCAGAGTTGCAGAAGTGAGAGGAACCAGGATTTGGGGACTGGCTGCAGATAAGAACGTGAGAAGAAAATGTTCCCCTCTGTCCCTTCAGGTTGGATGCTAGAACTCAGACAGATGGACATCTTTCCCCAAAGTCCCTAGCTACTGAGCGGCCTGTCCCAAGTGCTTCAGTGATGTCAGTGGCCTTGGGGCGCGCGCTCGTGTGTGTGTGTGTGTGTGTGTGTGTGTGTGTGTGTGTGTGTGCGCGCACGCTCTGAAGAAAGCCTCTTGTCTTCCCAGAAACCTCTGCTCTTCTCACCTCCTTCCACACTTCCACCCCCAAAGGGAGATTGGGTATCAGAGAAGCCAATGGGGTCACAAGGCAATTCATCATCAGTCCCCACAGTGTGAGGAGATAACAAATCGGGAGGCTTCCTTCCAGTTTGGGACTCCCTAGGAGTGATAACTCCGTGGGTGGTTTCCCCCCTGGCCCCAGCCCGGCCCTGCTATCTGACTTCCTCTCATTGTCTGTCTGCCTTGCAGCCAGCCCAGGAGCCAGGCCCCATGCAATGTCACAGGGCCCAGAGGGCCAGCAGCCTCCTCTCCTGTTTGGACCAGGCTGTCTCCAGCCTATCTCTCCTCCTGGATGGAGTCAAAAAAGCTGGGCAGGTCTTTTATCAATGCCACTCAATCAAAGCCAGGATCCTAGGACTGGGAGGGAGCTCTTGTTAGTCTTTCCTCCACTACCCTGACTCTCGCACCATGCTTTCGTCAGCAAACAAACAGACCCAAATAAAGATGTAGCAAAGACATTATGGCACTGCCTATCAAAGGGAAGATGGGGATGGGGAGGGCAGGGGGAAGTGGTACTGGAAATGATTCCACAGTGTGCTTTTCTCCCCAGGCTGTGAGGTTTGTTTTTAG
Source organism: Apodemus sylvaticus (assembly GCF_947179515.1). Lineage (NCBI taxonomy): Eukaryota > Metazoa > Chordata > Mammalia > Rodentia > Muridae > Apodemus > Apodemus sylvaticus. Next base: position 49,238,583 of record NC_067493.1, on the reverse strand, counting down.
TACTTTACATGTAGTCTGTGTGTGTGTGTGTGTGTGTGTGTGTGTGTGTGTGTGTGTGTGTGCACTTATATGTCCTGGTAAAGCTAAGCATGCAGAGTTCAAGGGACAACTTGCAGGAGTCCACTCAAGCCTTCTGCTGTGAAGATCTCAGGTTGCCTGGCTTGTCAGCAGGTGCCTTTACCGACCTGACCTGACACTGTGTGTTTTTAAAGGCAACATCAGGGTCTTCCCTTAAATTGAATTATTCAGGGCAGCCTGAGTTGAAGAATACCCTATCCTCACCCCTTAGGGGACAAATTGTGTACCATGCACAAATATCAGAGTCTAAGGTTAGGTGATGATGGACAGAGCCAGGTGAAGTCATCAAATACTGAGAGCACTCACATCCCAGGCCCTGTCCTGAGAAAGCAAGCAGGGGAGAGATCTGCTCTTAGGAAACATGCATTCTCATGGGGTAGACAAGTAGGGGAGCAGCAGATAAACTCACAGTGGTCGAGGGGTCTGAGCTACGGTGTTTTCATTTTAACTTGAGATTTTCCCATGATACCATTCCAGTGTTTCCATTTTAACCCAAGTTCTGAGAGTTTGGAGCATATATATTCAAAATCTGTTCTCCATTTATTTATATCTCTATCCAACCACCCACGTGTCTAGGAATCCATCTATTTGTTTATCCATCCACCCACCCACCCATTTGTCCATTTGTCTGTCTATGCAATCATCCATCCAACCATCCATCTACCCATCCATCCAACCATCCATCCATCCATTCATCCATTCATCCATCCATCCATCCATCCATACATACATACATACATACATTCATCCATCCATCTACCCACTCGTCCATTCATCTATTTGTCTGTCTATCTATTCATCCATCCATCCACCTATTTATCTACCCACCAGCCTCTTTATTCTTTCATTTACCCAACTATCCTATCCATTTACCAGTCTATCCACTCACCCATTTATCCATCCATTCACTCATCCATTTACTTATCTATCTGCCCATCCATTTATGTATCTATCCACCCTTTTATCCATCCATCCATCCATCCATCCATCCATCTGTGTTAAGTGTTATAACCCTCCATGTTGGTTGAGCCTGTTGAGTTACATTAACAGCAGAAAGCCCAGGGCCACCTGTCCTCACTGTTTTGTGACTCAATAGGTCTGAATTACAGTCCTGACTCCTTGCAGACTCCTTATCTGAGACCTCCATACTTCTGGCTTCCAGAGTCTCTGTCTGTGGAAACACCACAACATTTGCCTGTGTGAACTCAGCCGGCAAGGGATGTGACCCACTTGGGAACTGTGACCATATTTGCTCAATGGGATCAGTGACTTAAAAAGTGGCTCTGGGAAGCTTCCAGCTCTGGAATCCACCCAAATACCTCAGAGCGTTGGATGACCTTCAGAGAGCCATCTGCCTAGTCTGCTGAGAGAGAAAGCTGGAGAGAGGGAGTAGACATGGGTTATGCCGAGAGATAAGATTTAAAGTAAGAGATTCCAAGTGCTGGGCTGACTCACTGGCTAAGGCAGACAGACTTGGTATTTCCTTAATTAAACCTAAGGAGGAGTTTGGGGACTGTCCCCATGCACAGTTAGGGACGGCACTTGGAGCAGTTCAGGCCTTTATCCGTGGCTACTTGGAACATAGGTGTTGGAGCCATGATGCTACATGCCTTAAAGCCGGTGTTCTGAGTTCATTTAAATGATTTTATCCAGAGTTAAAAACAAAACAAATGCTGGGCAGTTGTGGCGCATACAACTTGGGAGCACTTGGGAGGCAGAGGCTGGTGGATTTCTGAGTTCGAGGCCAGCCTGGTCTACAGAGTGAGTTCCAGGACAGCCAAGGCTACACAGAGAAACCCTGTCTCGAAAAATAACCACAACCAAAACCAAACCAAAACAAATAAATAACAAACACATACTTCTAGAAAATTCCAAAGGAGTAGGGTTTCCCACAGTCATTGAGGTGGCCAGACTCAGGAAGAACTTCCCTGTTCAAGAGACTTAGCAGAGTTTCAAGTGTTGTTGACCTTTTTTCCTACACACCCTATGCCTCTCTGAAGCAGAATCGTCAGGTCTCTGGCTAGTCCCACCGGAACACTCGACACCTGGTTAGGGCTCTTTGCACAACCAGGGAAGCTGAACTCCGCCCAGACTATTAAAAGACTAAAACCACATCTTCCCCAGACAAACTCATAAGAGATTACACGGGGTGCACTGATCATGCGTGACCTGAAGTTTAGATCCTGTGATGAAGCCTGGGAGGCATCTGAGCATCCTCAGCTCTAGCTTTCATCAGGAAGCCAGCTTTGCAGTTTCTCTGAGCATTCTGGATGAGATATTTCTGGCTATTACAGACTGGAATGCATAATTTTACGATTTTCCAAACTGTGTTCCGACCTTTTTCTTATTATTCTCCCTACAACCCCTGTTTAAACTTGTAATGAATCTGGAAGGGATCAGAAACTTAAAAAAAAAAAAAGTTCCTTTTTTCCTTTTTTTTTTTTCTCCTGCCAAGAGTACCCTGCAGCTGCACTTTCTGTTGTTGAAAAGGGGAACGCCCTAGTTAATAATAATAATAATAATAATAATAATAATAAAAAGAGTCCAAAGCTGTGAACCCAGCAATAGTGAGATCTTTGGGTATAAGGTCTGGTGGGCAGAAGGAAGATGGGAAGGAATCAAGGTGGCAGACGGGGAAATGAGCGGAGGGTGGCACTGCCAAGAGTCCAGAAATCCTAACCAGCTGAAAAGCAGGGGTGGAGGGTGGGGGTGGGGGTGGGGGGAGGAGAACACCGCAAAACATCTGGATGTCTTCAAACATCTGCATGGTTGGCACTGTGTGCACAGGACACCTGCAAGAGTGACTGCTGTTTTCTTAGGGGTGGCGTTTTGACTTTTTTGATATAAATGCTCCGGTACCCCATAGGGTTCCCAGATGTGTTGCAGAACGCCCACCTAAAACCAAATGTGCATGTTGTTAGACAGGTACAACCCATGCTGTGTGGGGAGGCATCTGAGCTGCCCACTGGCGTCACCCGGGGAAGGTGGTTACCAGTGTCGCTGTGTGGCAGAAGCCAGATCTACACTTATCTATCCAGTTGAGGGTCTGCTTTTTTAACCGGCCCAAAGACTTCACTGATGTGTGAATGCTCACACAAAGCCTTATGTTCTAGTAGTTTCTCTAAGTGACAAAATACTTAGTTTTCTTCACGTGCTGCCCCCAGTTGGATGGAGTGGGGCTAGGGTACCATGCATCTGCCTGGCTCACAGCTCCATCCAAAGCACCTGGCACACTGCCTGGCACTCTGCAGAACTCAGGGAATGCTGGCAGGATAGCCAGGTGGTTGACATTGGCTATTGGAAAGCAGGCATCGTAGGCTCAGGAAGTCAGCTCCTACTTGGCTTCCTGTTTCTGTCACTCTGAGGTGAACTGCCTTCTTCTGAGAAATGGGAGTGTCTTAGTCAGGGTCTCTATTCCTGCACAAACATCATGACCAAGAAGCAAGTTGGGGAGGAAAGGGTTTATTCAGCTTACACTTCCACACTGCTGTCCATCACCAAAGGAAGTTAGGACTGGAACTCAAGCAGGTCAGGAAGCAAGAGCTGATGCAGAAGCCATGGAGGGATGCTACTTACTGGCTTGCTTCCCCTGGCTTGCTCAGCTTGCTTTCTTATAGAACCCAAGAGCACTAGCCCAGAGATGGCACCACCCACAAGGAGCCCTCCCCTCTTGATCACTAATTGAGAAAATGCCCCACAGCTGGATCTCATGGAAGCACTTCCCCAACTGAAGCCCCTTTCTCTGTGATAACTCCAGCCTGTGTCAATTTGACACAAAGTCAGCCAGTACAGGGAGCAAAGACAGACACTTTGAGGGGTTGCTGTAAGTTCAAGTAGGGGGTCACTCCATAAGTGTTTATTAAGTAGTTCATTCCTCACGTGTCGTCCAATGTCAAGCTTTATGACTCCTGACCATCCTTGAAAGACACATGGGAGAGACAACTTCCTTTTTATTTATACTCCTCAAAGACAGCATAGTTTCCTCCCATCCCCACCCTTCCTCTTCCCTTTCCCCTTCTCTTGCCTCCTTTCTTCATTCCCTCCCTCCCCTCCTTTCTCTCCTTCTTCCCCCTTCTCTTCTTCTCTCCCTCCCCCTCCTTCTCTCCCTCCTTCCCTCTCTCCCTCCTTCCCTCTCTCCCTCCTTTCCCCCTCCCTCCTTCCTTTTCTTTTCTCCCTCCCTCCTTCCTTCTCTTCATCCCTCCCTTCCTACTTCCCTCCCTCCTTTCCTCCTTCCTTCTTTTTAGGTCTTCTAAAGCAAAACAGTTGCCTTTCACTGAGCCCAGACAAGCACACAGCTCTTGGGCCTGCACCTTCACATCAAGTCACAAGACACACCCCATCCTGAGCTCGAATTACAGTCTCATCTAAAACAGAGAAGACAGAGGTTAAATAAGGAGCCCATATTCACAAAGAAAGCTCCCAACTCCCAAAGGTGAGCTGCATCCCTGGGGTCTGACCCTGAAGGCCATGGGGTGGAGGCTATCTCTACCCTGGGTGTGCCTCACAGCAACGGTCTCTTAATTTCTTCCAGGGACTCTATCCACAGTGACTACATGTCATCATTTTGGGATAGCTTCAGCCTGCTGGGTGTTGATGGACATCAGGTGCTCTGAGATACCATTTACACAGTGAGAAATCCAGGGAGGATAACCATTCAGGAGGCTAAGGCAGGAGGATTGCAAATTATAGGCCAGCCTGGCCTACAGAATGAGACTACATGTCATCTCTTTGGGATAGCTTCAGCCTGCTGGGTGTTGATGGGCATCAGGTGCTCTGAGATACTATTTACACAGTAAGAAATCCAGAGAAGATAAGCACTCAGAAGGTTGAGGCAGGAGGATTGCAAATTATTGGCCAGCCTGGCCTACAGAATGAGACCTTGCATCAAAACACAGAGACACAAACAAATGTTCAGATAAACTAAACTCAACCACACTGTACATGTAAACTATGGTGGTTCTGGCTTCCAAAGGGGGCTGGTGGACGCTTCTTTTCCTGAGACAGGTCCTTTGATTCCTTTCCTTTCTTTCCCTCCCCCTTTCCATCCCCTTCTCATTTCTACACACACACACACACACACACACACACACACACACACACACACACACACAATCAAATCTAGAGCATATCCTCAGATGCAAATGTAATTTTTCTACATGTGTTAATTAGAAAGAGATCAGAAAATGAGAAAAATGACCTCCAACCCTTGGGGAAGTCAAACTCTGCCTGAGGAATGGATGTTTTTGAGATGACGCCTTGGCATATATATCCAAGTATGGCCTCCCCAAGGAAGCAGCTGGAGGCAGTTAGAGACCAGGTCTTCCATGAGAGTGAGTTGCTATGTTGTCCCAGCAACAAGGGATGTTCTGAAGGTTATTACAGGATTTTTGACACCAACCTTTCTTCTTTCTCTTCCTTTTTTGTCGAGAGTTTATGTGCATACATGTTTTGACCAAATCCATTCTCCAACTCTCTTCTTTATTTTATCATGGAATGAATGACGCCCATATTGCTAACCTGTATCCTTGACTATGACTTGGGAGGTTGGATTATCCACAGGCAACACACCAACAGAAGAATCAGATCCTTGTCCAAATGTCTCGAGGGCTGTCAGCCTGGGTATTGCTGGTCTTAAGATGTTTTTGACCCACTTTAGAGTGGTAGAAAACTGTGTGTGCATACTTTTCAAAACATCCCATTCCAGAGAATTTGTCTAGGAAATGGAGCTAACCCACACAATGGTTAGCTCCCATGAGGGCCAATGGCCCCAGAGTGCCTAAGGGAGACTCTTCTGAGGATGAAGTTATCTCTATTACCCTGTACCAGGACTAATGAGTGGGTAGAGGAGAGGTGTGATCCAATTCATAGGAGACAGCAATGCAGGGGTCTGTATTGACTCAACAGCTAGTGAAGGGGATTTGCTCCAAATTCCATCCATCTACTCACCCATCCAGCATTCATCCAGACTACAACCATCCATCCACACATCCATCCGTCATTTATCCAGACTACAACCATCAATCCACACATCCATCTAGCTGTCCATCTATCCATCCATCCATCCACATATCCATCTAGCTCTCCACCCATTCATCTCTCACTTCTCTATCCACTCATTACCCAATCACCGTCCAACTACCCATCCAGTATTCACCCACCTCTTCATCCATCATCCATGCATCCAGCTGTTCTCCCACATACCCATCCATCCATTATCCAGCCACCTATCCATCTGTGATCCATCCATCCATTCATTCATGCGTTTATCCATCTATCCATCCACTCATTCATGTATCCATCCATGCATTTATTCATTTATTCATCTTTTATCCAGCCAATCATCCATCCACCCATCCATCCATCCACCCATCCATCTAACCACCCATCCACTCATCCATCCATCCATCCATCCATGCATCTAGCTGTTCACCCATCCACCCATCCATCCATTATCCAGCCACCTATCCATCTGTCATCCATCCATTCATCCATGTGTTTATCCAACTATCGATCCACTCATTCGTGTATCCATCCATGCATTTATTCATCTATCCATCATTTATCCAGCCAGTCATCCATCCACCCATCCATCTATCCATCCATCCCTTTATCCCACCCACCCATCCATCCATCCATCTAACCACCCATCCATCCATCCATCCATCCATCCATCCATCCATCCATCCATCCATCTAACCACCCATCCACTCATCCAACTGTTCCTCAGCCACTCATCCACCCATCCATCATCTATCTACCCTCCTATAGCTACCATTCCTCCACCCACTAACCCATCTATCCGTCCACCGCTCATCTACCCACCCACTGCATGGGTATCTAATGTTTGCTTCACGTATTGTGACACTGATGAGCAGATGCTTCATAGTGAGACAGCTGGGTCACCAGCCACAGATCCACCATTCTAGCCACTGTGGGAGTCCCTGGGCAAGCTTCCTAACCTCCGCGTCCCTTCTCTCTCATGTATGAAATGGGACTAACCCACTTCGAACATTTGCTATGATGACTGAGTGGGTCACCTTGTGAGAAGTGGTTAGAACAACCAGGCATCACCAGCACTGTGTGTGTGTATGTGTGTGTGTGTGTGTTTACTGTTGTTGCTGGTCCTACTGTTATATCTCTTATTGTTGCCTAAATGCCAGATTTGGGAGGATAGACAGTTGGATGTGGTAATGTACTACCAATCACTATCATTAATAATAAGGCCAGAATGTAGTTGGTTGGTAGAGTGCTTGCCTAGTATAGCTGAAAGTCCTGGGTTCAATTCCCAGAACCACATAAAACCAGGTATGGTGGTGAGTGCTTTTAATCCTGGCTCAGGGAAAGGGGAAGGAGAAAAGTTAGATGTTCAAGGTCCTCCTCAGCTAAATACATACATTAAAGCTAGCTTGAGCTATACAACAACGTGTTGATGATGATGGTGTTGTTGGGGATGATGATGATGGTGGTGGTGATAGTGGTGGTGTTGGTGTTGGGGAGGGTGTTGATGGTGATGATGGTGACAGTCCTGATGATACGGTGTTTTATAGCACTTTTTGGTACCAGACTCTGAATCAGTTGATTATTGGACATCTTTTCCTATTTAATGTTCAATGGTTCCCCTCCGTAGGAAGTACTGCAGAGGACTTGGTTTCATTTTACAGATGGCGAAGCTGAATTAACCCAAGGTCAAGACTGTGGCTTAAAACTCACAGCACAAAGGTGTGCCCATGCCACGTGTTATCTTGTTCTGTCAGAACGGAGGCTGGAGCTGACAGCCTCCAGTCTCAGGCCTAGTGGCTGTCTTCTGGTTCTGTCTGTGGTGTGGGGTAACTAATATCTTTCCTGTCTTTGCAGATGAAGAATGTTCCAGCACCGAGCACCCCTATAAGAAGCCATATATGGAGACATCCCCTAGCGAGGAGGACACCTTCTATCGATCCGGCTACCCCCAGCAGCAGGGCCTGAGTACCTCGTACAGGACAGAGTCGGCCCAGCGGCAGGCCTGCATGTACGCCAGCTCCGCCCCACCCAGCGAGCCCGTGCCTAGCCTGGAGGACATCAGCTGTAACACGTGGCCCAGCATGCCCTCCTATAGCAGCTGCACAGTCACCACAGTGCAGCCCATGGACCGTCTCCCTTACCAGCACTTCTCTGCTCACTTCACCTCTGGGCCCCTGGTCCCTCGGCTGGCTGGCATGGCCAACCACGGTTCTCCACAGCTCGGCGAAGGGATGTTCCAGCACCAGACCTCAGTGGCCCATCAGCCTGTGGTCAGGCAATGCGGGCCTCAGACTGGCCTTCAGTCTCCAGGTGGCCTCCAGCCCCCCGAGTTTCTCTACACTCACGGCGTGCCCAGGACCCTCTCCCCCCACCAGTATCACTCAGTACACGGCGTCGGCATGGTGCCAGAGTGGAGCGAGAATAGCTAAAGGCTGACCTACGCCAGAGAGGAGGTATGGGAGGCGGGGGAGAGAGAGAAAGAGAGAGAGAGAGAGAGAGAGAGAGAGAGAGAGAGAGAGAGAGAGAGAGAGAGAGAGAGAGAGAGAGAGGAAAGGAGAAGTGAGGGACAGTAGCATTTCGAAGCTCTATATCCCCCGTTGTAACCTCCTCCTTACCCGCAGAGCTCCACAGCCACTGATGAGATCAGCGGCCCGAAGCCACCATTCCAAAATCGTGACTCGGTGTCTCAGAACCGACAGGACGAACAGAAAGAGAGACGAGTCCCACCCTGCCCCGCGCCCACTCTCATCCAACCAGGAATACACACAGTGCCCCAGACATGTTCCCCGATTGTTTCTCTTGGGTTCTAGACCATACTGCCTCACTGAGTGTTGGACCCCGGCGCACGGTGAGAGGCACTCTGTGTCTCGGTGTTAATGTTGACTTTGTTATATAATAAATAATAATATATTTTTTCTTTGAAATTTTCTTACTGGGACCCAGTCCCTTGAATGGAGGGAGAGCAGAGACAGAGATGTCTCAAAACACGTACTTTTGGGGATTTCCTCCGATAAACGAGCTAAAATGTACATCGGCCACCCTCCTCTAACAAAAAAATACCTACCTCCGTCATGTGAGATGTCTACGAAGGTCGCAGGGTTACCTGCTAGTTTTTGGATTGGGTTTTGCTTTTCCTCCTTTTGGTTCGGTTCTGCCTTCCCCAGCACGATGGGATTCGGAGTTGCCTTCTACTGAGCAGCTGGAGCTAGGATGTCGGGCTCAGTCTGACATCCTGCCTCCTCAGCATCATTTCTTCCCAGCTCCAGGTCTTTCCGAGCCATCTGTGGCTAAAACGGGGCCTAGAACTCCTCAGCCTGGAAACCTTGCTTCGATAAACTGAAAGAGCCCTGGGTGACACAGGAACAGAACTGTGACACAGAGCAGGGGTGCAAGCTCCCCGCTTACGTGTTGTAGGGGAGGAAAAAAAAAAGAAAGTGAAAATAAATATACTTTGTGATTAAAAAGAAAATGAACATGCCGTCAGCGCCAGCCCCAGGCTGGCTCAATCCTCTTCTGTGAACCCCCGGATGCAGAGCAAAACAGCTCCAGGTGCCTCAGGAGAGGAAACTGTTACCGGTGCCTTGGCCTCCAAGAAATCCCCCCAGCGCCAATCACCTGGGACACAAAACCACACGCATCAAAAGCAGAAAAACAGTATTAAAAAAGTGTGTAAGTACGACATTATTGTAGGGTTTCTCAGATGTAATATTTTACTGGTACTATTTATTTATAAATAGGAATTCTAATTAAGTAGTAACATGAAACCCAGCCTGGGGGCTGACCAAAACCTTTTAATTTTATTTGGTACTCAAAACTGCGTTTGTGTTTCTCTCTCTCTCTCTCTCTCTCTCTCTCTCTTTCCTTTCTTGATTTTTTTTAAATAAAGTTTTGCTTTTTTTCTCCTTCCATCCTTTTTTCCTTCCTTCTTTTTTTTTTTTTTAAATTGACCCTAATAAACAGAACAGGGTAATCTTTGTGGCTGAGAAAGTGGAAGTTTGTGAGTGAGTGAGTGAGTGTTTGCGCCTGAGTGTCCTATGTGATCTTGTCTTTTTATGTCGCTAAAGGGGGGGTGGGGGGTGGGGGGAAAGTCAAGTACTCGTTTCTTACATTTGTGCGCCCATTAATGCCTAATAAAGACCATGTGCTTAAGAGAGTATTCGAGAGGTGGAAACCATTTGTTTGTTTGCCTGAGTCTCTGTTTTTTGTTTTTGTTTTTTGTTTTTTTCTGACTGAATAAAGGGGATGGCTATCAGGAAGAGGAATCAAGGAGGCTTGTGGCTAACTTTTTCCTGCCATGAGTTCTGTCCTGCTGACCCTCAGGCACTTCAGACCCGCCACTCCCAAGCAGAGTGGCGCAGGAATATATTGTCCATAGGATTCGAACCTTGGGACGAAACGTCTTAGAACTGAATTTATGTGGGCAGTAGGATCAAAGACCTTAAGGAATCCTTCCTGTCTCCTGGTTACCTGGCAGAAACAAATTTAGGGAGGAAGGGGTTGATTTCCGTTCAGGGTTCTATCCATGTTTGCTTGGCCTCGGTATGCTGGAGGAGAATATAGTGGGAGTCTGGGATGGAAAGGCTTCCCTCCGTTCATGGTGGACAGGAAGTGAGAGGAGAGAGGGAGAGGCCAGGGCACGCTGTATAACCTTCCAAGGCCCGCCCCCAGTGACTTACTTCCTCCAGCTAGCCCCGCCCCATCATTCTGTCCCACATCCTCTCAGGATAGCAAGCCCCCCCAGGAACAAGGGTTCAAAGGAAGCCTGTGGGTGACGTTTCATTTATAATCAAACCATAATACAAGCTGGTCTAAAAGTGGGTTCTATCTCACTGTAGATACCGTCTTGGCCTGGGTGCTCTGAGATGTCTTTCCCTGAACTATTTTGAGATCAGATGCAGTGACAGGCTCTCTGTGCAGACAGCTTATGGACTGGTGTTTTCGTTATTGTTTGGTCTTTCTCTTATGTAGTTCTGACTGTGTAGAAACTCCATATGCAGACCAGGCTGGCCCTTAAACTCACAGAGATCCTCCTGCCTCTGCCTCCTGAATACCACATCCAGGTGGACCAGTGTTTAATAACAACAAAACTAGGAATTTCAGTTTTGGGAGTCTGTCACCCACAGGAGACAGATGAAGTAGCAGATAAGCTAGAAAGTTGACTTAATTAGGATTTTATTGCTGTGACAAGACAGCATGACCATGACAGCTCTTATAAAGGAAACTATTTAATTGGGGCTCACTTACAGTTTCAAAGTTCTGGTTCATTGTCAAAATGACAAGAAGCGTGGTGGCAGGGAGGCAGACATGGTGCTGGAAAGGTAGCTGAGAGTTCTATGTACGGATGGACTATCAGGAAGAGAGTGAGACACTAAGACCTCAAAGCCCACCCCCAGAGACACATCCCACCCTACCAAGGCCACGCCCGCTCTAAGGCCACACCCACTACAAGGCCACGCCCACTCTAAGGTCACGCCTCCTAATAGTACCACTCTTATGGTCCTATGGGTGCCATTGTTTTTCAAACCGCTACAGAAGCATCGTGCTGGCAGGGGTCTGAAGGCTGTCTCAGCAGGGAAAGTGGCTGCTATACAAATGTGAGAACCTGCTTCCAACCCCAGCCAGCATCTCTATCAAAAATCAGGTATGGGGTGCAGCCATCCCAGTGGTGGGAAGTGGAGGCAGGAGGATGCTGGGAACTTGTTGGCCAGCCCCACTGAATCAGTGAGCTCCAGGTTCAGTGGGAGACCCTGCCTCAAAAACCTGTGGTGGAAAGTGTTTAAGGAAGATATCGTATGCTGATCTCAGGCCTCCACAAGCACATGCATGCATGCATGCTCACAAGCATAGGGGCACACGTGAGCCTGAACATACACACAGAAACAGATACAGACACACAACAAAAACAAAAACAAAGAGTGTTGCTTTTTTGTTTGTTTGTTTTTGTAATTTGTTTTTGATGCTGGGGCTGGAACCCAGGACCTCGTGAATATTAGGCACGTGTTCACCGTGGCAATAAACCATGCCTCAAGCCTAGTGCTGAAACTAATAAACAAAACACAAACATCCAAGGTTTGATTCCCATACCCTTCAAATGACCAGAAACATCCATGTGTGTCTCACCCACCCCGAAAAAGGTGCAATTGGCATGCCAATTACACATTATTCATTATTCATTTAGTCTGTTCTACTAGGTATGTTTCCTGAGCACAGAGTTCTTGAGAAGTGTGAATTAATCATGAAGAAGCAACACACAAAATCCCACTTCTCCCACCTACAATAGAGAAACCAGGTCCATGGCTTTCCTAGCCCCGAGGGTCTGAATTAGGAAGGTCACACAGGTACCTTGGGGTGTAGGGGTGGGACCCAGGTGCAAACATGAAATTCGTGCAAGCCTCATATATGCTTTATGTACATAATGTGGAGGTCATTTTGTGTGTTGTTTTCAACACATTTGTCCGTGGACTTTAAGCATTTCCTGAGCACATGAAGTAGAATCTGCTACTTAAGTTGGTGCTCCTGATGTGTCTTAGTCAGGGTTTTACTGCTGTAAGCAGACACCATGACGAAGGAAACTCTTACAAGGACAAAATTTAACTGGGGCAGGCTTACAGGCTCAGAGGTTCAGTCCATTATCATCAAGGTGGGAGCATGGCAGCATCCAGGCAGGCATGGTGCAGGAGGAGCTGAGAGTTCTACACCTTCATCTGAAGGCAGCTAGAAGACTGGCTTCCAGGTAGCTAGGATGAGGGTCTTATAGCTCATGCCCACCGTGACACACCTACTCCAACAAGGCCACACCCACCCAATGTGACCACGCCCACTCTAACAAAGCCACACCCACTCCAACACAGGCCACACCCACTCCAACACAGGGCCACACCCTCTAAAAGTGCCACTCCCTGGACAGAGCATATACAAACCATCACATGATGTTTTGGATCTCGGAACATTTTGGGTGGCAGATGTTCGGGTTGGGATGGCCATCATGGAGAGATTTAATTCCCATCTTCACCCCTCAAACTCTTTCAACTAAGAGCATATTCACAAGCTTTGTAAATAAAAAACACCCCAAAATTTCTACCTGTCTTTGTACATCAATGATGGTTACCATGGAGGTTTTCATTGAACCAGTAGATTTGGGGTATGATACTCAGATGTCACATCTTCTCACTGTGTGGCTGTCAAGGGCACAATGGACATTTATAGATTCTAAATCTATCCAGTGAGTGCTCACTCTGTTCTGGATTCACTGGAAGTGTTGGGAACATTGAGACAAATAAGGTGATAGGAACTCAGTACTCTACAGTGCTTATAACCTAGTGAGATAAAAGGGTTTTAGTCTTGTCGCAGTTTGAATGAAAATGGCCCCCATAGATTCATAGGGATGGCACTACTTGGGAGGGATTAGGAGGTGTGGCCTTGTTGGAGGAAGTATGTCACTGGGCATGGGCTTTGGGATGTCAGAAGTTCTAGCCAGGTTCAGAGGCCCTTTCTTTTCTTGCTGATGCCAATCCAGATGTAGAACTCTCAGATATCTCTCCAGTTCCATGTCTGCCTGCAGGCTGCCATGCTTCCCACCATGGTGATAATGGACTATGCCCCTGAACTGTGAACCCATGAACTCACAATTAAATGGTTTAAATGCTATTAGAGTTGCTGTGTTCATGGTCTTTCTTCACAGCAACAGAAATGCTAAGAAAGATCCTCTGCTACATGGATGGACTGTAGTGCTGGGGAGTTATGAAGACAGAGTTCACAGTGTCATGAGGGATAGCACAAGGATCAAACCTGGTGTGTGGTGATGTGTGTGCATGGTTGTGAGTGTATGTATGTGTGTGAGAATGTGTGTGCATGTGTGTGAGTATATATGTATGCATGTGTGTGAGAAAGTGTGTGTATGTGTGTGTGCATGTGTGTGAGAAAGTGTGCATATGTGTGAGTGTGTACATGTGTGTTTATGTGTGAGAAAGTGTGTATGTGTGAGTGTATACATGTGTGTAACAAAGTGTGCATATGTGTGTGAGAATGTGTATGCATATGTGTGAGTGTGTGCATTGTGTGAATGTATATGTGTATGAGAAAGTGTGTATGTGTGAGTGTGTGCATGTGTGTAATAAAGTATGTGTATGTGTGTGAGAATATGTGTGCATATGTGTGAGTATGTATGTATGTGTGTCCATGTGAGTGAATATGTATGTGTGTGCATATGTGTGAGTGCATGCATGTATGTGTGAATGTATGTGCAATGTGTGGTATATGTGTGAGAAAGTGTGTGTGTAAGTTTGCATGTGTGAATACATCCTCAATTCATACACACATTATGTGTGTGGGAGGGGCATTTGACCTGTACCTAGTAATGAATGGGAACTAAGCAGGTAATCAATTGGCAGGATCAGCATTTCAATCAGAAGGGCAGACATGTGTGGGAGGCTGAGACCCAGGTAGACAGGGGGAGGCAGTGACTGAGTTCATTTATTCTGTCAACCTGCGTCAGAGGCTGTGTTGTGTATGTCAGAGATGCGCATGGTGGCAGTGCTGTCCTATCAGCACCAGAGCTGAAGCCCCTGCCAGCTGTTACTCACTGTTCTGATTCAGAGACAGAGATGCCTGGATACACCGGCTTGTCTCCATTGTCTGCTGTGGCTGCTCAGTCCTCTTGGGCCAGGGAAGCTGTTGTCCTGGGCTGAGCTATATGTTCTTTGTTAATATCACTACTCACACTCTCTCACACACAGACACCCCTCAGAACATTCACACACTCACATCCCTTCACACATGTTCACACATTCACACAAACACACACACATATTCACACACTTACATCCCTTCATACATGCTCAATTCATACACACATTCACACACACATCTCTTCATAATGCTCTCATACACTCACACACTCATACTCACTCATTCACACACACACATTCACATACACTCACATCCCTTCACACACACTCACACATACATCCCTTCACACATGCTTACACACTCATACTCACATAGTCACACACTCATACTCATACACACTCATACTCTTACACACTCATACACTTACAACGCATCCCTTCATACATGCTCACACTCTTACACTCATACACACACTCATGTTCACACGCATCTCTTCACACACTCAACACATTCCTTCACACATGCTCACACTCTAACACACTCACATTCACACACATCCCTTCACCCACTCCCTCTGTATTGACCACTTCCCTTTCTTTCATGGCCTGGATTATTAAATTCACCCCAGCCCTTCCTGCCCCTTGGGTAAGACACTTAACCTCTCCGACCTTCCAGTTAATCATCCTCAGGATGGACTGTTCCAGGCATTTATTGCAGATAGTGTTGGTTGCAGTGAGGAGTCAGAGAGGCCATGAGCACGGACAGCTCGACACAGAAGCCCAGAGACAAGGAAATGCCAGGGAGCCCTAGGCTGATAAAGGGGCAATTGGTTTCTGCTATTGTTGCTTCTTACCCTCCTCCTTTCTCTTCCTCATCTTTCTTGTCCTCAGAAATTCACCTCACAGTCTTCTACTAGTTTTACAGTAGATGTAAGACCAGTGTAGGGGGTGAGGAAGATGCCACACTTGCTACCCATTACCACGACCACTGGCACCATCATGACCACCGGCCTTATCAGTTGTGTCTTGGCCACCACAATCACTATTGTCATCATCATCACCATCATCACTGTCACTATCACCACAGTTATCAACACCAACATCACAATCATCACCATCTCTACCACCATCCTCTCCTTCACCACCACCATCACCAGGATCATCACAGACACCACTATGCATTTCCAAGGCAGTTAGGAGACCTTTCTTTCCCTGCTGGTCCTTCCCTTGTCTAGAACTGCAGGTGTCTAGGGCTAGGAGGGCTGGGCAGGAGCAGGAACATTCCAGCTATTTGCTCTCACATTGGATGAGCTCCTTGGAGGACACATTCCACCACTCGGGAAGGGTTCTGTGTGTGTGTGTGTGTGTGTGTGTGTGTGTGCGTGCGTGCGTGCGTGCGTGCACATGCATATGTGTGTGGGCATGTGTGCATATGCATATATGTGTGGACATGCACATGTGTGTGCACATGCATGTGTGTGCATGTGTGTGTATGCATGTATATGTGCACATGTGTGTGTGTACGTGTGTGTGTCTAGAGACACAACTGTACACTCCAGATAGGGCACCACCACTAAGTGATCCCATCCGAGTCTGAAATTACCCACAGAAACACGGAGAACTCTCGTCATTATCTACCTATTATGATGAGCTATAAAGCCAAAGCCTGCCACACACGTGTGAGGACCTGAGTTTAGGTCCCCAGCCCCCACATAACAGCCTAGTGTGGTGGCGTATGCCTGTGCTGGCAGCCGAGGCAGGCAGACCTTAGAGACACGTAGGAAGGTCATTTTTTTCAGTGTCGTCATCATTTCGTTTGAGATGAACATCTGGAAGTCCAGCTGTGAGTCATACCTTCCTCCAACTTTCTTTGCTGCCTGCCTCTTTTCCTTGAATAAGAAAGAGAGAGAGAGAGATGGAGGCACATAGGAGTTAGGAACAGTGGTCAAGGCAAGGTAGCAGCTCCTACTGTGTTCTAACTTTTAACAGAGGCGGTTTTGGCAGGTTATTCCCCACTCCACTCCACTTCACTCTACCCATTAACCCCCATGGCATTAAGAGTAGAGAAGCTCCTAGGAAATAATTTTTCAAGTCCTGCCTGATCAAAGATCCATGTAAAAGCTCTCCCCTCTTTTTTTTTTTTTTTTTTTTTTTTTTTTGGTGTGTGTCCTCTAAAGAAAAAAAGAAAAAAAAAAAAAAACCCAGCCCCCGCCAGAGCTGCAAATGAACCAGTGATACATTTTCAGACTGTCAGCTAAACCAGGGCCATCCCCTTCACATCCTTCGCTGGGACAGAACCAGAAGGAAGCAATTCTGTGCCCACTGAGTCCAAGCTGGGGGTATGCTAGTGATTAAGGGAATCTTGGCCTGGGGGAGGCAGAGAGATATGGCTCAGATTCACGAAAGCACCATAAATCTCCGGTTTTATTCAAAATGTGTGTTTTATAGTCATTTCCTGGCCAATGGCTGCCTTGGATAAATACATGACATATCTGGATTTAGCTTTCGGGCTCCAAGCTGGGGCTTGAGTGGAGGGCCAGGCACTCTGAGGATTTCCAAGAGCAGAGAAGGGGCCAGCTAACGAGGCTCTTTGTCTCCTGGAGTCACCCACATCCTACATCAAAAGCAGAAACGTGAGTCCACACCAATTAGACCGAGAGAGGTAGAAGTCCACCTGCTCTTCCCTCAGGAACACACTCCTCTCTGCCACCCTCACCATCCAGCACCCATTCATGAGGGGGTGATCCCCACGGTTTCAGTCTCTGCGCTCCATGGACTGCATTTTGATAGATCTGCCAACTCCAACATTTGGCCGAAAGACCTTGGCTTGGAGGATCAAAGTTTGGCAAAAAAATAGCTTTTTAAAGGGAGGTGTGTGTGTGTGTGTGTGTGTGTGTGTGTGTTGGGAATTAAACCCAGGGACTTGTACAGGCCAGGCAAGTGCTCTACCAGTGTGCAACACCTCCAATCCTCTTTCCCCTTTTTAATTTTGAGACGAAGTCTTCTTATGTAACCTAGGCTAACCTCAGACTTGTGATTTTCCTGCCTTAGCCTCCTGAGTAGCAGGAGTTGTTGGAGTTTGCCACCATCCCTGGTCTATTCATCAGGGCTGGGATTTGAACCCCATGCTAGGCAGGTGGTTGACCAACTGAATCACGTTCTCAGCCCCAGGTTCTTCATCCTTGCTGTGGAACATCTCCAGTGTGATCAGCTATAGAGCCAAAGCCCACAGTCCTGCCCCTGAAGAGATCTCAGTCCAGCACGACACTGGGTATCATGTGCTTGGATGCCCATCTCCTGCTTCAGGAATCTGAGGCTTCTCACAAAAATACATGCAGTTACACTAGATATGTTGAAACAATCCTTTAATCTTACACTGGGGGCGGGGGCTTGAGGACAAGGTCAATTGCAGTCACAAGGCAGTAATACCCTGTACAGAAAGACAACACTATGAAACATGAGAATACCTGTAGTAATTAGCATCTGTCAGTGAATCGGGTTTGTTGTCTAGCTCCTACACTCTCTCAATCTCTCATACTTTCTGAGTGTTTCCCTGGTGTGGGGTTACATTGTTGCCTTGATTGTGGTGTTGGGTACAGAGACTTACTTCCGAAGTGTAGCTATGCATCCTGCTCTCTCAATCTCTCATACTTTTTGAGTGTTTCCCTAGTGTAGGGTTACATTGTTGCCTTGATTGAGGTGTTGGGTGCAGAGACTTACTTCCGAAGTGTTTCTGTACATCCTGCTCCAGCACCAAAGGCTCAGCAGAAAGCAGCTCCCACAAAGGTCACATCCAGGAGATTAGCTAGGTTCTGAGGGTGCCACCTACACCCTCAACTCCTTTTTTAAAATGGAGGCTTCTTTTTATTTTATTATTCTCCATAGGATGGTCTAAGGTATTTAAGCCATGATCTCTTTTATTCAAGATTCATTTTTATTTATATAGCTATGTGTATCTCCATTTGGGTATGTGCATCTGAGGATAGTTACCTATGGAGGCAGAAGAGAGCACCAGGTGCCCCAGAGATGGTGTTAAGGAACTTGTGAGCCACTATGTGGGTGCTGAGAACTGAACCAGGGTCTTCTGCAAGAGCAGCAAGCACGTTTGACCACTGAGCCATCTCTCTAGCACTGCCCCCCCCAATAATCCTTGACACCCAGCCCCCATGCTGGAAGGCAGCATATCCCTGCCCTGTGAGTTGAGAGTTGAGTCCCCAGCCTAGTGCCAGCATCCTCCATTGTTCTCAGGAGCCATGAGCTTCCACTTTGCTAAGGAACGTCTGTCAATGTTTTGGCACCAAATTAAGCTGCCCCGGTTCTGTTCTGTCCCCACCCAGACGCACCACTTATGATGGTGGTTTTATGACTCTGCATTTTAGGAACACTGGCTTCTTAGTCCCCCATCCAGAATACCCTGTGTAGGTGAGAGAAATCCATCTGTCCAGAGCCTTCTGCCTAAACAAGGAGAGGTAGAGTTAGCTGTGAGAGTCTGCATGTGGACCAGAGATAGACAGATGGAGCAGTTTGCTAAAGGTCAGGGGTGGGTATCTCTTTGGGTGTTTTGGAAAAATGTAGAATCTTGTAGAACCAAAAAGATGGCTCAGTGGTTAAGAACACTTACTGATCTCACAGAAGACCAGAGTTTGGTTCCCAGCACCCACATCAGACAGCTTACTGTCGTATGTTACTGTAGTTCTAGAAGAACCCTACACTGTCTTCTGGCCTCCCCCAGGCACCTGCACTCACACGCAAATACTTCCACTCAGGTACACACAAGTAAACTTAATTTAATATTCAAAAATAAACAAATAAAAGAGACGTATCCCTCTGTTTTCCTAATTCTTTTTCAGTCTCACTCTGCAGCCCAGGCTTCTCTCCAAACTTGCTTTCTTCTGTCCTTAGTTTTTTAAGTGCAGGGATGACAGACACAGACCCCCATACTTAGCCTTGTCATTCAGTTGATAGCATCAGTGTGGTGAATCCAAAAGCAAACACTGCAGGACAGTGTCTCCTAGGGACCCTCACTGCAGAACAGTGTCTCCTAGGGACCCTCACTGCAGAACAGTGTCTCCTAGGGTCCCTCACTGTAAGATAGTGTGCCCTGAGGTCCCTCACTGAAGGACAGTGTGTCCCTAGGACACACACACACACACACACACACAGAGAAACATACAGACACATGCATGCATGCACAGAAACATATAGACACATGCATGTACACATACACACAGAAACATATAGACACATGCACATACACATACATACTCACACAGAAACATATGAAGACACATGCATACACACTCATATAGAAACATTCAGATACATGCATGCACACACGTACATACTCACACAGAAACATATGCAGACATAAGTTATGGTACTTTAATAGGCTAGTCTTGCAGGCTCTATTTAAGGTGGAAGCAACAGTGGCAGCCCAGGAAGCTTGTGATTGGATCAGGCAGTATGGAATGACAGATCGAACCCAACTTTGCTGGGCTCATTATAGTCTGGGGTGGAGGCAGGGGGCAAGCAATCAGCCCAGGGGTGGCAGCAGCGTCTATGGACAGACATGGCTAAAACAGAACTTCAGGGGCCACTGGACACACCCAGCCACCAGGATGTCTGTGTCTGGACATCCCCCAGGGAAAAGATAGGACCATAAGTGGTGACTGGAGGACGGGGACATGCGGACAGGTGAATGCTACTCATCGGACTTAGCAGGGAGAAGCTTCAGGAAGCCAACTCCAGTCTGGTGTAGGGTCTCGTTTGATTAACTCAGCCCTTCCTGAGAGTGATCTCTCCTAAGAGATGTATTAAGGTCTTCAGAGGTTCCTTCTGGCTTGTGAAGTCTCCAGATCAGCTGTGTGACCCTAAACAAATTACTTAACTTCTCTGAGCCTCTACTTTGTTATCTCCCAGACAGGGAGAATTGCTACCCACTTCACAACAATAAGAATGGCTGCAGTGCATGTTGGAAGATCTAGAGATCACTAGAGTGGTTGGCTGCACCGTAACTTCCTTCTCCCTCACTTTCTCTTTCAGGGGCTCACCCCTCCACTTCCACTTGAGAGAAATAAGCTGCAG
Organism: Apodemus sylvaticus; assembly: GCF_947179515.1. NCBI lineage: Eukaryota > Metazoa > Chordata > Mammalia > Rodentia > Muridae > Apodemus > Apodemus sylvaticus. The sequence continues at coordinate 49,217,794 of NC_067493.1, read as the reverse complement.
TTTCAAGTGTTTCCAGTCAGTCCCCTAGGAGGAGATTTGGAGAAAGGACTAGAAAAGTCTGCATCCCCAGTACCCAGCACCCAGCACCCAGCACCCAGCACCCAGCACCCAGCACCCAGGCCAAGGAGGGCTGAGTGACCAGCATGACCTTCTCAGCTTGGAAATCCCATTCTTTCGAGGAAGCTGGCTAGCCAGGGCATCCTGTCCCTAAAGCCCTGCTTCTCCCCTCCCCCAGGAGGAGACAGTCAGTCCTGCAGATAGTGTCAGGAAAGATGGATGGGGTGAGCTTATCTTGCTGAACGAGACATGGCTTTCCCCCTCTTCCGTCCCAGCCTGAGAATTGGGCTTTCCTAGAGGCTCACAATGGTGTGTGTTCTTCACACATGCACCATAGGAAGTTTCTTCGTGTCTGGCAGGGTGGCTTACTGGCCTTCCTCTCCACTGTTCATAAAACAGGACATTGTCCTGACCTCAAGGAGACTGAGAATAAATTATGGAAACTTGAATAAAGAAGGAGGTGAGACAGAAGACAAGGGGAAGGGAGGGGACCAAGAGAAGACGGAGCAGGAAGAGAAGGATAGAGAAAGAGAGGGGGAGCAGAGAAAAGAAGAGATGCTTTAAGGAGGAAAGAGGAGGATGAGGAAGAACAGGATGAGTAGGAGGAAGAGGAGGAGGAAAAAGAAGAGAAAAATGAGGAGGAAAAGGATGAGGAAGAGAGGAGACGACAGCCCCTCTCTTTGCTGGTGAGCCCCTCCCTTCCACCCCTGAGACAGTGACTCTGGACTCTGCACTCCAGGGCAGAACACGATTCCTGGATTTGGGGCAGGAGACAGTGGGGAAGTGAAGGAACACTCAAGAGTTTCAGACTGAATCCTAAATCCAGAGGCATGGGGACAAAGAGGTAGAACGTCTCCCAACAGGATAAACCCTCTTATAAAATTCTTAGGGCTTTGATGTAACGTGTTAGAATGTTAGCAACGGTGACATCCTAGGTGCTTTGAGGGGACCAAGATGAAATGGAGGTCTGAGGCTTTATCTAGAAATCCAATTTTGACTTCCCTCCCTCCTTTCCTCCATCTCTCCCTTCTTTTCTCTGTCCTTTCTTCTTTCTTTCTTCTACATCTCTCCTGTCTCTCTGGTTTCTCTCCAGGCCTGTCTTTCTCTCATTTGTGTTACACTTGGGATAAAATTGTGAATGACGGTAAGAATGGGAACTTAGCAATTAGTTCACTCAGTGTCCATATTTGAAGGAAAAGGCTAAGGCTCAGAGAAGGGAAAGAGATGGCTTGACCAAAACCACACAAGTCCCCGACAGATGGAAAAGACATCCTACCCTGATAGTTTCATTTGTGCTCCCAGGTGAGGGTGGCCACAGGTCACAGGCAAGCTCAGGGGTTGTGCATTGTTCCTCTGCTCCCATTCAACAGGGACATCAGAAATATTACAGAAAGAGCCAGAGTGATTGTGTGCCCAACATGCACAACATGTCCTAAAGTGAACAGGAGTGCTAGCTAAAGTCTGCAGACCAGGGCTGGAGAGTCACGTGGTGGGGGTTTGGAGGACAGCAGGAAGCAAGTGCTGCCACCCACCCCTTCACCTACCTACCCATCTACTCATTTCCCATATTTCCACCCTTCCATCCACCCATCCACCCATCCATCCATCCATCCATCCATCCACCCACCCATCCATCCATACATCCATCCATCCATCCATCCATCCATCCATCCACCTACCCATCCATCCATCCATCCATCCATCCACCCATCCATCCACCCACCCATCCATCCATACATCCATCCACCCATCACCCATCATTCCATCTGTCCAACCATCCATCTTCCATTCACCTATCTGTCCATCCATTCTAATCCCCCATCTATTCGTTTATCTACCATCAATCTACACATTCACTTGCCCACCCATCTACTCAACCCTTCCTATCATTCATCCACCCATCCACCCATCCATCCATGGATCCATGAATCCATTCTTTGTTCACCTATCTACCCACCCACCCTTCTACCAGCCACCCAATCATTTATCAATCCACTCTTCAACACATCTAGTTATCCATCTATCCATCCATCCATCCATCCACCCAACCACCCACCCATCCATCCATATAACCAACCATCCACCCATCCTTTTACCCTCCCTCCACCCATAGACATATCCATTCCAGCCACCCACCCACCCCACCCATCCATCCACCCACCCTCCCACCCACCCACCCACCCACTGACCCAAAGGCCAGGACCTACCCCTTGAAGAAATAAGGTCAAATAATTAAAACTAGTGTTTTATCCTTGAAAACAGAAAAGGGAATATGTAAGTAGTGTCTTAACTTGTCTTGACTTCTTCAGGAAGCAGACTCTGAGATAATTGGCATTGAGTGGGTGTTCCTGAGATACATCTGGGGTACAAAAGAGAGAAAGAAGGAGTAGATGGGAGGAGGGGAGGGATGTGGCAAAACTTTCCTGGAGCAGGCCTCACAGTCAGTCTACCTCTCTACCCTGTTAGAAATTTTGCATGTATTCAGTGTCTTGCAGCTTGTGAGGGTCAGGTGTCCAGACATCATCCTGTGAATCATGGTCCCATGATTCAGGGATTCACAATTCTCAGATCCAAGTGTGAGTCCCACATTAAGAATCCACTGTGGAAAGGTACATGTCTCAAACCCCATTGCTGTTGGGAGAATTAAGTTTTCTTCAGGCCACGGAACTGTGGACTGCAGTTTCTTGTTGGCTGTTGCTGGAAGCCACACTTAATTTCCTGTCAGTGGGTATCCCAACGTGGTCACTGGCTTCATCAAAGCCAATAAGACACCCCAAGAAAGACAGAGTGACAGTTGTATGATTTTCTTCTGCATTCTGTTTTAATGCATGTGTGCGTGCAGACATGATGCATGTGGGAGCCAAAGTTGACCTTCATTTTCATCTCTCGGGCACTGTCCACCTTGGATTTTTGTTTGTTTGTTTGTTTGTGACAGGGTCTTTTGCTGACGTGGAGCTCCAAATAGGCTCAGATTGGTGGGCAACTGCAGGGATCTTTGAGTCCTAGTACTCCCTGCACTGGGACCACAAACGTGTTAGTATCCCTGGTTTGTTTGTTTACATGACTCCTGGACATCACTTCAGGCATTCTACTAACCGAGTTCTCTTATAAGCGCCTCTCATACATTCCAAGAGTAGCCATAGGTTCTGCCTACATTCATGAGAAGGGGACCCTACAGGAACACGAGAGAAAGAGCTCAGGCATAATGGACGGCCCCCTTAGGATCACTCCACCACCATCTTTGAGGCTGGGGTGGCTATTCTAAACTGATCCAATGTTGGGGACAGGACCAGAGTTGCCGTCACATCTTCCTATAAAACTGTCACTGGATGTGAGCCAGTGCATGAAAAGATGGCAGCCTTGGCAGAGGTGGCTTTCTGCTGATGAAGCTGTTTCTGACAGATTGACAGCTGAGGGCTGCGAGCTGACAATATTTTTAGTGGGGCACTCATTTCTTCATTCCACTTCCTGAAGGGGAAGTTTCCAAGCAACCCAGGCATGCAACTAACTCAGCGCTATGCGGCCGGCATTAGATGTGACAGAAGCCAGCCCTCTGTGAGTGAGAAAATGGAACGTGAAGTCTTGTCTGTGTCCACAGGAGCCAGTGATTCAGTCACCTTCCTGCCCAGGTTCCAATGTCCACGCTATGTCCATGTTCTCTGATTTCCCAGCAGGATTTAAAACTCTTGATGCAGTGAACAGGTAACTTGATTTGTGATAAAACTGATTATAACTTATTTAATTCATGGATAAATGGATGCGTGAATGAATAGATTCAGTGCATGGATGGAAAGGAAGATGACTAGGTGGGTGGATAGATGGTTGAATGGATGGATGAATAGATAAATAGACAGATAGATAGATAGGTAGATAGATAGCTAGACAGTCAGACAGACAGATGATAGATAAATGGTTGGTTAGACATAGATGATTAGGTGGGTGGATGGATGGTTGAATAGATAGACAGACGGATAGATAGACAGATAACAGATGGATTATATGTATACAGATGGTTGATGGGTAAATGATAGATACATAGATAGATAGATAGATAGATAGATAGATAGATAGATGTATGGCAGATAAATGGATGATTGGATAGATGATAGAGATGGTTGTGTGGGTGGATTGATGGTTGAATAGATAGGTAGATAGATATAGATGACTAGGTGGATAGAATGGAGAGATGAATAGATGGTTAGATGAATGGGATGTGGAATGGTAGGAGGATTCAGTGCATAGTTGGGGAGAAACGTTCTTACAGACAGACAGACAGACAGACAGACAGACATGCTGCTCCTGACACTGCCATGACTCTACAAGTGAGGATGGCCTCTACACACAGCACACAAAAGCAGGTGGTAGACGGTCCTCTCTTAGGGTGGGTGAGGTGGCGCTGGATTGACATCCCTAGAACTCAGTCTTTAAGCCTCTCGCTGTCATCACAGACCAGCTGAAGTCAGCTAGTCATGCCTGGCAGTTCCACACCAGAAATAGAATAACCCAGACTCTTTCTATTCAGAGGACAGAGTCCCCTGTGTGACCAAGGAAAAGTCACAGAGGTCATGGTAGATCTGTAACCCGCTGCAAGGATGAAGAAAAAAAAAACTTTGGGGTCTAGCTGTAAGAACTATTTTTTTTTTCAGGAGTGACGTGCTGATGCCTGCTGCCCAATGAATTCCAGATTTATCTCTGCCACCAAAATGTCCACTGGGGATGATGGTCCTCATGAAATGGCTGTCTGACATGAATCTATTCACAGATGTGTTAGACCCAATACTTTCACTACATGCCTCTTTTGGGAGTTAGATTGTCTGTGGGAAATATGTACTGTGGAAGTTGAGGGAGATCAAATGTTGGTTGTTTATCAAGCTTTGCAGTGGGCTAGCCTGGTCATCTACAGTCACAGAATCTGTTCAGTCCCATCAGATTTTTCTAAAGCTCCCTGTGATTTGAAGAGTCTTGGCGGGGGGTGGGGAGTGGGGGGTGGGGGGGGAGGCAGGGCCGTATTGGGTTTGAACCAAGAGATTCAGAGAGCGGACAGGATCTGGCTTGAAACTGCTCCCAGACAGCAGGCTCTTAGCGCCTAAGCCTCGAGAGGGCAAGAGGCTCTTCATGAGAGACATCGGAGCCAACACCTGGAAGAGATTGATTGTGAGACAGCTAATGCGGCTGTGTGATTTATGAACTCGGGCTATTGTGACCAAGGTGTGCGGGCTGCTGAGGAGGAGCGGGTAAGGCTAGGGACTTACTCAGGGTTCCACTCTGGAAGAAGGGGGAGGAGCCCACAGAGAGGAGTGGGAGCCGGCTCCTAGGCTCCTAGGCTGTGGGAACTCTTCTCTAGGGATCCGGGAGCCCACGCCCACATTCATCATGCAGATGACCGGTCTTCTGTGTGATGTCATGTGTCGGGAGGCCTCCGAGCTTGCCCCAACCCACCCCTTTGGCCCCAGCAAATGTCTATCTGGCTTCAAATCCGTGCCAAAGGCTTAATTCACACATGCACTGCTGAGAGATGGAGACTTCCGGGCTTGGGGCTCTTTGCGCCCCACTCTCCTTTCCAAGTGCCTTTTGTTTTGCTCTTTGATTGCTTTTGTTTTCAAAGACATGGTCTCGCTATGTAGCTCAGGCTAGCCTTGGACCCAGGATACTCTCTTGCTTTAACCTCCCAGGCTCTAGGATCACAGACATGAGCTGCCCAATTCTTTGGTGGGAGCTTTGAAGATCTTTGCAGTCTTTGGGGCATACCGTCAGCTTCCGGTAAAATTCCTTGTAACGCTCTGTCCTGTAAGTCCCGTCCGTGTGCCTGAAGCAGGCAATAACTGAGTTCTCCGTCTTGCAAGCCTTTGCGACAATGAGAGTCATGACTTCATAGGGGTTCTAATCTGATACATTACACTCAAAACTACATTAAGACTCTTCCTCACCAGGAAGATTGTAAAAGTCTGAGGGGGCTGGATCACTCCAAGGATCAGAGTCGTCCTCCAGACACAGCAGGACTGACACACGTACAAACTCACAGAGGCTGTGGGAGCACACACAAGGCAGCACAGGTTCAAGCCAGATGGGGTCCCAGCACTGAGAGGGGGGAAGTGGACCCGAGGTAACCAAGAAGCTGTCTGTAACTACCACCCAATGACAAGAGGAAAACTAGTTTTCTCCAATGGAGTCTCACTAGGTATACAAACCACACTAAGGGCAGGTTCTACGCCCAGGAGCGGTTGGCCAATACTGAGCAGATTCAATGGTATTTTTGTAAGCGTTTGGCCTCATTTTGCATTATTTGGGCATTTTATTCTCTTATGAGTCTTTTGCTTGTATATTTTGGTTTCTATTTTTGTGAATTTATGTAGTTCTTGTTTGTTTTTTAGAGAGAGAAGAGGTGGGGGGTTGGGTGGTTGGGGAAATGGGGAGGATCCTGGAGAAGTTGAAGGAAGGGAAAAGCAGAACCAGAATATATTATATGAAATTTTCCAATGAAAGAAAAGACAAAGAAAGAAAGAGGGAAAGAAGGAAAGAAAGAAACGAAGGTAGAAATGTCATAGAAAAATCTCAATCCAGGGTTTCTACCCTGCCTTTGATCATTCAAGACACACACAGCCTTATTTATTTAAAATAAGTCTTCATCAGCACTAATGCTGGGCAGATATCTACCCTCCATGCTATTAAAACCTATTTCCTATTGATAACTCTAAGACACTATTTAATATGTTTCATCTGGCCTGCACTTAACGCTGATTGGCAGGCGCTCATAGCCATGCCTTCTTGACTCCTAACCCATGGTCTTTCTCCTCTCTCCACAGTTGTCTTCTTTCCTTCTGGTCTCCTCTGACTCCAATCCCCGGGACTCCAAACCCCACCTATGTCTTTTCTGCCCAGCTATTGGCTGTTGGCACCTTTATTCAGTAGTTTAAAATCAAGGTATGTCATACTGCACATGTGGTTTCTCTTCTTTCTGGGATCAACCAGGTCTTGGGGACCAGTACTTATCATTACAACACATATCAAAAGATCAAATCTGAACAAAGAAAAAAAAAAAAGAATCTGACTTTCCTTAGTAGGAATGGTTGTCAGGATGAAAGTGAACAGGATGGCACAGGAGAAAGAAGCCTTCTTCACTGCTGGTGAGTGCACAAATTAATTCACATTGTGGAAAGAATCACAGAATTCTCTAAAAGAAACTATCATGAGGGTCAGCTATAATGAGCATAAATCCACGTTGGGCTACGTCACCATTCCAGAGATGCCTGCACATCTATGTAACATGTAACACCATTTACAATAGCTCAGACATGGAGCCAGCCCTGACACCCATCAGCAGTTGCATGGGCAAAGCAAACTGGACACAGACACACAGTGGAATATTACTCAGCCCTAAAGAATAACAAAATCTTGCAGTTTGATGGAAAGAAGTGGAACTGCAGACCACGTTAAGTGAAATAAGCAGGATTCAGAAAGACAAATGCTGCACGATCTGCAAGAGCAGGTTCTAGATTTAAAAAAAAAAAAAAACAAGCGAGTAGAGATGGAATGGTTGGGAAGAGGAAACCTAGTGGGAGGCAGGGAGGGGACAAGAGAGGATCCTGGAAGAATGAATATGCTGATGTAGAAAACGATCACCGTTCTTTGAACCCAAGAGATAGGGTCTGCATCCTGGATGTGCAGCCTTGAGTCTTAACCTCTCTGAGACTCTCTTTGTACTCATCCATGACATAAATGACAGCTCAGTGTTTAGGTCATCCCAGACACCATGAAAATGGTGATGTTACCTCAATGGACAGTACATCAAAAGAACTCAATACAGAAGACATAAGAAAAAAAAAATGAGAAATCTACCCATCCCAAGCCGTTGCTACTACTAACTACATACCTATAGATCATGGAAGTCTTAGGGTTTTACTGCTGTGAGAAGACACCATGACCAAGGCAACTCTTAGAAGGACAACATTGAATTGGAGCTGGCTTACAGGTTCAGAGTTCAGTCCATTATCATGAAAAAAGAAGGAGGAGCCTGGGCCACGAGGATGGGAGACTCAGTACTACAGAGCAAAGGCAATGCAGGGGATAGTCTTATGTTAACTCAACACAAGCTAGAGTCATCTGAACGGAGGGAATCTTAATGGATGAAATGCCTCCACAAGATCCAGCTGCTGGGAATTTTCTTAATTAGTGATCGACGGGGAAAGGCCTAGCCCATTATTGGTGGGAACATCCCTGGGCAGGTGGTCTTGGAGTTTATAAGAAAGCAGGGTGGGCAAGTCCTGGGAGCAAGGCAGTAAGCAGCACCCCTCCACGGCCTCTGCCTCAGCTCCTGCCTCCAGGTCCCTGACCTGACTTCAGTGATGAACAGTGATGTGGAAGTGTAAGCCAAGCAAGGCCTTTCCTCCACAAGTTGCTTTTGGTCATGGTGTTTCATCGCAGCAATAGAAACCCTAACAAAGACAGGAACCGTCGTCTCCGGTTAGCTGCTGCGAAGGAGTGGGAGCCTCTTGCTGGTTGGGACAGTTGAGAACTTTCTAATGGGTGCTTCAGACTTCCTAGTGCCTCTTCCTGAGATCTGCCTGTAGCTTTCTAGGAGACAGTGGGGACAGGTCCTGGAATAAAGTTCAGGAGGCAGCCATACCCTTCTCCCCAGGTTAGACAATTAAGTTAGCAATTAGTTAAGAATTGGTTAGCAAATCAGACTGGGCATCCTAGCCTGCATCCCACGTGAGCAGAACTGAGGTATGACAGACTCCTTTTCTTTCTTTAAATCTAACCTACCCTTACTAGGTTGGTTTTTTCTTCGATTTTTCACCACAGGTCCCCATTGCTTGAAATGTCATAGTTGAGAAGTCTTGCATTCAGAATAAGGAACTGTTTCCACCCACTTCCTTCACAGCACTGAGGATGTCTGAGCATACAGTGGACAAGGCTGAGGTTCTATGCTTTATGGTACCACTGAGCTGGGTTCGTGCAGCCCAGCTCTGTTGGTGAAGTCAGGGAGCCAAGGGGCATCCTGCTCCCAGCATCCCCTTGTCCTGTCAAAGCTTTGGCTCCTTGGTCATTCAATGAGGGCGTTAGTAGCAGCCTCTTGAGGTATTGAAGTCTGAATTGAAGTTGGTACATGCCTGTAATGAGAGGTACCCAGGAGGCTGAGGCAGGAAGATTGTAACTTTGAGAACAGCCTGGGTAACTTAGTGAGACATTGTTTCAAAATAAAAACTAAAATTCAAACAAACAAAAAACCCACTTGCCTAGGATGTGTGAGGGCCTGCTTTCCAATCCTCAGTAAAAGGAGGAGGGGGAGGAGAAGGAGGAAGGGGAAGGAAAAGGAAGGAGGGGAGGAGGAGGAGGAAGGGAGGAGGAGAAGGAGGTGTAGGAGAAGGAGGAGGAGGGGAGGAAGAGGAAGGGGAGGAAGAGGAGGAGGGATAGGAGGAGGAAGGGAAAAAGAGAAGGAAGAAGAGAAGGAAGAGGAGAGGGAGGGGGAGAAAGGGAGGAAGGAAGAGGAGGAGGGAGAAGAGAAGGAGGAAGGGGAGGAGGGGGAGGAGGAAGGAGGAGGAGGGAGAGGAAGGGAGGAGGAAAGTAAAGATGATGAGGAGGTATGGCTTTGTGTGGATTCAGGGTCTTGAACTACAAGTTCTTTATCCACGGAGCCATCTTCTGAGTTGGACCCCCTCAATGACCCCTCAATGGGTCTCTTTACCCATCCTCCGCCTCCTCCTTGCTCACAGGTGGATTTTCTTCTCCTTGTGTTAGTTCCATCCAGCATACTGGGAGTTAGCTGGACCCATCTGGCTCAGTACCAGCCTCTGCAGAGCCTGCCCTGGCACGGCCCACCTCATGCAGGACTCAATGAATATTTCCATTCAGCCTTCCCACAACAGTGCCAGCCAGTTTGCAGATGTTGTCATTGAATGGGTTCCCGGTCCCTGTGATTTGAAACACAACTTCCCAGCAGTTTCATCAAACTGCTCAAGCTGCTTCAGAAAGCCTTTTTTTTTTTTTAAGAAGTTTAAAAAAAAAAAAAAGCTAACAAAACTAATCCATGGCTGTTCTTGAAGTGGACTCATTTGGAAATAAAATCTCTCCACAAAGTGAGCTTTGGCTGTACTTCTTCATTTTGGGTCCAAAAATGACTTTCTGAGAGCATGTTAGCAAAACTCTGGCAGACCTGGAGCGGGAGGTGGAGGCAGGTCCATCTCGGGGGATGCACGCTCAGAGCCGGGCGCACAAACACTTGCTTCTAATTCCGAGAGTCCAGGCATCTCATTAGACAATTCATCAAACTCCACACTGGAAAAAGAGCTTGGTTTCAGCGGCCCTGGCACTGCCTGAAGCTCAGACCAGGCTCGGAGCCTCTAGCGGTTTGGGTCAGAGCCAAGCTAGGCCTTCCAGCTAGCAGCAGGCCTGGGGGATTTAGGATTTGGGTGGGAAGCTGGGGCGGGGTCTGTCAGCCTGGCTATCGGCCTAGGCTGAATGCTGTAAATGGGTCTTGTGGGCTCAGGTAGGTAGCTCCGTTGATAACGTACAAGTGCGGCAAGCAGGAAGACGCAAGTTTGATTTCCCAGTATTCACATGAAATGCCAGACACAGTGGAGAATGCTTGTAATCCCAGCCCTGTAGGGGAGACAGGTGGATGCCTGTGAATCGCAGCAGGCAAGTCTTGACAACCCATGATCCCCACCAGGTATTATGCAACTGAGGTCTAAGTCACCAAAAAACCAAGATGGTTTATACCTGGACAATCACATCCTGGGTTAACCTCTGGTCTCCACAGACATGTGCACACATGCACACACACACACACACACACACACACACACACACACAGAGAGAGAGAGAGAGAGAGAGAGAGAGAGAGAGAGAGAGAGAGAGAGAGAGAGATACAGACCAGGGGGTGGCATGGACTTCCAGCCCAAGGTGCTTACCTGGTGGTCCTGGGTTCTATAAGAAAGCAGGTTGAACAAGCCATGGGGGGCAAGCCAGTAAGCAGCGCTCCTCCATGGCCTCTGCATCAGCTCCTGCTCCCAGGTTCCTGCCCTGACCTCCTGCGATGATGAATTACAATGTGTAAGTGTAAAGCCAAATAACTTCTCCTCCACACCCCTCAAAGTTTCTTTGGTCATGGTGTTCCGTTGCAGCAAAAGTAATCCTAAGAGAGTGTCTTCATCAGGGTTTCTATTCTTGCACAAACATTAAGACCAAGAAGCAAGTTGGGGAGGAAAGGGTTTATTCAGCTTACACTTCCATGTTGCAGTTCATCACTAAAGGAAGTCAAGACTGGAACTCAAGCAGGTCAGGAAGCAGGAGCTGATGCAGAGGCCATGGAGGGATGTTCCTTACTGGCTTGCTTCCCCTGGCTTGCTCAGCCTGCTCTCTTATAGAACCCAAGACCACCAGCCCAAAGGTGGTACCACCCACAAGGGGCCCTCACCACTTGATCACTAATTGTGAAAATGCTCCACAGCTGGATCTCATGGAGGCACTTCCCCAACTGAAGCTCCTTTCTCTGTGATGACTCCAGCCTGGGTCAAGTAGATGTACAAAACCAGCCAGGACAGAGAGTAACTGGGACATCGAGGGCAGCCTAAGATGGCGTTAGACGTAAGCCTCTGTGGTGTGAATGGGCCATATAGATAAATGACAGAGAGCGAGCAGTTAGCACACAGATCCTGGTACAGGGGCGAGAGGACATGAGGGATAGCGGGTCGAGCTTTCTGTGGTGTTGGAGGGAAGAGCACCAGGGAAGAGCGGATGCTCCGAGTCACAGGCAGGACACACCCTGTATCCGTTCCACGAAATGCTGGCACCTGTGGCACTGATCCCCCAGCCATCTCCCGTGATAAGGGTGCTTTTTTTCAAGCCCTCGTTTCTCTCCTGTAGCATCCAGGCAGGTGGACGGTGAGTGTCTGGCTCCAGAGAGCGCTAGCCACTGTGTGTTTCGCCGCATTCTTCCCAAGAAGCCATTGCCTAGTCTGACCAATGGAGGACATCAAGTGATCCAAGCTGATCCTCACGCGGAGAGTTCTGTTTGCCTTCCAGGCTCCGTCAGCAGAGCGCTTGTTTCCCGTGAGCTGGATTCAACACTCATCCAGCAGGGTGTCAACTGGGCATGGCGGCACACGCCTCGTGTAAACTGTGTACTCAGGAGGTGGAGGCAGGAGGGTCAGAAGTTAGGGTTATCCTGGCCAAAGAGTGAGTCAAGGCCAGACTGGGCTACATGGGACCTTCTCTCCCCCTCCACACACACATCCAAAAAGAAAGAAAGAAAAAGAAGAGGAAGGAAGGACGGATGGAGGGAGAGAGGAAGCAAGGACAGTTTGTTTAACGGACCGGCGGATCTGTCTGGATGAGCCTCTTGTATCTGAAGGATCTCTCTCATCCAGACATGTTTACTGAAGCCATTGGCTCCTTTGCACCAAGTCATCCAATCGGATCTGCTTGATTTCAAAACCCGCACAGTGTCACTTGACACCAAAGAAACCACACAATCCTCACACTCACCCCTGCCTGGGCTGGTGGGGTTCAGCCAGTTCTAACCAGGCTCTAGCAGGACTTGGAGCCCAGCATGGAAGAACCTCGTCCATCATGGGTGGCTGTATTCTTTATTTTTTATTTTATTTACAGTCTCTGCTCTTCCAGTTTTGGTAACAGGGCAACTGCTCATTCACTCAACAGGCACACTAAGTACTTCTTATGTTCTGGGTGCTGTGTTAAGTACTTCCTTATTCTGGGTGCTGTACTAAGTACTTCCTGTGTTCTGGTTGCTGCACTAAGTACTTCCTGAGTTCTGGGTGCTGCACTAAGTACTGTGTCCTGTATACCCTAAGTACAGCAAGGGTGTGTTATTCATGCCTCTACCCTTGGTGAAGTTCTTCAGTGAAATATACAGCCTAGTGAGGGAGGAAGATTATCAACTGTAATGGTTCAGAGTCATTTAATCATCCATGAGATGGTTTTTAAGAAGTCAGTAAGTGTTTAGTGAGCAACTATTTGATGCTATTGTGGATATCTAGGACTTGCTACAGCAAAACTGATATGCCCAAACTGGATATTTATATTTCTTTACAATGATTGGCAAGGTGAATGCTATGGCATATGTGTGGGGGTCAGTGTATACCTTGGGGAAAACACTTGGTTCAGGTCAGACCAGTGGAGTCCACATGAGCCACAGCAGTGTCCCCGATGGTGACCTCCCGAGCTGGGACTGGTTCAGGTGGGTGTTTCTTGATGAGGGTAACCCATGACAACCTGAACCTGTCTTCTCTCTGCAGTGCGTGGCCCTTGGCCAAGTTGGAAAGCGTAACTTCCTTCCACCTGACTTGTGTTTCACTGAGATGAGATCCCTGCTCACTTAACTGGGTTTAGAGTCTTGTAAAAAGCTTCTCTGCTGAAGTCACAAATCCTTCACAGGCCATCCCGGTGCAGAGAGCATCATGGCTTGCTTTCAACGTGGGCCCTGGGTGGGCAGTAAATCAGATCCCCCCCATTCCTAGCACCAGAGCGCCATCGCAGGGCCCCAGGCACTTACTAGATGCATATCCACCCCATCGAAGAGGTGTGCTATGTGAGGGACGCCCTGAGAAACTCACCAGACTCTACTTGGTTCAAGGATCCAGAGGAGGGTGACTCTAGTTCTCAAAAAATAAAATAAGTAAATAAATAAATGAATGAATAAATAAAAATTCAAGGTTGATAAAGAAATAGAGCAGGTTAGAATCTGCACCCCAGTGCCTCCCTGGCAGAGGGGGGCATCTCCAAAGCTCAGAACAGTGCAGATAAGGGGGATGATAGCTGTGGAACCCCTGGGAGGGGGTCTCTACTCCGAAACAGATGTCATATTTACATATTCATGAGTAACACATGTTTTTCAAATCAAATATACATATATATTTACACACACAAACACCGAGGCAAGAAGTCAAAAGTGTCTATGTGTTCTTTGTCTCTCGTTGCCTCCTTGTACGGATTAAAGGCATGTGCCACCATGGCTGCCTGTGTGGTTTTTAAAAACTAATAAATAATAAATTAAGGGCTGGAGAGATGGCTCCATGGTTAAGAGCACTGACTGCTCTTCCAGAGGTCCTGAGTTCAAATCCCAGCAACCACACGGTGGCTCACAACCATCTGTAATGGGATCTGAGGCCCTCTTCTGGTGTGTCTGAAGACAGCTACAGTGTACTCACATGCATAAAATAAATCAATCGTTAAAAAAATAATAAATTAGGTGGAATGTCTGGGTCTAAGAGCACGCACCTTTTTAAGGAGATAAAACATACATTGTCCAAAATGCCTTTCTGAAAAGGTGTATCAATTAAATTTTCATTTTAAAAAATGCCTTAAACTTTAGGTCTGGAGATATGGTTCAGTGGGTAGGGTGTCTGCTTAGGACACTTGAAGACCAGGTCCCTTCCCTAGGATCATATTAATCTAGCACAGTGGCAAGTGGCTGTAATCTCAGCATTTCAGAAGTGAATGCAGAAGGATCAGGAGTTCAAGGTCACTCTTAGGTACATGGAAACTGAGGTTAACCTGAGTATGTGTGTCACAGAGGGAGAAGTGGAAAACACACACAGACACACACATATACATACATACATACATACATACACACACACACACACACACACACACACATGCCCCTGTGTCAAAAATTACTTTTAAAAAGAAAATGAGACAACTCAGAAACACAAAGTACTTTTAATCTAGTGACTGCACACATGACCCTGGTTACACTAAATTGGTCATAAAACAAAATGCAAAATCATGAACCTTTGAGATGGAATGGTAGAGGTTGGGAGGAATTGATAGGAATAGGAGAAAGATGAGAGAGACGGGGAGACAGAGATAGAAAGAGAGAGATTAATCAGAATCTGTATACATGCCCTTAAGCAACAAAATCAATAAGTATTTCCTGAGAAGTTTGTACGTTTCTTTCTGCTTTACTCCATTTTCACTACCATGCTGAGGTACCCGAGGTGGGATAACTTTATAAAGAAAAGAGGTTTGTTTTGGAGTGGAGGTCTAGAGGGTTGATGTTGATAGATCATTATCTGGTAATCAGCATTGGACCACCGAGAGCTTCTGGGATAAGAGGAAAGGGACGTGGTGTGTGTGTGTGTGTGTGTGTGTGTGTGTGTGTGTGTGTGTGTCTGTCTGTCTGTCTGTGTGTATCCCTCTGTGTGTATATATGCCTGTGTATGTCTCTCTGTGTGTATGTATGTGTGCATGTGTCTTTGTGTGTCTATGTGTCTGTGTGTGTCTCTCTGTGTGTATATGTGTGTATGTGTGTATCTCTCTGTGTGTATGTATGTGTGTATGTGTGTGTCTGTTGCATATATGTATGTCTGTGTATATATATGTGTATATGTGTGTGTTTGTGTGTAGTGTATCTCTGTGTGTATACATGTATATATGTGTGTGTGTGTGTGTTTGTGTGTATATGTGTTTTCTGTTTCTCCTTCTGTGACATATAACCAATAATTATGGATCCACTCTGATGTCCACATCCAATTCGAATCATTTTTCAGCTTTCCTCCCAACACCATAGCAGGGTCAAGTCTCCACCTCTCAGTGTCTTCTTGGGGACAGAAGGCCAAGGTGAGCTCACACCCCACTGATGGTCTGTACCAGTTTCCACAAGATATCAACCTCTGCACCAGAGTCTAAACTCTGGGAGGCAGTGTTTGCAGCATTGCTGATTACTTGCTGAGGTTTGCATGCTGGTGTCTACACCAGGGCCTGGCACGCAGGAGTGTTCACAGAATCAGCTAGCAGTAGCTACATAACAAATAAGCCCCACATTGGGTCACTAAAGCTACGAACACTGATGCTCTGAATTTCTACGGGAAGGATCCGGGGCTGACTTGACTGTGTGGCTCTGGCTTGGGGTCTCGAATGAGCTGTCAGAGCATGGGGACAATGGTCTTCTCTGAAGACTTGTCTGGCCGGAGGCCACAATTCCTGATCCGTGGGATTGCTAAAATGTCGACATGGCGTGGTGGCTGGTATCCCTGGGAGAAGTGACCCAAAGGAGAGAAAGGAATGGTGGCTGTGGTCTCATTTGTGACTCTCATTTCTTTGGTATCTTATTTGCTGCCGTAAGTCAGAAGCAAGGAAGGGCCCCATGGAGGGGCATTGATTCAGAGCTGGGCCTGTAATCCTAGCATTGAGGAGGTTAAAGCAGGAGGATCACAAGTTCAAGGCTAGCCTGGGCTGTGTAGTAAGATGCTGCTTTAACCAAAGCCGAACAAAATGAAACGTGAGCATCAATTCTAGGCAGTGGGTTCAGCATGGGCCACCACATAAGACCGTGTGAGTGGGTTCAGTAAACAGTGGAGTGAAAAGTGGCAGCCTGGGTCCAGAAGCCGCTAACACTGCTCCCCTTGCCTTCCGAGCTGTTCCACATAGAGAAGGGGATCTGATCCTCGAGTTTGGACTAAGCTGTGTGTTTGCTGGAGACTTTACCAGTCTGAGGTACTTTTGCCTCGAATGGGGATGGGCGAGCAGGGCCTGCCAGCTCCCACAGGCATCTGGGAGGTTCCCAGGGAAGGTGGGGCCTTGTGGTTCAGATCATGCACCCAGAGCAAAGCTGTTTCTCACCATTCTCCAGAATGCTGGGGCCGAAATGTCAATCAAGTCACCGCGGGTCACTGGGCCAAGGGAGGCCACTTTCATTATTGAGATGTGCAGTAGTTTATGACCTCCATAAAGCCATTAGCTCAGGGAGAAGATGGGAAAGCAACCCACCCCTGTGCCTCTCCCTCAGGCACAGGCTGAGGGCAACTGGCTTTATTGACAATCAATTAGCCATGCCTGTCAGTAAGTTGCAAGCATCCCACAGGCATGGGACCTGCTAGATACACAAGAGCCACCCAGTGCTGTGTCTGAGCCTCAGTTTCTCCAGCTGTAGAGTATGAGGCTGGAAAAAATTCAGAGGTTCCCAGTACTTCTCACCAAAGCCAAGTCCTGTAAACCTTGGTCACCATTTTCCTGTCCCCTGTGTGTCTTGTTTGGAATTTGAGGAAGACATTGACATTTACAGTGAACTCAACCTCCCTGTTTGCATCAGATATCCCTATCATTAAACCTTGCAGAGATATCAGCTAAATATTCTGACAGTTGACAGTGACCGAACACTCCAGGGTATATTGTCTGCAGGCCTCACTTCGTATCCCAATAACCCCACATGAAAGCCGTCAGGATCACGCCCAAAATACAGATGGGAAAACCGAGTCTCCGAGAAATGATCACACTTGCTAAGTTCTTGAAAGCTATAAGCTGTGAGCCACCTGCAACGACGATCAACAGGCTCAGTATGCCCTTGCTTGTAAGAGGTCAAACTCTAGAGCCAAGTTCACCAGTTGTCTTAGCTGGGTGACCATGGGGAAACCACTGAACCTCTGTGTTTGGTTTCTCCTCTGTAACACTGCAGTGGTACTGAGTGGGTAGCCCCCAAAGGCAGATGCATACATGTGGCATTGCATAAGTGCCCACACCTTTTGGAGGCAGGGCTTTAAAATATAACTCAAGTGGACCTAGCACTGTATTTAACTTGTGGTGTCCCTGAGAAGGAGAGATCATTGAAGGGGATCAGAAGCTAGTTTGCAACCAGGGAGTCTGGTGTCTAAGTCTGCACCATTCCATTTTCCCCTCTCTATGGTCTATCTTGAGTGTATTTTGACAGCCAAAGCCCAGAGCAGACAGTCTGAGAGTGCCAGACACCATGTTGTAAAGCTCACCTCAGATGACAGAAAGGGATCTCTGGGCAGCACAGTTCGTGCCTGGAGGTGCTCCAGCCCAGCTCTAGATCCAAGCTACGTCCCTATGGGAGCTCAAGTCAGAAAGAGGAGGCCAACGACTTCTTCCATCCCGTCCCCTCCACTCAGCCCATAAGATGTCATGTGAAATCCTAGACTCACCTCAACCTGCTCATCACCATCTCTCTTAGTCAGGGTTTCTATTGCTGCACAAACATCATGACCAAGAAGCAAGTTGGGGAGGAAAGGGTTTATTCAGCTTACAGTTCTGCATTGCTGTTCATCACAAAAGGAAGTCAGGACTGGAACTCAAGCAGGTCAGGAAGCAGGAGCTGATGCAGAGGCAGGGGAGGGATGTTCCTTACTGGCTTGCTTCCCCTGGCTTGCTCAGCTTGCTCTCTTATAGAACCCAAGACTACCAGCCCAGGGATGGCACCACCCACAAGGGGCTGGCCCCACCCACAAGGGGCCCTCCCTCCTTGATCACTAATTGAGAAAATGCCCCACAGCTGGATCTCATGGAGGCACTTCCCAGCTGAAGCTCCCTTCTCTGTGATAACTCCAGCCTGTGTCAAGTTGACGCACACAACCACCAGCACAGTCTAGCTGATGCCTGATCTTTCCATATCCACAAAACTAATGAGTTCGCTACAGCCCAGAGAGGTGAAGACACATGCTGGAGGCCACACAGCTGTGAACAGCAAGGGGAGTGTGTGAGCCGATTACTCACGGCTGTAAGTGCCTGTCCTTCATCCATTGCAGCGACGGTTCCAATTAACACATGAATTCCATCCCATCTCCACCCCAAGTCCGATGACATAGCCATATGCCTTAGACCAACGTGGCCTCCAGATTTTTTTCCACAAAAGTTTCCAGTTAATAACTCGCCATAGCAGCCGGCAGAATACCCTCCCATGTTTAGTCAGGCTAAACCATCATTTCTTACAGTTATGAATTATGGGTCTGGTTTGGGGTTCAGTGGGGGGGGGCGTGGCAGTTACCAACAATAGTAACTTAAGAATGTTATTCGGGTTCACAGTTCAAGGCAAGAGACAAAAGAATGGAGGGGTAGGTGTGTTCAACAAAATGGAAGATTCATGGAAAAG
Source organism: Apodemus sylvaticus (assembly GCF_947179515.1). Taxonomy (NCBI): domain Eukaryota; kingdom Metazoa; phylum Chordata; class Mammalia; order Rodentia; family Muridae; genus Apodemus; species Apodemus sylvaticus. The sequence goes on along the minus strand of NC_067493.1, from coordinate 49,198,890 downwards.
CCTTGTGGAAACTTGCCAGTTAGTAAGCTAATTTCAAACTACAAATTAAAAACAAAATAATTTATACAGCATTCATGTGCGCGGGTGAGCCATGTCCCCGCCGGCAGACACGAGTTGTTAAATGAACATCGCAGTGCTGAGTGTCAGGAGGGTATGACACCTCCCTGTGAGTTAGTCAGGGAGGCCCCAGAAGTCTCCATAACAACACAGCCTGTTGTCATTGCTTTTCGATGCTCCCCTCCCCCATAGCTACAGAGCAAGACCCTGCTTACAGAAGATGCTGTACACTTTGGCTGAAAGACACAAAGAAGTTTCAAACTGACTGAGAACCCTGCTGGCTACTTTCCACAATGTTGGAACCATGACATGCAAGCTGGTGGGAGACAAAGGCCACCGATGGTATTGCCCAGCACAGGACACTGCATGCTGCAGTGTGAACCTTCCAGGCAGGCTGTAGCTACTGGTTACAATGGATACAATGTATGTAATTGTCAGGAGTGTTATCGAATCATTAACTAATTTCTTTCTTTCTTTCTTTCTTTCTTTCTTTCTTTCTTTCTTTCTTTCTTTCTTTCTTTCTTTCTTTCTCTCTCTCTCTCTCTCTCTCTCTTTCTTTCTTTCTTTCTTTCTTTCTTTCTTTCTTTCTTTCTTTCTTTTTCTTTTGGTTTTCTCTAGACAGGGGTTCTCTGTGTAGCTCAGGCTGTCCTGGAACTTACTCTGTAGATCAGCCTGGCCTCGAACTCAGAAATCTGCCTGCCTCTGCCTCCCAAGTGCTGGAATTAAAGGCATGCACCACCACTGCCCGGCTCAGATTTGAAACCCAGGTAGTGTAATCCAGGCTAAAAGCCCATGGCTCAGGGTGGTGGTGGGTTACAGACCCGTCTGTTGTTATTTTGCCACATGGCCACACTGTTAGATGGTCTTCTAAGTACTTAGGTTTATGCCCACGGACCTAGGCTATTCTCAGCCGTGGTCAGAGAAACGTCTTCCTGAACTGGGTGGCAGCAGCAGCAGCAGCAGCAGCCAGTGAGAGATGGAGGAATGGTCACAGTAATGAGAATAAGAGACTGAGTGCTCAGTCAGAAGGGGGTCATCCATATCAACCCACCACCAGCAAGGGTCAGGAAATACTGTGGAAGAGAGTGCAGAAGGAGAGGCGCAAGTAGGTCAGCGGAAGAGGAAGAGAGAGGAGAGAAATGCATAGGCAAGGAGAGGGAGGGGGAGGGGATGGGGAGAGGGAGGGGGAGGAGAGAAATACATAGGCAAGGAGAGGGGGGAGGGGAGGGGGAGAGGGAGGGGAGGGGGAGGAGAGAAATACATAGGCAAGGAGAGGGAGGGGGAGGGGAGGGGGAGAGGAAGGGGGAGGGGGAGGGGAGGAGAGAAATACATAGGCAAGGAGAGGGGGGAGGGGAGGGGGAGAGGGAGGGGGAGGGAGAGGAGAGAAATACATAGGCAAGGAGAGGGGGGAGGGGAGGGGGAGAGGGAGGGGGAGGGGGAGGAGAGAAATACATAGGCAAGGAGAGGGGGGAGGGGAGGGGAAGAGGGGGGAGGGGGAGGAGAGAAATACATAGGCAAGGAGAGGGGGGAGGGGAGGGGGAGAGGGAGGGGGAGGAGAGAAATACATAGGCAAGGAGAGGGGGGAGGGGAGAGATAGGGGGAGGGGAGGAGAGAAACACATAGGCAAGGAGAGGGGGGAGGGGAGGGGGAGAGAGAGGGGGAGGGGGAGGAGAGAAATACATAGGCAAGGAGAGGGAGGGGAGGGGGAGGGGTAGAGGGAGAGGGAGAGGGAGGGGAAGGGGAGGGGGAGGGGTAGAGGGAGAAGGAGGGGAAGGGGGAAGGGGAGGGGAGAGGAGGAGGAGGGGAAGGGGGAGGGGGAGGGGAGGAGGGAGAATGAATTAACTCATGTTGACTAGGTGGTCGATGTCTCCCATCTTAGTTCATTTGTTGTTGTTGTTATTTATTTTGTTTGTTGTAAAGATTTATTTATTTTATGTATACAAATACACTGTCTTCAGACACACCAGAAAAGGACAGCAGATCCCATTATAGACACCATGTGGTTGCTGGGAATTGAACTCAGGACCTCTAGAAGAGCAGTCAGTACTCTGAGTCGCTGAGCCATCTCTCCAGCCCCCACTTCTACCTTAGTTAGTTTTAACTGTCAACTTGACACAGCCTAGAATCACCTGGAAATTGAGGCATTTACTAGATCAGATTGACCTGTGAGCATGTCTGTGGGGCTATCTTGTTCATTAATGTAGATGGACTCAGCCCACTGTGGGCAGCACCATTCCCTAGGCTATCCAAGAAAGCTAGCCGTGCATGATCCCAGAAGCAAGCCAGTGAACAGTGTTCCTCTGTGGTCTCTGCTTCACGTTCCTGTCTGATTTCCTCTCCTGTCTTCCCTCAGTGATGGGCTGTGTTCTCAAAGTGTCCTGTCTTCCCTCAATGACAGGTTGTGATCTCAAAATGTCAAGCCTTCAGTGTACAAATCAACCCCTTTCTCCTCTAGACGCTTTTGATCATAGTGTTTCTCACAGAGAAAGAAAAACCATACAGAGCCCTCTCTTTGCCAGAGACTCTTCCTGATCCCCGCCCTAGGAAGCTGTTACCCCAATGTTTTCATTTGTTTTGTCCAAGATAGTCTCCCTATGTACCCCAAGCTGGCCGGGAACTCTTGATCCTCTTGTCTCAAGTTTGATCACCCTTCACCTTGCCACACCCAGCCACGGTTCCAACGTCAAATGACAGAATGTATTTTAATCCAATTTTGAATGCATGTCTGAGAGTAGCCTGTGTGTAGAATGAGAGTGGCCCCTCATCGCCACAGCGTCCTACCCTGCTAATAGGACCTGGATTGCATGAGAGGCACATCTTACCGATCATGCATTCATCATTACTGTAAATATCTGAGCATCTACCCTACACATGTGGGTACACACACATATCGTGTACACTCACCATTGAAACAACAGGCACAACTCATATCTTATAAAACATGCAGAGAAACACACAGAGAGAAGTCTGGCATGATGAGAAGCTTGGGAGGCTGAGGCTGGAGGATTGTGGGTTGGAGGCCAGCCTAGGTTGCAGAGAGAGACCATGTTTCAAAACCAACAACCAAATGAACAAAGAGACAGAATAAGAGGAAACGTGCAGAGCTATGAAATGGTGAACGCACGAGATTTTTCTCTCCGTCACCCAGTAGCTCGGGCCCCTGCTTCTGGCTTAGGAAACAAAATGTTTATGCACACACATGTCTCGTCAAGAGGCCATGTGGGATTGGGATGACTATGACCATGGAAGTCATACAGACATGGCTCTGGTTCTGTGTTCCAGAAGTGTGTGAACCTAAGGAAATGATGCATAGACAGACAGACAGACACACCAAGAGATAAACAGAGATAGACCAATAGACAGACAGCAGCTAGGTAGATAGATAGATGACAGACACATAGATAAGTAGACATAGACAGATACAGATTGATAGATGAGAGGTAGATTGACATACAATAGATGATAGAACATGGGCAGTAGGTGATATATCCATAAATGAATAGAAATATATTTAATATAATACATAACATATAATGTGTAATGCATTATATATACACATATATGATAGAAAGATATTGATACATATAAGAGAGGTCAATAGGCTAATAGATAGCAGATAAAGGATAAGTGGCTGATAGATGATTGACAGGTTCTATTTCCCAGCAGCCTCTGCCTTCACATGGGCCATGGCCTTACAGTGCCGTGATTGGTTAGTGCTGATTGTCCACTCATGGGTTCCGCAGTCTCCTAGGAGACAAGCTATGCCTGAGGGATCCATTTAGATTAGGCTAGCCTCTGGGGATGTCTGTGAGATCAGGAGACTTACCCTAAACGGGGACAGCATGCTTTCCCAGACGTGGGTCTTGGGCTACATGGAAAGGAGTCGGCTGGCTGAATATCGAGTTCAGCTCTCTCTGTTTCCTGTCCATGGATGAGATGAGGAACCAGCTGCTTCCAGCTTGTGATGGCACCGTGTCTCCGTCACGGTGGATGGCACTCCTGAACTGAAAACCTGGACAAACACTTTCTCTCCCGAGTTGTTTTAGGTGGAACATTTTATAACAACAGGAAAAGGAGCTAATAATATAAGCACCTATTGTTTACTGGGCCTGGTTCCAGGTTCTAGAAATATGGCCCAGTGGGGCAAGTTCTCACATAGCATGGATTCCATCCCCAGGACCACCATGTACTTGGTGTGTGGTGCTTGTCTGTAATCCTAGCATGCAGGGGATTTAGGCGGGAGGATCAGAAGTTCAAGGCCATCCTTGGCTATGTAACAAGTTCGGGGCCAGCCTGAGCTACATGAAACCCAGTCTTAAAAGAGAAAATGGATTCAATGACCACCGAGTCTCCCTGCTGCATAGGCCCAGGTGGTTGTGACTAGCTCTGCAGGGCCCTGTATTGGATGCAAGGCAGCACAGAGATGTCTTTCAGACCACACCCCCTGCTGTGGCCCATGTCACTGGCCAGTGCTCCCCCAGAGTGCCCCCAAAGCACTCCCCCAAGGCTCGCTTCTCTATGTGGTAGTGGTAGGTAGGGTGTCTGCTGACTCAGGGAGGAAGTGAGAAGAGACGGATGAGGCAGGAATGGAGGCAGAGGGTAGGGATTTCTGAGCGTGTGTGTGTTGTGTGTGTGTGTGTGTGTGTGTGTGGTGTGAGCTCCTTGGCATGCCCACACCAAAAGCGCCTGGCCCCCAGGCTATCTAGACAGAGCGTCTAATTGAAACAGAAGACCTGTTTGCCTGCCGCCTGCTCGGCCTGATGGAGAATGTGGGTTACCGCAAAGTCTGTGCCTTGGCTTTGCGTTCCCAGAAACCTGACAGAGTGACTGATGCCCTACATGGCTCTGCCTTCTGAGGGCTGCAGCTGGGCTGCAGGGAGAGCCCTGCCATTGACCTTGGTCCAGGAGCCATCCGTACTAACCAAGCCATGAAGCCCACAGGAGCCCGCTGCCCACGCTACCCAGAGCCACACCCCGAGGCTGGCATTTCCACTTGGATGGGTGCTAGGAGCCTGAGCTTTAGCGCAGCAGAGCTTTAGGAGTCTCTACCTGGCTGTGGAATCAGAAAGAGAAATGGTGCGTGCTCAGGACACACTCACTGAGTAGAGCATCCACATCTGAGTAACAGGATGGGTGCCAGTCAGCCAAGAACAGTCTCCAGAGAGAAAGGACTCCTCCTTTTCCATCCCCAATCCTTTGAAAATTTTCTCAAAAAGGCACTGGACTTCTGAAGAGGACACACACACACACACACACACACACACACACACACACCATGAAATTTGCATGGCACTTAAATTATGATGATACTGACCCCCTAGGACTATACAAATTTTCTGACTTAATTCTCGGTAAAACTTTGCAAGGCAGACATTGTTCATATTATTACTGAGACAAGGCCTAATAGGCACTGCTCAGGGGGACTTAGCTGGGAATGACCACAAACACAGGATACTGAGACAGCGTCCCTGTCCCTAATCACTGTCCCACACTGCCTTTGGTTACTCCAATGGCAGTGAACCATTTTGCCATCGAACTTGGTAGCAGGTAATACTTGGGTCAATGTTTAAACACTTCGGGTCGGGGGATGACTCGTTGGTTCAGGCTGTCTGGTATCCTTCCTTTGGGGACCCTCCACCCTACCCTCTCAATCCCTCTCAGTAGTTATAATGCAACTCTGGCCTCTGTTTCTGTCCTAGACATGGTTGATAAGATTCTCAACCCCCTGGCCATAAAGATGGGTCTCAGGGAAGGATGTAATCCAGGCTGGACCAGCTTCTGCATGGAGAATTAGCACATGAGTTTTTGGTGGAACTTCTGGAATGACAAGTGGGAGATTTCTAAGGAAGAATGGTTCACGTGTTAAAGTCACAGGAGGGAGGTGCTTTCTGGAAAACAGAGGCTCAAAGGAAACAGTTGGAAACCAGACTCTCACTGCTTGGGTTGCCTTGATTCCCCGACGCCTGCTTTCCTCTCAGATGATGTATTAATTCAGGTTTCTCTAGAGCAGTGGTTCTCAACCTGTGAGTCTTGACCCCTTTGGGAGTCACATATCAGATATTTATGATTCGTAACAGTAGCAACAAGATAATTTTTATGGTTGGGGGAGTCACCGCAACACGAGAAACTGTATAAAAGTGTTGCAGCATTGGGAAGGTTGAGAATTAATGTTCTAAAGGAACGGACCAGACGGAATGAATATATATTAAAGGGGGCCATATTCGATTGGCTTATGCAGACTGGTTTGGGTAGTCTAACAACAGCCGCCTCACACTGAGGCATGAGGATGTGAACACAATGTGGTAGCCATCTTTGTAGTCCCAGGCTGGCACTGAAGGCCTGATGGAATCCTGGAGTGGCTCCAGTCTTTAGACCATGATGGAAAGCAGAACAAGCTTTGCTCTGAAGTTGTCGAAGAGCAGCGGCGGCGGTGGCGGCGGCGGCAGCGGTGGCGGTGGCGGTGGCGGTGGCGGTGGCGGTGGCGGCGGCGGCAGCAGCGGCGGAAGTGGCAGCGGCGGAAGTGGCCGCGGTAGCAGCAGCAGCAGCAGCAGCAGCAGCAGCAGGTAAAGGTCTAGGCTTAGGAGTGAATTCTCAGGTTTGCAAGCTTCTGTTGAGCAAACCTCGTTCCTTAATTTAAAACTAATGGTTAAATAAAATTGTCTACAGCCGATTACAGGAGGGATTAGAGGTAGGTGGGTTTTGAGTTACCTAGTTGGGGGTGGAGAAGAGAGAGGAGTTAGGAGAGACCAGAGAGGAAGAGGAAGAATGAGAGGAGAGGGGGAAGCCACCATGAGGGGAGATGGACCATGAGCATGTGGCCAGGAGAAACAGTAAGCATTTGGGGTACAGGTCAGCAGTCAGAAGGGTAGATTAGGAGTTACCCACCTCCCCAGTAATTGTCAAAGCCAAATAAAATAAGCATAGTCTGAGTCTCATTTATTTATAAGCTAATTGGGGGATAAGCTTAAATTGGTTGTACTACACTCCCCAAGCCTACTAAGACACAGTGTGAGCATGGGACTGGTTGTCTGCCACGCCCAGCAAGCTTCTATCATGCTTCTGCTAGACTCAGTCCTTAGTAGGTCTACATAGAATTGTCCGAGCATGCTGGTGTTAGCTTCTGGTTTCATATCTGTGAAAAAAAAAATTACATGCATTCATTTGCCTGTGTGCATGTCTGGGTATGGATGTGCCAAGGTACTGTCGAGGTCAAAAGACAATTTTCAGGAGTCGGTTCTCTCTTTCCACTGTATTGGTCCCAGGAATCCTGAGTAGGTGGTCAGGCTTAGTAGCAAGTGCCTTTTCCAGCCGAGCCATCTTGCCTGCCCCCAGATTTTACGTCTCTAGGAAGATGTTATCCCTGCGCTGGATCCTAGTTCACCGGCAGCCAGGCTGCTAGTCTAACAGAGCTGGGTTTCAGTGCCTTCTCTGACAACTGAAAACCAGACTCCGTCTGTCTCAGAATGGAGGTTGTCTTAAACATATTACCTTTGTCAAACGACAGTGGGTATCCCGAGGCCCCTGATGGCAGGTGGCCCGCTGGACCCCAGAACGGCGTTTGTTCCCTGAAAGGGAAGAAGAGACAGGAATTGCTTTTCTTAAAGGTACCCAGAGACTTTTAAAACCTTTACCCACCCTGGAAGATCCCCCTGGGGAGGTGCAGGGATACCTCTGTCAGGGCAGGATAGTAAATGAAGTAATTTTCGTCAGATAACACGTCTTCTGGTTCATGTAAATGTCCCGCGATCGCCGCGCTCGTAAGTCAGCCTGATTGAAAGTGAACGGTAATCCATTTCACTTTGTAGATGAGCCATGGGCTGGCGGGGAGCCCCTGCCCTGGAGCCTAGTGATCCCCATACTGTGGCGCCTCCACCCCCCCCCCCCATCTCTCATCAGACTTGGGGATCTGGCTTCTTAATCAGGCCCCTGGTATCTCAGAATGTGTGACTATGGGGGACCTAGTTCTTCACATTTAGAAGAGATGGTGCCAAGCTCTGAGTGCAGGACACGCTTGAAGGGAAGTTGTGACATAGAGGATATTACCACCAGGACTTCCATCTTGCTCCTCACCCCGTTCCTTAGCCTCGGTCTAGAGACCTGATCACCCCTTCTACTCCAGCCCTTGGAACGATGGCTGGAGGAAAAGTAGACTTAAGTATCATTCCAGGAAGTGAGACGTTAGTTCAGCTCAAAACTGACCCCTTTGGCCTGGCTCCAGCCCTGTACCTCAGTGGGTTCCAAGGTCTTGCTGGTCTCCAAACGGGTGAACCAGTTGGATCACTGAGGTGAACAAGTCCATTCTAGCCATGGCCAACTCTCCCTAGAAGTCTAAGGAGCCGCTGCTGTAATCGGGGAAGTGTGACATGCTGTTATCGGCACATGCTTGCTCAACGGGAAATGTCTGACTAGTCAGAGAGCAACTGGAGTGTTTCCTACAGACCTTCTCAGAGACCTGCTCAGCTCCTGCCCATTGAGAGTTGCAGGAAAAGATGCAACCTAGCATCTTTTCTCAGCATTTCTCACTTGGGTAACCTTAAACCTCCTCATCTTCCTCCTCCTCCACCCCTACTCTTCCTTCTTCCTTTCTATCTCTTTCCCCTTCTCTCTTCCTCTTCCTCCTGCTTTTCTTTCCATTCCTCTTTCCTCTACCTCTTTCCTTCCTCCTTCTGCCTTCCTCTTTCTCCTTTTCCTTCTCTCCCCCCTCTTCCCGTCCTCCTCCTTCCCCCTTCCTCCCTCCCCTCCTTTTCTCCCTCCCCTCCTCCTTCCCCCTCCCTTCCCCTCCCATTCCCCCCTCTTCCTTCTTCTCCTCATCTTCTTCTTCGTTGTCTTCTTCTTCTTCTCCTCCTCCTCCTCTTCCTCCTCTTCTTCTTCTTCTCCTTTCTCCTCCTCCTCCTCCTCTTCTTCCTTTCCTCCTCCTCTTCTCCTTCTCTGAGAAAGGGCCTGAGTATGAAGTTCTGGGTGGCTTTGAACTCGTGATGCTCCTAATTCACCTCCCCCCGTCCCTGCCCCTGCCCCTGCCCCACCAATGCCTTTGGTAAAAATGTTAAGTTTGAGTTGGAAATACATTTTCCTTTGGCTCGCATCACTGGCCTTCCTGGTGGGCTCTGTCAGATACTCAGATGGGCTGTTCAGTGTCCACACAGAACAAAGCTAAAGATTTCTGGTAGTATCTAGACTTGAGCCAGAGGAAAGAAGAATACTGCACACAAATGTCTGGCCCAGCAATTTATTGCTGGATTAGAAAAGGCCACCTGAGCAGGACTAAGGGTTAGAGGTGATGTTACTACCTAGTTTCTCCATTTGGACAGAACTCTTTTGTGGCACCAAGTCCTTTCTTGTCATCAGTTAGACAAACAGGCAGAGAGAATCAGCCTGTGGTACCTCTTTCCCATCCGGGCTGGAAAGAAGTCAGGTGTGGCACTTTGGAAAATGTCAAGTCCTGTCACTGCCTTTTGACCCTCCCTTGCAGCCCTGAGGCTCTCAGATCAGCTGCATGCAAAGTGCGATCCCCTAGGTCCTAACCCTGCTCCTTAGGGCAATAAAGTGAGATTATCTGGGGCTCCTGCCTCATCTGCTGGGGAGGAGTGCTCCGTGGCTGCTAGAGAGGGTAAGATGGTGCGTATGTGGGCTGGGGTTGCTGCCGGTTTCTGCAAGTGATGGAGTGGAAGTTTCTCGGTGGGTCCCGCGAGGCTGTGCCTCTGTCTTTGATCTCTGAGACCAGAGCTTCACAGAAGAACAAAAAAAAAAGCTGACATAAGTGTGCCTGGGGAAGGCACAGAGTTGGAATTTATTACTGGAACGGATAATGAAGAGACCAAAACCAGAACAGAGCTTGAGATTCACCGCCCCCTGGAGATGCTTCCAAATCATAGAAGGAGAGAGACTAAAGCCTGCGGGTCAGACAAGAACAGCAGCCACATTTGGAGGTGGGGTGGGAGAGGTGATGGAGGAATCTGAGCTGGAGGAGGGGCCTGAGAGGCAGGGACTCGCAAGGACCTGGCTCTGGAATAAGCAAGTGCCAGCTTTGCCTCAAGTATGTTCCTGCATTGCCACCCAAAGCATTCCCACCTATAAGATGGAAACACTGTTCTTATGAACCCTCTAGATGTTGGAAGAATAAAGAAAATGGGGGGTCCATGAGATGGCTCAATGGGGAAATGCACCTGTCGCCAATGGTTTGAATTGGATTTCTGAGACCCACATGATGGAGAGAAAGAATTGATTTGTAAAATTTGTCCTCTGATCTTCACTGCATGGTACAGCATGTGGCCCCCTCCCCCCAAAATAGATTTTAACAAAATCTAATTATAAAAAAGGAAGTGAGTCAGGAATAGTACTTGATGGCACTATAGACATTAGCAAACTGCCTCGCGGTCCAATTGTCCCATCATCCATTCTTATAAAGTTTTATTGAAACAGCCCATTTGTCTCTCATTATCTGTGGTTGATCTCCTATGGCCTTAGCAGAGTTGAATGATTTGGATTGAGGATGCTATAACCTCAAAAGCCAAACATGCTTGTATGTGGCCCTTCATACAATGCAGATGTCAATCTTTTAGAGGATCTTCTTTTTCACCAGCTCCACAGAGGATAAAAACATCAAAGAAAACACACATATATGTTTTTATTATATTCAATCATTCATTCATTCATTCATTCATTCGTGTGTGTGTGTGTGTGTGTGTGTGTGTGTGTACATGCAACAAATGCACATAGAACAAATGTGGAGGTCAGAAGAAAACTTATGGGAACCAGATCTGTCTTCCTACCATGATAACTTTGGGGTTCCAACTTAAGTCATCAGGCTTTAAGCAAATAGCTTTGCCCACTGAGCCATCTTGCCACCCCAGCTTTGAAAATGTTTTAGTGTGCCTATGTTTGACAGAAAGAAATGATTTATTACAATATGGATTTCCATGTGGGAATTTGCTTTAAAAATTATTCATTTATCATAGGTGAGAGTGGTTGGGGTCAAAGGACAACTTTTGGGAGTTGGATCTCTTCTTCCACCGCGTGAGTCCTCTTGGGATTGAGCGCAGGTCATCCTTAGATGCTGAGTCATCTTACCAGCTTCAGGAACTTTAAAAAGGGGTGTTTGTTTGTTTGTTTTGTATAAGAAGGTTTCACTATGTAGCTCAAGTTTTCCTTGAGCACATGCATCTTCCTGCCTCAGTCTCCCGAGTATTGGGATTACATGTACTTCATTGTCTGGTTATATAGGAATGTGCTAGAAGATTGCTTAATTATAAGGACACATATGCACACACAGACAAATGTATGCATACAAGTGCGCGCGCGCACACACAAACACACAAACACACACACACACACACACACACACACAGGGACTTATGTCAATTCTTTGAAATGAGGTTGGTGCTTATTTTATCCCCACTGTACAGACAGACCTGCAGCTCAGAGTTTGTTGTTGATGCCTGCTATTCTGAACAGGCATCAGACCTCATTCCAGATGGTTGTGAGTCACCATGTGGTGGCTGGGATTTGAACTCAGGACCTTTAGAAGAGCAGTCAGTGCTCTTAACCGCTGAGCTATCTTTCCAGCCCAGATGAGAAACATTCTCAGCTGCCTCCTGTGCTGATGGATGCCTGGCAACTCTGCCCTCCTTGCTGGCAGGTCTGTTTTGACCTTCAAAAAGTTTTTCACCTTGAAGAGCTCCTCTGTTTTTGTTTGTTTGTTTGCTTTCTTGTTTTGTATTAATTTAGAGGCATTTTAAGCTTTTTTGAGGCATCGTGGTGTCATCCACCAGAGTTATATTATTGTTTTCTTTTCTTTTTCCCTCTCCCGATTCCAGAAGGTGGGACTGCATCCAGATCCGACTGCTCACTGCCCTGTCATATTTCTGGAAGAATAAAAGGAATCATCTAGCTGTGTCCCGCGAAGCGTCTGACACATATTTTTCTGGCTGAGACATGTTGCCAAATGTCAATGTTACTAGCAGAATGGGACCGTTCTTTAAATTTTTAATCTGCGAACATCACTCCCGTGAGTTATGGTTGTTCCCTGCTTTGGGTATTAGAGCGGGAATCCAGGACTGACTGAAAGCTGATCCAAGCAAGGGAACATTCTGGAAAAACACAAACATCAGAGATACCTGTCCAAACATTCTTGCTTTGAAAAAAAAATGTTTCCCTTTTTGTTCATTTTTACAAACCTTTTTCTTAGTCTTAGGGCCATCTTCCTCCCTGGGGTGTCATTTTTATGACAGTAAGCTCAGACAAGTGGGGGTTGTAAGTGTAGACTATTTAAGTAACAACCGTGGTAACAGAGTCTCTTCTGTGTCGGGATTACATGAAGACCAAGGCCACATTGGTTCTTCTTATGCACAACACTCATGAATACACTGACAAAATAATGCCCGTAACATCTGGGAGACCGGTCTGTGTGACAGGAGGGCGCATGATGACACAGACAAGCCCGACAGCGGGGCAGGGTCCCCTCTGAGAAGCCATGGTGACTACCGGTCCTCTCCAGGAAGCAGTGATTATCCAGCTGAGGCACCTGAAGGTCAGATGGAGCTGGGGACTGACATGAGTCTTCGGTGGAGGAAACAGCCCATTAGAAGGCAGGGCAGTGCTGGGACCCAGGGAACAATGTTTTCCACTGTGGGGCTCCACAGGGGTAATGGGTAAAAATGGAGAGACGGTGATTGTGCTGGTTAGTTTCATGTCAACCTGACCCAAGTTCAAGCCATCAGAGAGAGAGGCGCATCAGTTGAGAAGATGCCTCCATAAGACCTGTCTTAGTCAGGGTTTCTGTTCCTGCACAAACATCACGACCAAGAAGAAAGCTGAGGGAGGAAAGGGTTTATTCAGCTTACACTTCCACATTGCTGATCATCACCAAAGGAAGTCAGGACTGGAACTCAAGCAGGTCAGGAAGCAGGAGCTGATGCAGAGGCCATGGAGGGATGTTCCTTACTGACTTGCTTCCCCTGGCTTGCCCAGCCTGCTCTCTTATAGAACCCAAGAATCCCAGCCCAGGGATGGCACCACCCACAGTGGGCCCTCCCTCCTTGATCACTAATTGAGAAAATGCCCCACAGCTGGATCTCATGGAGGCACTTCCCCTAGCTCCTTTCTCTGTGATAACTCCAGCCTGCGACAAGTTGACACACAAAACCAGCCAGTACAGGACCAGACCATAGGGACCCCTGTCCTCTAACTGGGCCCGCTTGTCTAGCCTCAATAGGAGATGTGCCTAATCTTTCTGCAACTTGATATACCAAGGCTGTTTGATATCCACAGGAGGCCTCACCTCTTCTGAGGAGAAAGGAAGGAGGGGTAGATGTGAGGGAGAGAGAGGAGGAGAGACTGGGTGGAGAGGGGGCAGAGAAGTCAGAATGTAGTTGTAAAGTAAATAAATAACAACAACAATAATCTGACTGTAGGCAAGCTTATAGGACATTTTCTTAACCAGTGATTGATGGGGGAGGGTCCAGCCCATTGTGGGCGGGGCCATCCCTGGGCTGTGATCCTGGGTTCTATAAGAAAGCAGGCTGAGCAAGCCATGGGGAGCAAGCCAGTAAGCAGCGCCCTCCATGGCCTCTGCATCAGCTCCTGCCTCCAGGTCCCTGCCCTGTGTGAGTTCCTGTTCTAACTTCCTTCAGTGATGGACTATGATGTGGAAGTGAAAGTTGAATAAACCCTTTCCTCCCCAAGTCGCTTTTGGCCATGGTGTTTCACCACAGCAGTAGTGACTACAGCTAAGACCCGGATTAACCTTTCAGATCTTTGCTGTCTTTGGTCACATATCTCTGAACGATGTGACTACAAATAAATTCAGAAATAATTTGTGCCACCCAGGTGTCAGGTGCCGGTTCCTGGTACTTCTGTCTCTGGGTCACTTCCTCCATGTTTGCTCTACTTACCCAGAAGCAAAAGCATCGCTCGCACATCTCTGCCCGCCTTCTGGGGAAGGAAGAGCTTCCGGGCTGGCAGACACCTGTTTGCCACTGTAGCTCGTTTCTCTGACACACACACACACACACACACACACACTCACACACACACTCACACGCACACTCACACACACACACACTCACACACACTCACACGCACACACACACACACTCACACACACACGCACACACGCACACACTCACACACACACTCACACGCACACGCGCACACACACACACACACACTCACACACACACACACACGCACACGCGCACACACACACGCACATGACGCTTGCGCCTGAGACAACGGGTGCTCCGCGCTTCCCGGAGGCACGCCCACCCTGGCTCTTGTGGACTGAGTCATGCCAACGGTCTCCCCTCCTCCCCCTTCCTCGTCCTCACTCACTTTGCCATTGACCTGCAGATTTTCCAAGGAATCCAGGTTTAAAGCCAGTGGAGGAGCATGCCCGTGATTCCAGCACAAGGAAGCCTGTAGCAGGGAGACCGTGAGTCCAAGGCCAGCCTGGGATGGTAAATATCTTGAAAAACAACATTGGGTAATTTCTTGGTGCCATCCACAATCACCAGGAAGGGCAGAGGAACAAAGTTCCTGCTGCATCCAAATGTACACAGTTTCTCGCTGCCTGGAAAACAGATTGGCCCACTAGACTTCCAAGAGCTTGTACTGCTCAGAGGAGCAGGAGCTGGCTGGTGTCTGAGCGCATACTGTTCATTACTCTGTACTTAAAGCATCGCCTGGGGGATGCTCTGTCACAAGAGCTTGGAGTCTCTAGCCCCCCTCCCCCCCCCCACACCCATAATGATGGTCTAGTTGGAGCACACATGGACAAAGTATTCATGGCCAGGCACTGACATATCCAGTTGCTTAATGGACGTATTTTGTCAGCACTCACAGGCATGTCTTGCAGCGCCAGTGTCCCACGGAAAGAGCAGAGACGCTTCCAGAAGGATCCCAGACCAGTGAAGATGACAGACACCGGAGCCAGCAAGGATGGAGGTGATTCTCAGGGATGACTGCATTCATGGGAAGGCGGAGTGTCGCTTCTCCCGTCAGTCCATCATGAAGGGTAGGCATGCTCGGCCCACAGGCCGGCCAGAGCAGGTGGGGCAGCGCGTGACGTCACAGCAGACCGGAAGTGGAGTGTTCGAGCTGGACACGGGAGCCAGGTAACTTTCAAAGGTGCCTCAAGAGATTTCCTTCTGCCAGCAGGGCCTCACAGCCTAAAGAACCACAGCCTTCAGCTTAACTCCACAAGCTTGGGGCCCAGGCCTAAGGGGTGGAAAAGGGTGGGGTTGGGGAAGAAACATGTCTTCAGACTAAAAACCACAACTGGTGACTCCAGATTTCCTCACAGGGAGGCAAGTTATCAAGGTGGCTAAGATGCCTGCTTCTGAACTCTGATTTGGCTAGGCTCAAATCAAAGTTGTATAGTGGCCATTTGAAGCGATTGCTTAACCACTCAGATATATGCTAATAATCCTGTCCTGTTTCCTTTTGCTGCCACAAATTGCCTGTTTTCTCTCCCTCCCTACCCCCCTCTCTCTGTGTACCTGTCTCTGTCTGCCTGTCTCTTTCTCTCTGTGTGTTTCTCTGTCTGTCTCTCTCTGTATGAGTTAAAAGCCTTACCAAAACCAAACCATCATCTTGCAGCCCGAGAGAGAGAGAGAGAGAGAGAGAGAGAGAGAATTGTTTTAAGAATGTGTCTCTCACTATGTAGCCCAAGCTGGCCTTGAATACTTGATCCTCCTGGCTCAGGCCCCAAGCTGGGATTACAAATATGCACCCCGTCCCTCTGAGATGACTTAGTTCTCTAAGCACCAGCCTCTTTTTTGCCATCTCAGCTTCCTACCTGTTTATTACCTGTTATCCACTTAACCACCCAGTTACCTCCCTGTCCGCCTCCCTGTAACATCTCTGTATAGAGTTACCTACTAAGCATCTATAGCTGTGTCAGGCATGTGTGGTTAAGGGAGACTTACAGGCTGGATCTTTCAAAAGGATCATTCACTTTTCTTTTAAGTGTATGGGTGTTCTGCCGGCATGGGTTGTATGTGTGCAGTGCCTACAGAGGCGAGAAGAGGACACCACCCCCCGGAAGTGGAGCTACAAATGGTCGTGAGCTACTATGTGGGTGCTGGGAATCGAACCAGAGTTCTCTGCAAGAGCAATGAGTGCTCTTAATTTACTGAGCCATCTCCCCAGGCCCAGCGAACCCAAGTTGTGAAACTCAAGGTAGGTTCTAAATGCATAGTTCTAACTACATAAACTCTAAAGATATAGTTAATGTAATCAGTAGCTAAGTGATAAACATGTTATTTGTTTCATTTCTGAGACAGAGTTTGTGGTGATTAATTGTGATTGTCAGGTTGATGAGATGCTGAATCATTTGGAAACCCCATCCCTCTACTGTGGGCATGTGTGAGAGGGATATTCTAGGTTGTGTTTTGTTTGTTTGTTTGTTTTCTGAGACAGGGTTTCTCTGTGTAGCCCTGGCTGTCTTGGAATTCACTCTGTAGACCAGGCTGCCCTGCAACTCAGAAATTTACCTGCCTCTGCCTCCCAAGTGCTGGGATTAAAGTCGTGCGCCAACAGTGCCCGGCTTCCTAAGTTGGGTTAATAGAAGTGAGCAGACCCAGATGTGGGTCACATCGTCCCACAGGCTTCAGTCCTGAACGGAGAGAAAGGCAGACTTCGAGCTGAGTCCCAGCATCCACGTCACTCTGCTCCCTGATGCTAGATGCCACGTGACAGCCCTCTCTGCTTCCTGACCCTGGATGCTGCGTGACAGCTCTCTCTCTCTCTCTCTCTCTCTCTCTCTCTCTCTGCTTCCTGACCCTGGATGCCACGTGACAGCCCTCTCTGCTTCCTGACCCTGGATGCTGTGTGACAGCTCGCTCTCTCTCTCTCTCTCTCTCTCTCTCTCTCTCTCTCTGCTTCCTGACCCTGGATGCCCCATGACAACTGCCTCACACACGATAGGTTGCACCCTCAAATCGTGAGAACAAACTTCTCCTTCCCTCAGTGTTTTTAGTGGGGTAGGGTATGTATTTTAACCACAGCACGGAGACAGTAACTAATAAGAGGTCTCACCACATAAACCAGCCTCAAACTTGCTATTCCTCTGCCTCAGGCTCCGGAGGATTAAGATTACAGACGTACACATATCATCATATTAAGCTGTTATAAAATAGTTGACCAAATGCTTGTGTGTATTAAATGATGCCCGCTTACTGGAAGATGGCATGAATATATATTCCATCTTGTAGATCATACTAAGTATTTTCTGGGATCAGTCCTTAAAATCAACCCTGAAAGCCACTGAACTGTAGACCAGGATCCTTTTATGTAAATATTGCTAACTCTCTCCCCTAGAGGAGCTTTATGTTGGGCATCTCCTTCTGCAGAGCCCGATCCTCCCAGATTCCCAGCATCCCATGCACCTACTGCTTTTCTTGGCCAATCTCACTGCTTTAATTTGCTGAAGGGATGTCTCTGTGCTCCTAAGTCACTTCTTCAGGTTGACAGGTACCCCAAAATTAAGTTTACCAGTAGCTGGCTATGTATCTCAGTCCCAAGTCCTATATGGGCAGCCTACAATGAACTAAAGCAGAAAAGATCACAGCCCGTGTTTCCTTCAGCAGTCAGTCCCCACATCGACATGGTGACATCACACCGGCATGGTGACATGGCACTTGTAAGACAACTTACAAGGTTAACTTGCTGTGTGACCTTGAGTCAATGTCTTTCCAGTCTGGACTTCAAGTTCTGCAGGTGTAAAATGTTGGGGGGGGGGTAGATATCTGGGCTGCAGTACAGCCATAAAATCCAGTGTCTGGACTGGGGATGCTGCTCTTTTAGTAGAGTTCTTGCCTAGTTTGCATGAAACCCTGGGTTTCATCTCCAGAACTGCATTAGCTGGGGTTGGTGGTGGATTCCTATAATCCCAGCTGCTAGGAAATGGAGTGAATCCAAGGTCATCCTTTGACACATAGCAAGTTGAGGCAGTCTGGGCTACATGAGACCCTGTGTCCAAAACCAAGCAAACACGCAAGCATACACATGTGCAAACAAGACCCAGTCCTGTCATGTAAGCCCCAGGATAATTATCATGTGCTGCTATTTTTTTAGAAACACAAAGAGGTAAAAACCCTGTTGTGTAAAGGATGCCGATCTCAAAGCCCTGGACCAGCAATCCCCAGCGTCTGAGAATGTTCATTAGACATCCAAACTCTCAGGCCCCGCCTCCAGTCCTTGAATCTGATGCTCTGGGGATGGATGGGGTTTAACTGACCCTCCTCCTACAGATTCCAATGTAAGGTCGAGTGTGGAGGTGCTATTTTAAGTTGGCTGGAGCCCATTTCCAAGAGGGTCGCTAACACCACCCACTCATTAGCTATTGGCAGCTTCACACACCAGTGAGTGTGTGGCAGGTGCAGGAGGCTTTGCCCGCAGGGCCGTGGTACCCATCCCCATGGGGGAATTTACAAGATGCTGGGCGCACTCAGGTGCTCAGGTTTCTGAAGCCTTGCTGTGAAGCTCACTGTGTACTTGTGTCTCTTGAAGACCTTTCTTAATACTCTGATACCCAAGAATCCCCGTCTCTGCACAGTGGGACTGGCCCAGGCTCCCTCGTCCCCCAGGTGATCCCCACATGTAGTGGAGGCTGCCAACTCATGTAAACAGTTTCCTTGCCAGCGGGACACTGGCTTCCATTCTTTCTTCCTTTCTGCTCAGGGATGCACCCACCCGCAGCGTGGCAGCTGTCTGCAGAAAGGACTCGGATCCACACATGAACCCTCCGCAGCACATCGAATCTTCACGGTGGTCACTTTGTATAGATGGGGAAACTGAGGCCCAGAGGGATCTGTGTGCTTCCCACCGGTTCTCAGTGAGATCTTTTGCAGACCAGCTTCTCTCCCCACCTCCCCCTACAACTGCTCTTTTTCTCCCAAGCCCGTCAGCCAGGGGAGCTCTTACCCCTTCCCCTCCTTGCAAGCAGCGCTCCAAGTCTTTCTGTGGTTTCGATTCTTCTTCTGAGACAGCATTTTGCATTTTCTCTTAAATTCCTTCCAGCTGTCAGGTAGGAGCACCGATAAGGATTTCCCCAGAGTGGGGGAGAAACATTTACCAGAGGTAGCCAGGCGCGCCAGACCCCTCCCCGACACTCTGCGAGCATATGGAATATATTGTGGTCGGAGGGAAATATATTTTAAGAATTTCTTCTGCATCTTTTCAGATGCATTCCACCAAGGATTACCACAGGTGTCAGGGAAAGGGGGCTTTCGCTCCTTCCCCATGAGGAGGGGGCAGACTTTGCAGGCACAGTCAGCTTCGGAGAGGAGAGGTGGTGACCAGACTTCAGCTCCCAGAGTGAGGCGTTTCTAAGGGCACAAGTTCTAGAGAGCCACCAGGTTCTGTCTTCCCTAGTGGGATGTTTAAGACTCAAATGTCCCAATTAGCACTATCCTTCCATGCAATCCCCTGAAGGGGGTTCCCTTTTAATCTGTTTTCATTTCAGTTGGTGTGTGTATGCATGTGCAGGTACATACATGTGTAGGGTGTGGGGGGACCACATCCACATCCATGTAAAGATGAACCTTGGAAGCCAGTGCTCCACAGCCATCCACCTTGCTTTTTTGAGATGGGACTCTCCCTAATCTGGAACTCGCCAAGGAGCCCAGACCGCTTGTGAGTCCCAAGGGCCCACCTGCTTCCCTCACCCCAGTGTGAAGCAGCATGCCTCTGCTTTTCATGTGGGACCTAGGAATCGAACTTGGGTCCTCTAGCTTGTGGGGTAAACCCTTTACCATCTCTATTATCACCCCCTCTTTACCATCTGTACAGTGCCCCCTCCCACATTGTTCATTGTTTATGTTCTATCATTTCATCTGCATGCTTCTAAAACTTCAACTCCCTGGTCAGTGCTCCTTAAGAATTCTATCTAGAGGGGCTGGAGAAATGGCTCAGTGCTTGGGAGCACTGACTGTTCTTCCAGAGATCCTGGGTTCAATTCCCAGCAACCACATAGTGGCTTAGTGGTTCACAACCATCTGTAATGGGATCTGATGCTCTCTTCTGGTGTGTCTGAAAATAGGTACAGTGTAGTCATATACATCAAGTAAATAAATAAATAAGAATTCTATCTAGAAAGAGCAAGTCTTTTTTATAAAGTTTTCAACTTAATGCTTGTGGCAGTCCAAAGGGTAGAAGCTGTTAGTTATCCATCTTATAGGTAAAAGGTTTGGTGTACAGAGAAGTTAAGGAACTTGACACAGTCTGTACATGGCTGACCTTAGCTGCTCACCAAAGACTGGAATTCCAAAGCCTACACTTTTCGAGTTCCACAATGCAGACAAGGTAAGTCTTCCAGGGCAGGGTCTTAGGTAGACAACTCAGCATCCAATATCTACCAAGGATGCCATTCCACCCTGCTGCTGATTGGCTCAGGAAATTTAAGATGATAGGATCCCAGATCTGTTAGTAAGATTCACTGTCTGTCTGGGATTTTTGTTTTGTTTTGCTTGTGAGATATTGTTTGCCCTTGAACCCTCTATCTTCCTGCCTCAACTTCCCAAATGCTAGCATCAGATGTGAGCACCATCACATCTGGCCCAGCTGATAATTTATAGACCCTCAGTCCATCATTTGTCAAGATACCAGTGACCTGGGTACAGTGGCCTGAGAGCCAATCAGTCGGTTGTTACAAACTTCCTTGGTATTAAGCAAATCTTTTTCAATCTTTTTAGGATCTCTTTTAATTCTTCTGCTACTTTGATACATACACACTCTCTCTTCCTCTACCTCCCTCTCTTTCCCTCCCCTCCTCTTCCCTCTCCCTTGGTCTGCCTCCCTGTGTCTGTCTCTCTGTCTGTCTGTCTCTCTCTCTCTCTCTCTCTCTCTCTCTCTCTCTCTCTCTCACACACACACACACACACACACACACACACACACACACGTTTGTGGTTTTTCTCGGGAGTTGCAATATGATCTCCATTTATCACAATTTCCTTCAGATCAACACTAATTTAATTCTGGTAAAATATGAAAAGCTCAGCCCAATACAGTCCCATGATCTCCCCCTGCTTGGCACTTGAGTCTCAAAATCTGTTTGCCATGTAATATAAAATACACGGAATGTAATATAAAATACATGTCAAGCCATCAGAAAGCTGTTAAAATATATCGAGCATTTCTGGGAGCCAGGAGTTAGGTTGAGCACTGCTCTTGGGTGATAACGTGTCATCTTGAAAACAATCAAACCCCAAAACAGAACCATGAGGGGGCTTGTGACATCCACCCTGGGAAGGGAAGAAGAGAATCCAGAAACCATTGCCCGAGTTCCTCAAGGTTGACCTGGTAGTCCTGGTGAAAAAGAACTTCTTCTTTGTCTTTGTCGTCTTCTTCATTAATTATTTATTATATGTAAGTACACTGTAGCTGTCTTCAGACACACCAAAAGAGGGCGTCCAATCTCATTATGGATGGTCGTGAGCCATCATGTGGCTGCTGGGATTGGAACTCAGGACCTCCGGAAGAGCAGTCAGTGCTCTTAACCTCTGAGCCGTCTCTCCAGCCCTGATAAAGAACTCCTAATAAGATAGCCAGAGTCCAAGAAACATTCTTAAGGATCAGGGTCAGTCACAGTAGACTTAACTTGTAAGCATGAAGACCTGAGTTGAATCAATTCCCCAGGACCCAGGCTTTGTTTGTTTGTTTGTTTGTTTGTTTTGGTCATGCTTGGAATCCTAACAGTGGGTGGGCAGAGACTGGTGGACCCTTGGCCAGACAGCTTACCTTGGTGAATCCAGACTAGGGAGAGACCCTGCCTTAAATAGTGAATAAATGAATAAATAAACAAATATGGACCAATGCCTGAAGAGTTACGCCCAAGTTTGTCCTTTGGCTTCTATATGCACACACATATACCACGTATGCACATGAATACATACATGAACACATATATGAATAACCCTCACAGGAGTAAAGCCATTTCAGGCCAGAGGACGAGGTAATACATCCAGATTCACAGCAAAGCTGAGAGACAGGAGGTTCAAGGATGACCTTGCAGAGCCCAACACCCATCACCTCATAACATTAGGTTATTAGCCAGATTCACTTCTCCTCCGTGTACCCTTGGGGTTCAGAGCTGTCAATTACTGTGAACAAGGTTGGGCAGAGTGACACTCTCAATGCATCCTGAAGGTCTACCCCCCTCTATTGCCACCTCTGACCTTGAGCTGAGCACCCCTCCCTCTCTCTTCCATGCCTTCATTTTAGAAGACGCAGTGTGGGGTTGGAGTAGGTGTCTTGTTCACGAAGCATTCAAAATGCAGCCAAGCGCAACTCGAATATTTTCCACTTTCTTGGTGAGCCTGAACTAATAGGTTAGCCCAACGTGACTCAGAAGAAATCAATACTCCCCCTCAGAGGGAGCAGCTCCTCCTTCTTAACCCTTCCTGCAAGCCTGGACAGAAAACTCCCACGATGCACTGGAGTCCTTTCTACTGGTGTGTGTGTGTGTGTGTGTGTGTGTGTGTGTGTGTGTGTGCAGAGGAGGGAGCAGTTCTGGGTTTCTTCTCCCAGAGCTACAGCTGAGACCGCTTCCCCTCTTTGCCCTGCCACTTCTGGAATAGATCTGCTTTGAATCTCGATGTGACATAACTCCAGAGCTGGGATCCCCTTTAACAAAAGGCAGAGCGTGGTTTCAGGGCTCATTCCCATCTTGGAGTCATTCCACCCCTCCATCCTCACCCGAATCTGGAGCAAGTCAATAAATAGAAAAGTGAAGAAGGTGTTGATGGCTCTGACCACCCCCCTAAGGACGCCTCCCACACCCCATCACGTCATCCCAGGAGACAGAGCCCTGCCACAGAACCTGGGCTGAGAATTCAAAAGCCCTTTCTTCTTTGGCCCTCACACCATTGTTTCAATTAGGATCAAACAAACCCCATTAATTCTTTTAAAAGCTTGAACGTGACTGGGCCAGAGTTCCAGCAAGAGTTGCCTGGCCTCAGAGGCTCATGTTGTGTCTGGCTGGTCCCCATGACAGCCCATCATGGGCTGTGCAGTACCTGGCTCTGAGTGATGTTGATGAGGTTCTGCCCACCTGCCCCAACAGCGGCAAGATGACTGGACTTTACAGAGACAGATCCGAGTGCTGAAGGATGCCAGGATGAAAGGAGAAATGGAGGCCACAGCCGAACTCCACAAACAGCCTGGTTTCAGTGAAACATCCCCTCTGACACCATAATTAATCTGGACCTAGGTCTATTGCTGATCCAAAACCCACACTGAGAGTAATTTCTAATCTTGGTTTCTTTAAGCATCAATCACCCCTGGGCAGAAATGGCGGCACTAGTGCCACATGATCGGGCTTGCTCCATTGTCTCACATCCTACTGGGCCGAGTGGAGTCACATGACTACAATTTACAGCAAGGGAAGCTGGGAAATGTAGTCTTTAGTTGGATGACTCTATTTCTATCTGGAACACCCCTTTGACTCAAGAGATTGCACACCGGAAAGCAAACAGAAGTTTGTTTCTTATTTAATCATATTTAAACTAGTATTTAAATAATCGTCAGTACCCCATGTTGTATTTGATGTACATTGTGGGTGTGGCTTGGGCGGGCTGTATGTCCTGTGTATAGTGTCCTATATGAAGTTGCCCTAGAGTTGAACACTGGAATGCATGCTCTTTATCCCAGCACTGAGAAGCTCCAGGCAGGAGGACTGGATGTTCAAAGCTATCCTGGACCACATAATGAGATCCTGTCTCAAGCATCAAGAGGAAAAACAATATCTTTCTAGATTGCTTATATTATCTAATAAAACAAACTGCACTGTTAGCTCTGCACTGCTTATGTCTTTACCAGTAAAAAAGGTCACAGATGTCAGGACATGTCTGTCCCTACCCTACCATGGTTGACTAAGTGGGAGTCCCAAGCATATAGAGGGCCAACTCTTTTTCTACTATAGATAATACATAGGTGTGACCCCTCATGTATTTTGATAATTAAAGAAGCTACTGGGGAGAAACAACCTCTTAAAAACTATTAAAAACAACCTATTTAAAAGATATGGGAAGGGCATGATCCCAGGTTCTTGGAGTTGGGTGTTTTGGGGTCAGTATCTACTCAGGAAGTTGAACCATCTGAGTATTATTGAGTTTGGGGAGAATTGTTGGGGAAGTAAGGTCTAAGGAAGATTCAAAGATCACAGAAAGACTGTCCGTATTCCCAGAGGATTGGAGGGAAGCCTGAAGGTAACTCCTATGGTTAGAGTCAGGACATGGCAGAGCAGTGGAGAAAGCGGTGGTGGAAGACTATTGACTTCTCATAGCTTCACTTATGGATTATGCCATAAAAGAAGTGGTCAAGGGTCAGAGGTCAAGGGTCACGGGAGATGCTCAAGAAGGAAAGTGTAAATGCCCAGTGCGTAAGCAAGAAGGCCTGAGTTTGTATCTCCAGAGTCCAGATAAGAAGCCAGGCATGGTTATCCATGACTACAGATTCAACACTGCAGGGCAGAGACAAGCTGACCACTAGAGCTCACTAGCCACCCAGTGGTGCCAACTGGTGCATTCTAGATTCAGTGGCAAGATCCTGTGTCAAAGAACAAGGTGGAGACATGGAGGAAAACGCCCCATTTAAGATTCAAACCCTAAATGCCCCCAAAGGAAGAAATTGTTGTTGTTGTTGTTGTTGTTGTTTTTCGGTTTTGTTTTGGAGATGGCGTTTTATGTAGCTCAGGTTAGCCCCAATCCCCCTATGTAGGTGAAGGTGACCTGGAATGGTTAGCCAATGCTAACCAGCACCACCAACCCAGGGTTTCACATACCTTAGGTAAGCACCCTGCCAAGCTATACCCATAGCCCCAGAGGGAGAATTTAATGTTTCTTTACCCCGAGTTTCAAATCTCATCTGAAATCTAGTGTAAGTTTAAGCCAGAACTTGAGAAACCCTCATACCTCTGGGAGAGGATGGAGCAACTAGATGACTGGTAGAGGTTTCTTTGGGACATATTTTGGAATTTCTTTTTGTAAGATTTTTTTTTTTTTTTTTTTTTGCTGTGTTAATTTTTATTCGTTAAAAGTGGGCACACACATTTTCTTTCCACAGGAACTCCTGGAAGCCAAACAGAGTCATTATTATTTTATTTTGCATGGCTCTCACTTTACAACCGAGCGTGGGCTGTTCAGATTTAATTTCCTCAGGGACACCCAGGGCCTGTGGCAATAGAGGATGCTGTTCCAGGGTGGAGTGCAGGCCATCGCAAATGATTTGGTCTCCCATGCCAGTTCCTCATTCCCCGCTGCAAAGGCACCACACGCCCAGCGTGGTTGGAAATAGTTGATTTACTGGGCTGTGTAGACATCCAGGCTGTGCTCATTATCCAAGTACCTTAGGCTGTCTGGATTCCCAAATAAACGATCGGTGAAAGAAGCAATGGCTAACAGAGATTGAATTCTCCAGCAGAAACAATATCTCAATTGGTTTCTTTTCTCTTTGCTGTGACCTGATAAGCAACCATTTAAGAGAGGAAAGGCTTATCTAGCTTACAGTTCAGGGAGGTACAGTCTCTCACTGCAGGAAAGGCATAGCTGCAGGCAGAGCGACATTGGGTCTCATTGCATCTGAAGTCAGCAAGGACAGAGTGACCAGGAAGGGGAGTCAGCCTAAAAAGCAGCAAATCCCCCCTCCAATTAGGCTCCATCTCTTAAAAGTTCCAAAACCTTTTCAAACAGTGCCGCCTGCTGGAGACTGAGTGTTCAAACATGTGCCTGTGGGGGATATTTTAAATTTCAACACTAAAAAAGAACTAAAGCACACAGTCTTCTTTGGGTGAGAGGGAGAATATGAGGCAGGAGGATGCCAGGCAGCTCATTCATAAAAATGTTATTCTAAAAAAATGTAATTTTAAGCCAGGATGATGATGTATGTGATAATTCCCATCACTCAGAAGGCCAGCCTGGTCTACAGGGGGAATTCCAGGACAGTCATGGCTACACAGAGAAACAACAAACATATCTGTTTGTGTATCAAAAAACAAACAGATAAACAGTTATTTGAACAGATCCTGTGTCTTTCATACTTACTAGCTTTCAAAGGCTGTTGCTATTGACTTCCTCATGTTAAATAAATGTTCACTTTCATGAGTTATTCTTCAGTCACAATATTCTTTTTGTTTGCTTAAAAGTGTGATTCCTAAGTAGTATAAATCCCAGCTCCTACAAAGAAATCCAGATAGTGTGGAAGGGTTACCGACACAGAGAGACATTATTAAGCACCTTGTTTGTGGGAATTTTATTTATTTATTTATTTACCATTTATTTTAAAATTTTAGACATTTATTATTTACTTGTGTGTGAGCATGTGCATGTGTGTGCAGTGTCCTTGGAGGCTTGATGAGGGTGCTGGGACCCATAGTCTGAACCCCGGTACTCTTCAAGAGCAGTAAGAACTCTTAGCCACTGGGTGATTTCTCCAGTATGGATTTAACAGGAAAATTAAAGAATGATCCATATCAGAAGGTGAAAAACTGTGGCCTTTGTGTCACAGTTGTATCTGGCCAGATACAAATTTTCAGAATCAATGCATCAGAAGCAATGCATCATTGCAACATGACTGGGCTCATTTGTTTGCATATTGTCTGTGGCTGTTGTCACCCATGACATGGATAGAGTTGAGTGGACAACAAACTGGACTTTTGGGTGTGGGGAAAACTGCTGGTTAAGGTTGCAGTCTACCATTGTGCAGACAACTCTCTTGAGTTTTGCATAAAATGGAGGACTTCCTTCTCTGACCTTGTCTTGAGAGCCCGAACCCCCACCCCAACCCCTTTACCTGTGGACTGTCACTTACCCTTGATGATTATAGGTTCAGCTTCCTTTCTCTCAATAAGAACCTGTCCAGCATCTGGAATCTCTAGAATTCGGTTCCATGCAAATGAGGTATTATCCGGGCACCCTAAGCTGTAGCCAATGATACACGCCCACCCTAGAATTCCCCACCCCGTTCTTCAAAAACTATATTGCCCTTGGTTCATGCCAATTAAAGCTGAGCCTCTCTGTAGCGGATCCCCGTAGTCATTTCCGTCCTACCCACGTGCTCTCTGAAACCCCGTTCATCTATGCTACATCCCTTGTCCTTGTGGGCTGGTGGCCAACGACCCCAGGGAGAAGGGAGGACCCCAGTTGGACATGTGAGGTTTAGCACCTTTACCATTTGGTCTTTTGCAAAGTAAACTGACTTCTGCTGTGCCAGGGACCAAAGAGAAACCTAGTTCCTGAAAGTGGACCGGTCAGTATCCTGTCCACGTACTTAAGGGTCTCTCATGAACCACATTCAGGCCAGGAAATATCCCACTAAAATATCTTCCTTGTTCAAACACTTTTGATGGATTCCCATTACCCACAAGACTTTAGCCAGGCTCCATCCTTCTTACCCATATCTGCCCCAGCTCTTTTACACCATCCTTCTTTGGTTCCAGCGGCCATTTTGGACTTTTACGTCTCACAAAGTATATAAGAGCTAAACCTAAACCTGCAAACCCACCTGTTAACCAGTGTTTTAGACTCTTGCGGGTAGAAGCGGTTATAGACTCACAGGCTACACCTGGGAATAAGCCCATCTTAAAAAGACTACATTTCCCAGGCTTCTTTGCAGCTGTATTACCATGTGACTAATTTTCACGAATGAGATGTAGGTAGTTGAATGTAACTTCCTGGTTGTGCCATCTTCCTTCTAACTCAGTTCCTTGGATGGGAAACAGCTTCTCTGGGCTGTTGCTGGATGCGAGTTGTAGGTTGGGGTGATTGAGATACCCAATGGACGGATCCCATGCCTCTCGCTCTGTAGAGTGACTTCGAGAGCCTGGGTTCCTTAGGCTCAGACTCTTACTGGGTAGAGAAGAAAAGGCGTGTTTTATTTAAGCCCCGTTTCCTTTGGCCATTGCTGTGATGGCTGCATCTCTTTCTTGGCTGCTAACTGCCTTTTTGCTTGCTTTGTTTTGCCTTTGGGGGGGGGGGTGGAATTAGAAAAGGCTGGCGGAATGGTTCTGTGAGCTTGGGAACCTTTGATGGTAGGAATAGATACCCCAGTTTCCCCCAGTTAGGTACAGCTCCATGCTCCGAGCTCGGAGCCCAGGCCTTCTAGAATGCACCGGGTTTTATGCGGCCGTCACCCTTCCAGCACCACGGTATTTCAGGCAAAATAAACAGGGTCAGTTATTGCCATGGTAACTTCACACTTTGTAGGAAGGAAGTTGGAACTTGGACAAGGGACAGGTTCCCCCCTCCCCCCCCCCCCCCGGGGAAAGAAACAGGCTGCTTGGACTCTTCTCTGCGTGGACTGGCTTGGCCCCCTCCCAACTCGGATTAACGAGTGTCAGGCTTCAAGACTAATGGGCTAGGGATTTGCCTCGCTGACTTCTGGCTCTTTCTTGGTAGTTTCCGGGCCCTCCTTCACCACTGCAAGTCATTGAAGTGTGGCAGTAAGTGAGCTTGGGTGCGAAGGCTCCACCCTACCACAGAAATCTGGGGCTTGCCCTGCCTAGCCTGCGGCCAGCAAGGGACGATCAATGCCGGCTTAAGCCTTCTTCTCCCTTCCCAGTCCTCATTTATGGGGAAGGAACAGCTGGCCTTATAAAAATAATTGAATCTACAGTGTACATTGACTGAGGTTCAACTTCTAAATTTTGCACGGTGCCTGGCAGACCAAGCCAAGCCCAGGATATCCCCACCCTCTTGCCCTCCCTTACTCGTTTCCTTAGCAGAGTTTAGAGTGGAATTATCCCCAAAGGAGGCAAGCAGAGAGAACCCATCAGAGCTGTGCTCTCACGGCTATTCTGCCCCAGGTAGGTGAACTCGGTGTTCTTGCTGAAGCCCCGGGGATTCTGCAAGTGTCATGGCTGCCGTGTTCTCAGATTTGCTGTCCTGAAATATCATACTGTACCCTATAAATATGCGCACTTGTTTCCTGTTGATTAAAAAAAAAACTGACTTGATTTAGGCTCCTAAATTGGCCAGCATACTTTGGCCTATAACATTCGTTGAGTGGAAAGTACTTCACACAGGACCTCAAAAGGAAATGGTGTCGTGCACATTAGGTAATTGGAGGAGAATTTAATAACGACACTGTTTACGAAAGCATGAGTTGGAAGTTTGGATACTCTCTTGGAGAATGTTTTATGTTGAGTAATAGAAAAAGGGGTGTGTGTGCATGTGTGTGTGTGAGTGTGTGTGCATGGGTATATAAATGCATGTGTATATGTATGTGTGCATGTGCATATATGTGTGTGTTGTGTTTGTATGCATGTGTGTTGCAGTGTGTATCTGCCTTGCATATGTGTATATGTGTGTGCAGTATGTATACATGTGTGTAAATGCATGTGCATATGTATGTGTGCATGTGCATAGATGTGTGTGTATTATGTGTATGTATGCATGTATGTGTGCAGTGTGTGTATGCACTGTGTACATGTGTGTATATATATGTGTGTGTAAATGTGTGTGCATATGTATGTGTGCATGTTCAATTATGTGTATGTATGCATGTGCATGTGAGTTTGCACTCCAGTTATAAACAGATGAGAGAATGTGGCTGTCCCGAGAACATACACGTACAAGTGGGGAACTTGCTTGAAGATATCTGCCTGAGATGAGTCATCATCAGTCTCTCTGGATGAGTCACTCTACTTCCCAAAGTGGATCTCATCCATTTATCTGAGATTCTTTAGAATATACCAGGAAGGTTAGTGATTCCTAGGTAAGCAGCTTCTGGATGCCTGGTGCATGGGGTAGAGACCCTTGTGGTCTCCCTCATTGTAACAACATCCAGGGATCTGCCCAAAGGCCTGTTCTCAGCAGAATGGATAGTTAGAGAGTGCTATGTCCATACATCAGAGCTTCCATCAACAGAAGAACATATAATTATAACCCGCTCTTCAAAATGGGAAGCCATCCAAGATGGAATGCTGAGCCCAATGCAAGCATATGGACCTGAGTGCTCATTGGTAAAATGCAAAAAGACACACACAAAGTCAGCATGCTGTGTGGAGATGTGGGGGCGTGGGATCTAATGAGTGAGAATAAGGAAATGATGGCCACAAAACCTACGGAGCTTCGTGGTAGCAAACCTGGCTGGCGTGCATAAAACCGTAGGTTCCCCAGTACACGGACCCCTAAAAAAACAAGGTAGAAGATGCTTCTCAGAAAGATGGTTTTATGGGGGAGGGGCTCAGGAGGGCTTAGGGGACACTTTCAAATTAAGTGCAGAACAATACTGATACTCAGACAGGTGACACCACCTGACTTAAGTGGACGCTGACAGAGATCGGATCTTAGTCCACAGGCCTGAAGCTGAGCCTCTGCCGGGGCCTCTTTCTTTGATTGCAGAAATGCAGGGAGGCGGCGAGATTTCTCAAGGAGAAGGGACTGCGCATAGATGGTTTGTTTTCTGAGTAGCAAGAGTTTAGTGACTCTAGCGTGCCAGGCACTGTCCAAGGTGCTGGCAATTTAGAAGTAAACAAAACAGACTGGAAATCTGTCCCCGAAACCTGTGAGAGTCTGGGTGATGAAGACCAAAACTATTACATAAATATGATAAATCCTTTTTTTTCTCCATTAGTCTTTTAAAAATTATGCATGTGTCTATGTACACCTAAGCGTTGTTCTGATGGACACCAGAAGGGGGCGTTGTATCCTGTGGCCCTGGAAATACTGGCTGTCGTGAGCTACCTAACATGGTGCTGGGATCTGAACTGTGGTCCTCTGCCAGAACCACAGGCACTCTCAGCCAATGAGATGTCTCTCTCGATCCTTGAATAAGGTTTGAAAAGCATCATGCATCTTTGTAGCATTAAATAAGGACATAGAATCAGCAGAGAGAAGCTCCTGGATACGCCTGTGAGGGGTGGCCTGGGTTAGGTGGATGGAAGTGGGAAGAGAGGGACGTAGGCCTCCTCTTCTTGCCCACCCCTTACTCAGAACCTGTCCCTGGTGGGCTTGCCTGGGAACAAGGTCGAACATATCACACACACACACACACACACACACACACACACACACACACGAAGGGCAGCCTTTGTTGGGCTCACACAACATGCTTTCTCCTCCCTAGACAGCTGGCTCCCATCACAGGCATGCAGCCAGTCACAAAGAGCCACACGTGAGGCTCCGCCCAATGACCTCGGGGACCCATGCATTACAGGAGCTGGGGACACAGAACGGGTTATGCAGAAAGAGAAGGGGACACACTGCTGCACGTTAGCAACTTGCCCTGAACACCAAATAGATTGATGGAAGAACCTTCCAGAAACATGTCCCAGAACCCACAACTGAAAGTCATGACCAGAGATGGGTGTGTTGGCCATGTGCTGGCCACCATGATGGATGGATGCAATGGACGTATTCTCCATCATTATCCCTACAAGTATCTCCATGGTGACACTGCCACTGTTGCTTTTAGTCCGAGTAAAGGTGAAAGCCAAGGATGGGGAGATGGCTCGGCAGTTGAGGACACAGTGATGCTTTTGCAGAAGACCTCAGTTTGGCTCTCAGCACCCCATCACCTGGCTCACAACTGCCTGTAACTCCTCCTCTGGGGGGTTCTGATGATTTCTGTATTCTTCAGACACCTAGACACACACACACACTCATACATACACACATACACTCATACATACACACACACACACACTCATACACACACAACACATAAACACATACACACTCTCACACACACACAATACAACACACATACCACTCACACACAAAACACACAACATCACATAGACACACACACCCCCCACATACATACACACACAAACCACATAGACACACGCATGAATTTAAACTACATCTTAGTATAAGAAAATGTAACTTCACTGGGCAGTGGTGGTACACG
Source organism: Apodemus sylvaticus (assembly GCF_947179515.1). NCBI lineage: Eukaryota > Metazoa > Chordata > Mammalia > Rodentia > Muridae > Apodemus > Apodemus sylvaticus. The sequence goes on along the minus strand of NC_067493.1, from coordinate 49,166,985 downwards.
CCTTTAATCCCAGCACTCAGGAGGCAGAGGCAGGTTGATTTCTGAGTTCGAGGCCAGCCTAGTCTACAGAGTGAGTTCCAGGACAGCCAGGGCTATACAGAGAAACCCTGTTTCAAAACAAAAACAACAAAAACAGAAACAAAAACAAAGAAAGAAAGAAAGAAAGAAAGAAAGAAAGAAAGAAAGAAAGAAAGAAAGAAAGAAAGGAAGAAAGAAAGAAAGAAAGAAAGAAAGGTGGACAGAAAGAAAGATGGACAGAAAGGAAGGAAGGAAAGAGGGAGGGAGGGAGGGAAGGAAGGAAGGAAGGAAGGAAGGAAGGAAGAAAGAAAGAAAGAAAATGTAGCTTCTCATGTTGGCTAGACAGCTTGGAATGGAAGGAGGACTTTTTATGCATGCAAAAAAAAAAAAACCCTCTTAGTCATGGTCAACATTGGTTAGAATTCTTTCAGTTTCAGTTTTGAATGAAAAGAATTATTTGTCAACTTATTTTTAAGAATGACATTTTAAAATATTTTTATTTTTTTCTGAAATATTAAAAATAAAAACTGGGGCTGGAGTTCATTAGAGTTCTCATAGCATGTACAAAGCCCTCCGGCACAGAAGAAATCAGTCACAGTGGCATAGGCTGTCACACCCTCCCCACCCCCCAGCACTTTGGTGGAGGCAGGAGAATCAGGCGTTCAGGGTTCTCTTCAACCACACAGTAAGCTGGAGGCTAGCCTGGGCTACATGAGATTTTTGTCTTTAAGAAAATAGAAATCCGTGCCAGCAGTGGTGGCGCACGCCTGTAATCCCAGCACTTGGGAGGCAGAGGCAGGCAGATTTCTGAGTTCGAGGCCAGCCTGGTCTACAGAGTGAGTTCCAGGACAGCCAGGGCTACACAGAGAAACCCTGTCCCCCCCCCCCCAAAAAAAAATCCAAAAAAGAAAGAAAAGAAAGGAAGAAAGAAAGAAAGGAAGGAAGGAAGGAAGGAAGGAAGGAAGGAAGAAAGAAAGAAAGAAAGAAAGAAAGAAAGAAAGAAAGAAAGAAAGAAAGAAAGAAAGAAAGAAAGAAAGAAAGAAAGAAAGAAAGAAAAAGAAAAAAGAAATCCTAGTCCAGAAAAAAAAAGCTCCACCCCCAAATCTGCACAGGACAAATTTAGGTTCTCGAGATGACAGTACATCTCAGCACGTTATATTTTCATCAGGTACACTGTGTACGAGATGAATACTTTGTAGCCATTTACATCCTTAGTCTTTCTCCATCTTGTGCAGTGCCCAGGGAAGAAGGTGTTGGATTCCTTTGCCAGTTCCTGACAAGGCTTGGACAGCGAGGGACTTCAACACCTCAGGTCCCCAAGCCTAGAGTAATAATGGCACCTTTATTTCACTAGCCCCCACAAATAGTTCCAGGTCCCTCCTCGGTTTCCCTAAGCCCCACCCCACCTTTACGAGCAATTCCTTTATTTAAATATTCAAACGACCCAACTTAAATTTGATATACTTTCCTGCTGAGACCCTAAGAAAACACTGTAACCCTCATCTTCCCAGGCAGGCATCTCCAGCTTCACCCTGCCGCTGTGACCAGCTGCCTCCTCGTTCAGGCTGTGGATGCCACAGAGATCAGCTCAATATTAATGAAGATATATAGTTTCCTGTAATTGTTCACTAACGAAAAAAAAGTTGCAATGAAGATGTTTGTACCTTTGCACACATACATGCACGTCTCTGCAGAGTAAGGACTCTAGAAAAATCTCTTCTGGGTCAAAAGGTTCACAGGACTCAAATATCCGTGGTAAATGTGCCTGCGGGAAAGTACGCTGCAGACTTTCGTTTTTTATTGAGTGCTTCCTTTGAAACTCGGTTTTCAGAGATTAGCCAGGGACCACAGAGGAGGACTGACCCCGAGGATGGTGGGAAAGAGAGTCTAGGGGCTCCAGATGCCAGCGAGGTGGCCCCAGCCTGGCGGCCTCTCATCCCTGGGGGCCGTGCCTTCTTGTGGAACACAGACTGCACCGCTGAGCTGGGGAGAGAGGTTGAAAGTATAGAGATAAATGCTAACCTCCAATGTAAACACTTCGGAGGGCTGGACGCTCTCTGAATGCGTCATAATCCCTGACCCTGGGAGGGGATGCGATAGCTGAGGAGGCCCGCGGCTGGAGCTGGCCAGAGGAAAGGGAGATTGCGTTAAAGATGGGAAGACACAGGGGCCAGGAAAACCATCCTTCAGGAGCTTGACAGCCCTGGGAGCCGACGCAGGGATTTACTGAACGGGACTAAAGGTTGAAGCAAGGGCTACACATGGGCTGAGGGACCCCTCCTCATGGGTCAGAGGAAAGACTCATCTGGGGCCTGTCCAAGGCAGTGCATAAGCCAGAAGCTGGCCCACTGATAATGTATTTTCTTTGAGACAGGATCTCACATATCCCAAGCTGGCCTGGAACTCACCATATACCCCAGGATAACCTTGAACTCTTGATTCCCCTGCTACTGCCTCCAGAGTGCAAGGGTTATAGGCGAATACCACTCTCCTGATTTATGTAGTGCTGGGCATTGAACCCAGGACTCTTGATAGGCAGGCACTCTACTGACTGAGCCACACCCTCAAACCCCACCCCTTCCATGGTTAGCTTGATCCCATGACCCTGATCTTGTCTTTAGCAAGTCACTTCCCTATATGCACCTCTGCTCTGCATTTCTGTCCATCCTGATGGGATCAGAAGAAAGCAGGGCCACGTCTCTAGATAGCGGAGAGGGGAGAGGAAGTTGCAGCAGGTAGCTAGGCTCAAGCAGAGGCAGACTCAAAGCAGGGTGCATTCACTTCTATCCGGGGTTTCCCTCCCTGAGCCTCCATCCTTACAGGAGAATAAAGAAGGCTACAGCCTTAGAAGAACTGCTGGGCTCAGTATCTATCTAAGCACTGCAAGCAGTGTCTCCCCTGGACATGATGGGTTGCTGTGATACTTACCTGCCAGACTCTTCTGCAAGGCCACCAGCCACTTCTCCACCAAGAGGTGGCCCTTGAGCCCGGGCTGTTTTGAGAACCCACGTAGAACCAGTGCAGCCAACTTTAGTTTCCAAAGGCCGCGCCTTCTTCCAACTCACCCTCTAGAACCCCAGCTTCTAGGCAAGGACAGTACCAGCTGTAGGCAGATAACCCAGTCCAGATAACTGTGACATGTTTAGGGTGGATCCAGATCATTCTGTCCCTTGGCCCCCAATCCCTGTGGTTCAAGTCATTACCATCCGCGCAACTTCCCGTCTGAAGCTCCGAACGAATATTGTGGTTTCATCGGCCATCCCTACTGGTACAGCTTGAATCTGGGCTGTACCCCAGAGGGCCACGTGGTGAAGGCTTGGTGGCACTTGTGGTTGGTAATAGGACTTTTAGGGGCAGGGCCTGATGGGAGGAAATTAGGTCATTGGGTGCATGCTCCTGTGGGGATATTGGGACCCTGAACTCTTCCCGTCTCTCTCTTTGCTTCCTGACCAGCATGAGGTGAACAAGCTGGATCTGCTGAATACTCTGGCCATGATGTTCTGTGTCACCACACACCCTGAGCAACAGCGCCAAGTGAAACTGTGGTCAAGCAAAGCCTTTGCTCTGAATAAGGTGTTTTATGTTGGGTGTTTCATCACAGTGATAAGAAGATGACTGGTTCACCATCGGTGCTGGGTCTAACTTCCTACCCAGAGGCTAGGCATAGTAGCCAGTGTTCATTGCTGCGTCCAGCAACGGGGAGCTGGGGTATGAACAGATGTGGTTCTAACTCCCCAAACACAACTTGGTCCAGCCCCTCTTACCCCTTGCTGTTGTGGTGGATTCCAGAATCATAAATGGTCTACATGTCTGCCCCAAGGGGTGTTGGGAACTCAGGGCTCGACACTATTGGTCATTTGCCAGGGGTCACAATAAGGGACGGGGATGATGGGAACTTTCCTGGGAAGATAATGTCTCCTCTTCCTGCTGCTCTGTCTCCTCCCCACATCACACAATAGCCCTCCTCTCCTCAGCCTTGTCAGAACATGGCCCTCAGTCACGTTTACAATGTAGCGGGGATGCTGACAGCAAGAAACATCGTAATTACAGGTGACAAAGCTGGCCTCAAACTTGGGATCCTTCTCCTTCAACCTCCCAAAGGCTAAGAGTACAGGTTTACACTGCCATGCCCTGCTTAAAGGTCTCCCAAAGGTCTCCATGGTAAAAGCGAGAGACCCCTGCATGGCTCTGTTGGGAAATGTTGGAACTCTTGAGAAGTGGAACTTGGTGGGACGCCTTCTGGACAGTCGCTGGGGATAGTTTGGGTTCTTTTTGTTTTGTTTTGTTTTGTTTTTTTGAAACAGTGTCTCACTAGGCAGACCAAACTGACCTTGAACTCACAGAGATCCACCTGGTGCTGCTTACTGGGTGCTGGGATTAAAGATGTGTGGCACCAAGAGGGCCAGGTTGTGGCCAATCACTTTCTTTCCTTTATTTCAGCAGTACATTGCGGTCAGCTCTACAACACATTTCTACCATGATGCATTGCTTCACCACAGGTTCCCAAACAGCTCTGGGCCCTTGGACACCACGAGCCAGAGTGAACGTTGTCACCTTTTAAAGTGAGTACTTTAGGTGTTTGTTACGGTGATGGTACGCCAGGTACTGTCTGAGAACGGGGTGCTATGACTGACCCTGTTAGCAGCAACAGTAATTGTGTGAGACCCCTCCATCCACGATTGTATGAGAATTCCCCATTGCAAATGGCAGAAAACCTCAGATTGAGGCTCTAAAGACAATTGATTGGAGCCAGAGGTTGTCAAGGTCAGGGGTTTTCCTTGATCACCATAGTTTTGAGATGGGTCTCTCTCACTGAACCTGGAGTTCATCATCAGCTAGACCGGCTGGCTGGTGAACTCCACGGAACTTCCGGTCTACACCGCCTCACTCCCAGCTTTACACACCGCCATTGTGGCAGCTGTCTGTCTGTCTGTCTGCCTGCCTTTGTTTCTTTGTTTCTTCCTTCCTTCCTCCCTCCCTTCCTTCTTCCCTCCCCTCCCTCCTTCCTTCCTTCCTTCTTTCCTTTCTCTCTTTTTTCTTCCCTCCTCCTTCCTCCCTCCCTTCCTTTCTCCCTTTCTTCCTTTCTTTTTCCCTTCCTCCTTCCTTCCTTGTTTCTATCTTAACATGATAGTGTTGGGGATCGATCTCAAGTCCCCATCTTACCTGGCACACACATTACAGACTTGGGCCACCTCCCAGCCCTCAAATACTCTTTTAACCACTGGTGTCCCTCAGGGTTTGGCACAGCTTGGAATTTCTTCCTTTGAAGTAGCCAGCTGGCATTTGGGGGTCGTGCCATGCAAAACACCACCATCTTAATTTGCAGGCTCAAGTTGGGCATGCAGGAACCAGGAAGGCTTTGGGAGACCCCATCCCGCCTGAGGACCACAGGTACTACACTTAATTGGGGTCAAGTGGATGGTTGTTTGCTCTCTATCCCTGATATTTCTATTCTTTGCCTCTGCCACCCCTACCTTAGCTGATATTGTGTGTGTGTGTGTGTGTGTGTGTGCGCGCGCGCCATTTGCATGCCTGGTGCCTGTGGAAGCCAGAAGAAGCCATTGGATCCTCTGGAACTGGTGTTACAGATAATTGCGAGCTGACATTTGGGTGGTGAGAGCAGAGCCCAGGACCTCTGGAAAAGCAGCCAGTGCTCTTAACCACTGAGCCACCCCTCCAGCCATCTCTATTTTCTGCTTGTCTTGTTTTACTTGGGAAGCACCCATTTATGTCTTAGTTCTGCCATATTCGAGTCTCCGAATCCCCCATGCTGATTGCTTGTGGCCTGTGCTGTAGCCTTGGCCAGCCCCACAGCTGGCAGCAAGCACCCGTTTGTCCTTCAGCTGTGACAGCCCTGCTAAGAGGTGCAGTCACAGGAGCAGGTCCCAGCCACCTGCACCCCGAGTCCTGCAGTCTCCGGGGTTCTGTCAGCCTGGTGCCCACAGGCTGGTCCTCTCCTTGTGGCTGGGGCCGGTATCCTGGGAGAGAAGAGAGTGGGGTAAACCACTCACCCCCACGGCTGCCTTCTGAGGCCAGCCAGCTCGCCGGGCCATTAACCAGGCAAGCCACAGCAGCAATAAAATTAATTTCCTTTCCTAATATATACAAGACTTTCTTCAGGAGACTTACGGAGCGATTTGATCAAAGTGTGTGACTGGTATTCTTGTGCTATCACTTTCAGCCCCTTAATGCCCTCCTGTCAAAACAAAATCCTGAAGAAAGGCTTTGAGCGGAGTCACATGGGCATAATGGGTTTCTAAAAGAGAGTCCTAAGCACTCGCTAACATATACAGAGCCGACTATTAGATGGTGGTGCATTGTCCTTATATTTTAATGTAAACATACTTATATTAGGCGGGCGCTTCATCCCTCCGCAGACGCAGAGGGGCAGAGTGGGTGGGGGAGGGGGACGGCTTCAGTGGAACTGTCAACCAGGGAGGAGTCTGTTGAGGAGAGACTTGGAGGGAGGAGGGAGGCAGAGGAGACCTATCTGGATATTTTTAATGACACAGATGCCTGGCTCCTGGGCGACACTTTGAACTTGGTCCCCCCCCCCCACTGGGGGTTTCCCACTTTGCCTGCTATGCCCTGGAGACAACCTCTGTGAGCAGGACTGGGAAGAAGGAGAGGAGACCCATTTACTTGGGCAGGTAAACTGAGGATCGTGAGAGGAGTTTTTTTGATATCCTAGCAGGGACCGGATGCACAGCTGAGATGGGGAAAGGAGAGTTGAATGAAGGTGTCCCTTATGTCTGATCAGAAACTGCATGTCTGTAGTAATCCCAGCATGCAAGAGGCTGAGCAGGAAATGGATTATTCAAGTTTAACCCCCAGGCTACACAGAAAGCCTGCATCAAACAAACAAACAACTAAATAAAACCCTTGGGTCAAATCAAGAGATGCCCAAATCTTTGTCACCTTGAAACTTGAATGGACAGAGTGACAAGGGTTTCCAGAACTTTCTGAGAATGAATATCTAAGGTAGGCAAAACCCAGCGTGACACTTTGACACAGGTTTCCAGGACACACAGGGCGAGGACAGGCAAAAGGGAGGTGGAGATTTTTCCAGCCCACATTCAAAGGGACAGACCTTTGAGTCATCCTTAGGTCACCTGCCACCTGTCTGGACACCTCTGGTGCAGCCAGAGGTGGGAGCTAGGAGGAGAGATGAGCTTCCAGGTGTGTGCTGTTCCGTGCACCAGACGACAGGGCTTGGAACACAACTGAGGTTGAAAACTCTGCCTGCATTTTTCCACACACCCCCAATCTTGTATTTTCCACATACCCCCGCCCCCACCTTATCCCTGTACCTTGCCCTGAGGTCTGTCTCCTAGGAGGGACCATATTTTAGCTGAGCCATTGCAGATAAGAGGCTGGGGGCTTGAAGCCTGGATAAGAGGAGACTGACAACTGGTGATTCATCTCTCCTCTTCCTAGCCAGCTGATAGAACATGACTCAGCCCCTCTCCCACTGACCCGGAAGTCCCCATTAACCCGGGAGGTGCCAGTATGCTTCCTGAGTACATACATGGGTTTCCCATGCCGAGTAGACCCTTATTTAATCCTGTATCCTCACAGAGGATGGAATCAGGTGGAGGTGAGGTGGGGCGTAGGTGAGCAACGTGGAGGGGTAGGGCGGAGTAGTGGTTAGGAGCCTCCAGCTTCAAATCCCAGCCATGCCTCCGCCCACGTGCGTGCAGGGGCCTTGTAAAGTCATTTGGAGTGTCGCCTTTCCATCCACGTGATGACAAAATATCTGAGAGAAATAGCTGAAGGTGGGGGGAGGGGGAGGAAGCTTTGATTTAGCTTTGGGTTCCAGAGGTGTCTGTGTTAGCCTGACTTGTGGCAAGGCATGCCTGAAGCATGTGGAAGAAGAAACTGCTCAACACACACACCCACACACACACACACACACCCACACACACACACACACACACACACACACACACAGAAAGAGAGAGAGAGAGAACAAAAAGACAGACACAGACAGAGACACACATACAGAAAGGGGGGGCAAGTCCCTTTCTAGGTCATGTCCCAGTGTACTAACTTCCTTACTTTGGGAGTCACTTTCTAAAGGTTCCACGGCCTCCAATAGAGCTCCAGGCTGGGACCCAGTCTCTGCCTCACAGAGACCGAGAAAGGAGAAGCCAGCCTGGGTTATATATAGTGAGACCCTGTGTCAAAAGAAAATAAACAAATAAACAAAAGCCACAACACCTGGTCTTGTTAGACCTCAGTTTCCCCACCCAGAAGTGGGGAAGAGCATGGCATCGACCTCAGAGATCTTGCAGAAGAACACACCCCTGGCATCAGCTCCTGCCGAGCTCAATACGTGATAGGTGGTCAAAGTCACGTGCACAGGACAGGAAGTGGAAGGACTGGTGTTCATCCGCACTCTCTAAATTATTTTCTTTCTTTCTTTTCTTTTTTTCTTTCTTTTTGAGGCAGGGTTTCTCTGTGTAGTCCTGGCTGTCCTGGAACTTGCTCTGTAGATCAGACTGGCCTTAGACTCAGAAATCCGCCTGCCTCTGCCTCCTAAGTGTTAGGATTAATGGATGTGCCGTCACTTCTGAGTTTAAACCACCCTGTCAAGGGAGGCTTGGAGGCCTGTATAGGGCTGGGGCTGATTTGGAATGGCTCAGCACCAGAGACAACTGCTCGAGTCGGGACTTTAACATCCAGTGGCTAAACACAGTGGAAATCAAAACTAAAAGCTGTATCTAGGGTTTACCTCTGGGATCTCACCACTCAGGAGGCTGAGGAGGGCAGATTGTGAGTTTGAGGTCTGCCTGAACCATATAGGAAAACCCAATCTCAGGAAACATTTCATTTTATAAGTTTACAATGTTGTGCTGGAGGCAAAAGTGATTCGTTGGGACTCCTGGTTTGCTCAGATCTTAGGTCTCACACACACACACACACACACACACACACACACACACACGTCCATATTGTGCCTGTGCAGTACGTCCCAATGATGGTGCTGATTCTCCCAGCTCCTTGCAATCCCACAGCAGTATCTATAACATACGTTTATAATGTGTAGGCACGTTACATCAGTGCTTCTGTTGTTTGTCTTTTTTTCCTTGGGAGACAGACAAGTGTTAAAATTTATTCCCTGTCCTGGCCTAAACTCACAGTCTTCCCCAGCTTTTTGCAGGAGAATCTAGTTTGTTTTGGTTTTTTTGAGACAGGATTTCTCTGTGTGGCCCTGGCTGTCCTGGAACCCACTCTGCAGACCAGGCTGGCCTTGAACTCAAGAGATCTGCCTGCCTCAGCCTCCCAAGGGCAGGGATTAAAGGCGTGCGCCACCCCACACTGCTTTGTAGGAGAATCCATATTCCCTATGCCCTGGGCCCTGTGCTTTGGGGGCTGGGCAGCACCCTCTCCTGTCACTTGAAGGGACCTGGGGCTGGTGGAGGAAGCCTGGTGCACTCTCTGCGCACGAGGAGCCCGTTTGTTTTGCTGCTGCTTTCCAGGTGGCGGCTAGCTTGTGAGATCGTGCACTAGCCTCGGACTTCAAAGTCACGGGCAAAGCCATCTTTGGCTTAGAGGGTGGGAGTTTAGAATCTAGGGCAGAAGGCAGAGTGTGGGGCGAGGAAGACGCTGGCCTCTGGGCACCCCCTGCGCCCTCTGCACACCAGCTTGCCCCCCACTTCGGGTAAATTCCTCGCCTTGCCCAGCGATAAGCGTGGCTCCATCTCTGAATTTTCCCATCCTGCTGACAGTTTTAAACCATTAGATTTATGAACTTTTAAGTAATAGAAATATTTAAGGCAGACCAGTCTGTCTTATCTGTTAAGACAGGGACACTCCTCTTTAGGGATGGAGGAGGGGTAAGCTCATAAAAAGGAATGAGGCTAGTGATTCCCCAGGTTGGGAGGGGGGAGGGGCTCCTGCCGACCAGATGCTTTCCTTCTTGCCCAGGGGCTAGCCTGCCTCTCCTGCCTTCCAGTTCATTTTGGGTGTGTCCCCCATAGGTTTTTATTCTTCTTGGGCCAGTTGGAATCCACTCATCTAGATTACCTCCATCACTCCAGACAACACAATGAGGGTGAAGGGATGATGATGATGATGATGATGATGATGATGATGATATGATGATGGTAGCTAGCATGTACTGAGCACCCACTGTATACCCAGCACCTTGGACTTTCATTTAATCATCTGGAAAAGCCCAAGGGACAGGCAAGTGGGCTCAGAGAGTGAGGGGACCTGGCTTCTGTGGAGACCGAGGCTGGGTAGTTTCCAGAGGGCAGCAGGGGGATTTGAACTCAGATCTGATGCCAGCATCTCTGCTCTGGGCTCCCTCACGCCCTCCCTTGCCTCTTGCTGTTCGCTCTTGGCTCTCCAGCAGCTGTGTGAACTCTTGCTGTCCTGCCTTTCTTGGGGATGCTGTTTTTCTTGTTGGGTATGTCTAGCTGCTCTGTTGCTGTCTACAAAACCCCATTTATGTCTGGGAACCTCCCCAGGTCCCTCTCGATCTCTCTCACCACATCCATCTCTATTCCCTCCCCCCAATAAATGGTCACCTAGCTGTCCCCAATAGTCACAACCCAGGTGTCTGTGTCCATGTAACCTTGACCATGTTGTGGTTGTGGCACATGGGGGAGTGACTGTCATACACACACAGAGGTGTGCCATCACGTAACTGAGGTACACCCCAGCTCTGCGTCTCCTGTTTCCTCTCTCCCACAGCCCACCACTGGCTTTGCTTTGTCCCCTTTGTCACTGCTTCCTGAGTGCTTCAAAGAGGGAAGATACTGGTCGGTACTGGGGACTCTGATACCATCGGCACAGTCACTGTCAAGAACACCAATATGACAAACTGTCCCCAATGGCCAATGCTGCGGGGCCCAGCCAGGGTAGTGGAAGACTTCCCGGAGGAGGTGACACCAAGACGAGCTGCCGAAGGTAGTTAAGTGGCAGGCTAGGCAATGGGAAAGCATTGCAGACAGAGAACATAGTGCCCACTGTGGTCTGTGATACCCCAGGACCTTTGCACTTGCTGTCTCTGCCACCCAGAACCACTCTTTACCTAGGCAAACTAGACTGTGGAGGAACCAGAGGTGAGGCTGGGATGGGAGGAGAGCCAGCCTCGCTGACTCTGAACCCTGCCTTCCTGCACCTCTGTCTTAGCCAGAGAGAGACTAAAAGGGCGTCATCCTAGACACCAAAAATGCCATCATGACCTGCTGCTAGTGTGCTTCCTATACTCCCTTTGGCTCCCCTTGCTCCAGAGCCTTGGGCAAGTTACCAGTCTTTCTGCACCTTGATAGGGTTGGTGATGGGACCCTGTCAGAGCCGATGAGAGGGTTAGGATCTTCTCTACACATGAAGTGCTTAGTGGAGATCCCAGCCAGCAGGTACACCATCTGCTGGAACACAAGACTTGAGGCCACACTGTAGCTCATCATTCTACCACCCTCTTCCTCAATGTGTGTATATACACACACTCACACATTTGTGCTCATTCATATGCACACAATACATACACGTATACATACACTTATGCATGCATACACAGATGCATATAGACACACACCCATGTGTGTAAGCATACACACAGATATACACATATATACAAAGCACACACATGCAACTTATACATGCAGAAACACATATACTCATGCATACACACTTAGGCATGCACACACACAGATACACACATACACATGCCCATTCATACACACACTCATGGACAAACACACACATACACTCATGCATACGTGTACACACATATACACATGCATGCACATGCACACAGATTCACATGCATGCATGCATGTATGCACATGCAGAAACACACACTCATGCATGCACACTCTTACACATGCACACACAGATACATACATGTACACACACATACCCATGCCCACTCATGCACAAACACACACATGTACACACTCATGCACACATACACTCATACCCCTTCTAGGTTCTTGTAGCAAGAGTTCTGCAGAACGTAGCAGGGTGAGACAGCTTTTAGAAAGCAAGGTGAATGTAACTTAGGATTCCCAGAGACACAGCCCTGGACCCACAATCAGTACCTACCGTGTGGGTTGAGGAGATAACGGCTGCCAGGCACCCCAATGTTTCGCTATCTACTGCAAATGTGTTCCCCATTACCACCGTCCTCTGAGCATAAAAACACTGTCAGCATTTCAGCAAGACTCCTGGCCCTGCAGCCGCTGTGTGATATATGGGCTTTCTGCCTTTCCTTGGCTGCTTGCTTAGGGTACTTTATTCCCTGCCTGGCCCAGGCTTGAGGCACTTGATATTGGTGGGATAACTGGAAACCTCAAAGCTAGAGGTGACTTCCAAGGACAAGGAGACAGAGGCTCCACAGACTATGTTGCTGGAGGGAGAGTCGGCTTGGATTTCTGACCCCAGCTTCGGTTATAATCATCCATGTGTGTTGTCAATGTTTCTGGTCATTTTGTCAGCAAATGCTTATTGACACTGAGGTGGGTGGATCCAAAGGCAGTCACCATGATTCCTAGACACTGTGTTCCAGCCCTGTATGATTCCCTTCCCTAGAGGATGCCTGTAGCCCATGGTTTACATTTGGTCAATATGAAGGTATTTTGTAGATTTAGTTGTGAGATTGAGCTTTGAATTAATGAAAATGGAGATTATGGAAGATGCAGTTTGGCTCAGTGGTAGTGCACTTATGTAATGTGTGGATTTAGCCCCTGGTTTCCCCTCCCAGTATTTAAAAAGAAAGGAGAAAGAGAAAAGGAAGGAGGGGAGAGAGGGAGGGACAAAGAAAGGAGGGTGGGGAGAAGAGATTATCCCTTGATGGGGCCATGAAACCAAGTGAAGGGGTCTGAACCGGGCCATCCCTCCCTGAGGTCAGGAGCCCCCTCCTGCTGGCCACCAGGAATGCCAGCATCTTCATAAGACACACAGTAGAAAATAAGCCCTACCCTAGAAATGAACCGGGAGCCGAATCTACCCCAGCCATGTCTCTAAGAGAGTTCAGCCCAGAAATCTGGAAAAGATAAAGCCAGTTTGGCTGTGTTCAGCTTTCTGAGCTGAGGAAATCAAGTGGTCAGAAGCGCGTGTTGTCAACGAAACTCTAAACACGTGGCAAACTGTTGCTAATCATTAGAAAACTAAGACGAGCATCTACTACGCATTGAAACCCTTACTCATGAACTCACACACGCACTCATGCACGAACTCACTCACGCACGCACAGACTCACGTATGCACGCACTCCCATATGTACAGATGCGCATGACAGAGCAGCTCACCTCCGAGGTTTCATCCACAGCGCATGCGCAATAAAGGTGGGGCAGAGTGGAGCCCTAAACCATCTTTGTGTGACCTGGAGGAAGTGAGGAGAGTTGTCTGCGCCTCAGTTTTCTCCCACCTGCCTGTGGGGGCCTGCTGAGTAGTCAAGTTACATCGCCCAGTGAGAATGAGATGGAGTTGGGAGTGAGCTAGTGCTCAGTGGTCAGATGCTGGCCCTGGATGCATGGGACGTCGCAATTCTCTCCAGCACTGCAGTTTTTCTCTGACTTTGGACTGTGGCCCCAGGAATAGGACATTCACACCCTCTGTTCTCAGCCAAAGCATGAAACAGCTTCCCCATTCCGCCCGATAGGTGTGGCTTTCTTCCTTGGTAATGCAGACTCCTGTGTACCTCCTTCTCTCCGTCCCACCTGCAGAGACAGTGGCGGCACAGGTTTTAGACCAAACACGTGGGTAGAAAATGGATGAGAGATGCAATAGATATAGTCAAGGGAAAGGGGCAAAATAAAATGTCACTAAATTTGAATTTCAAACAAAATAAAAATAAAAACAATATAAGTCCAAGGGCTGAGGCTGAAGCTCTGAGGTAGAATGTTTACCTTCTATGTGTGGGTCCCTGGGCTCACCCCCAATACTTTAACTTTTTACCCGTCCGTGGGTGAGGATTCCCCCACAATGTGGGTACAGGTATAGGGTGGTTGAACGTAGACCCAGGGGTGGAATTGAGACATAAGACTCCAATACAGTCTCAGCAGAGGGGGAAAAATATCTTACATTTCATCTGGCTATATTGGAAATACCCAAGAATCCAGCACACAGTAGGTGCTTCACTTGTTGAGGGGCTGGAGAGATGGCTCAGTAAAGTGCATGCCTTATAAGTACTGGAACCCGAGTTCCACCCTCAGAGGCTATGTGAAAAACGCCGGGTGTGGTGCTGGCTTTGGGTGTGAGGAGTTAGGTGGATTCTTGGGACTGGCTGGCTGGTCAGCCTGGCCAAATTGTTGAAGCCCAAGTCCCAGTCTCAGTTTCTCTCTCTCTCCCTCTCTCTTACTCTCTTGTCCCTGAGAAGTGACATCAGAAGCTGACTTTTGACCTCCACGCACAGGCACTCACACCTGTGTGCACACACACCAAAATAAAACAGTTCCGTTGAAGCATCTAATGAATACGCTGTCCCAGGTCCTTAGTGGTTTCCTGCAAGGCGCCCAAACTTTACTTTCTTCCCCACGTGATGGACAGGTTGTCAACAGTGACAGAAAGGGAGGCCAAGAGAGAATAAGTGGCTTGCCCAAAGGCCTGAGGCAGAGAGGCAGCCAGGATTTGAACCTGGCGCCTCCATTCCCTGCATTTAGCTTGAATACCCACCACGCTGCCCCGAGACTGTGCTTAAAATGTGAAGGGCAAATCACGGTCGCCGACACAGCACGGCCAAGCAGATGCTGTCTGTACTACTACTGTCATGGCTCGTGTTCACCATTCAGCTTTGAAAGCTTCTGTGGGGTCCTGAGGGCACTTTAAAGAGGGGAAAAATGGGGGTGGGAGAAGAAAAAACTGTGATTAGGATTCTGTGCGCGCGCATGCGCAAGTTGCGTCATGCGTCCTTGGCATGCTTGGCATGCTGCTGCGGTCCTGTAACACCCGTGGCACAGCCTCTCACAGTAGGCTCACAGCGCGCAGGCACGGACTGCGCTGATTGATCTGACCCTGCAAAGAGCCAGCTGGGCCGCACGAGCCGCTGAGGCTTAATAAGGGCATTTTGAAGCTGATAAGAACCAGAGCTGCTCGTTAAGATTCCGGGGGCTGCGGATTCTTCTGTGCAGTGCTTCTTCATCACCATCTTCTCTGTGTCTTAAGTGCAGCAGATAAAGCTCGCTGAGCGTCCGGAGGGTGACACAAGAGAGCAAATGCAGGAGCCTTTGATTTTTAAAGGACTACGTTAAAAGGCGCTTGTGACATTAAAGGGTCCCGGGTTCCAGCTGGGATCAAGGGCAGATGACTGAGCGGCCTCCTTGGCTGGTTTATGGAAATGTATTTGGGACAAGAGGTGGCCGTGGCTCTGGGCTGGCATTCGGAGGCCTGGTGTGGCGCTGTCATCCCCAAATAGACAGCGGATGCGTCCTCAGTGACCTCGGGCCTCAGTTTCCCCGGTTTCAAGCTCAGGAGTGGTGAGGGTGAGTAAGCTTTAGAACAGTTTCACTTCCACATGAACCAGTTCCTCCCTCCGGAAGCACCCTGCTCATCACCTGAGTCTAGGCTGGGTCAGTGACAGTGAGGTCGATGCTGGCCCTGTGTGAGTGGTGAGGCAGGCTGTGGCCTGGGATGTCACAAGAGTCTCATTTCAAGTCATACAGTGTCTATACCACACCTGGTGAAGCCAGCTCCTTCCAGAGGAGTGGGAGGAGGGAGTGAGGAAGGGAGAGAGGAAGGAAGAGAGACAGACAGACAGACAGACAGAGACAGACACACAGAGAGAGAGAGACAGAGATGGGGATAGACAGTGAGGTGCCTTTTCTTTTTCTGTATGAGTTCCTTTGACAATCTAGACAAAAAGCTACAGACCTGCTCCCAAACGGCATTCAGATATGACATCTCCCATCTAATTTTAGGGATGGATCCAAGCTATCACCGCTTAAACTTCTCTCTCTCTCTCTCTCTCTCTCTCTCTCTCTCTCTCTCTGTGTGTGTGTGTGTGTGTGTGCTCTCGAGTGCACAGAGGCCAGCCGTCACCTTCCACATTGCTTTAGGCACCGTCTCTCACTGTCCGCTGCTGTATATGCTAAGCTAGGTAGCCCACAAGTTTCTGGGGGACCCTCTGGTTTCTAGCTCCTGTTTCCCTGTAGGTACTCTGGCGATATATTAGGCTTTGCCTAGGTTGTGGGGGTCTGGGCTTAGGTCCTCCACCTTGAACCATGGCTCACCCTACTGAGCCAACTCCCCAGCCCCTGAAGTAACATTTTCTTAGGATGGGGTTTCACTATGCAGTCCAGACTGGCCTTTGATTTTATAATCCTCCTGCCTCCACCTCCTAAGGGCTGGGGTTACAGGCGCGTACTACCAGCCGTGTTTTGAGGGCTAGATGCACGGCTATAGGAGGAGGCTATAGAAGGAGAAGAGTGAGGTGTGTGCTCAGGAGCTTATATAAACCATGGCGCCCAGTGCTCAGGGGTCACCAGGGATCAGCTTAAATCCAGTCAGGCAGACACCCCTGACACAGCTCTACGGGATAACTTTCCCCTGGTGTTACTGAGAGTCTTAAGTGTGCTCATTGTATAAATGTATGTGTGTGTGCATGAATTATGTATGTTTGTATGTGTATGAGTCTGTGTATGTGCCTCATGAGTGTGCTGCTCAAGGAGGCCAGAAGGGGGCATCAGATGCCCTGGGGGCTGGAGTGACAGGTAGTAGTGAGCCACCCAAGACAGGCACTGGGAATCAAACTCGCATCCAATGGAAGAACAATAACCACTCTGCCATCTTCCAGGGCCCAAGTTGTTCTTTCTTGAGAGCCCATCCCTGCTCCCCTGTCTTCACTGAGAAACTGGATCTCCGTGGCCAGCTCTTCTGGGGAGTCTAGGTGGCCAGGTTTCCCCTTAGGCTCTCTGTGTCAGCGCCAGGAGGGAGGCAGAAAGGCTCCCTCTCGGAGAGAGGTGACTTCTGGAATAGAGGTTTCTTCTGAGGCGGGGTGGGGGTGGGACCTTCTCACCAAGCTCCCTCCTATAGATCTAAGGGACCTCTTGCCACAGACCAGCGAGCTAGGTCGCCTATTCGATATCCTTGGCAGAGCCAAGTCTCTGCAGACAGTTCTCCCAGTGTCCCTCATTTTCTGTCTGTTTTCTTCCCTTCTGCCCTTCTTATTCTAATCAGCAAGCTGTGAGCCTCTCCTTCCCACCTCTGGGGCACCATTTCTGCTGTAACTTTCTGTATTGTTCCTTGATTGTCCATGGACACAAACCCACCTGACCCCTTAGATCACACAGGGCCGCAGCCCTTCACACTTGCATCTCTGCAGTGTTTTCCCCAGAGGATGGATGATGGAGGTTCCCATACACATGCCTGGCTAGTGGGCCAGGAGCAGTATCTCTTGGAAAAACATGTACATACGTGTGTGTGTGTGTGTGTGTGTGTGCGCGCGCGCGTGTGATATTGCTGAGTGCAAGTCTGTATTGCTCTACACTTAGAGTTTTTTTTCCTTGAGGTTAGAATCTCTAACCTGAAGATTATTTATCTTGAAAAATTGTGTTTCTCAACAGGTCAACGCCCAACACACTGTATGTGAGGAAATGGCCATCCTGGTACTCAGCTGCCCTCTGGGTGCTTAACAGAGAAGCTACACCTGAAGTTGGCTGCAGATTCAAGTTTGTGCTCGGATAATAACAAACCCACTGGAAGGAGGGAGTAGATCTCCCTTCATCAGAGCTAAAATGGTTGGAATGGAGAGGCGAAATGCAAAGAAAGATGTCTGACAGTCACGCCATCCTCACTGGGAAAGGATCCATTTTCCTGCCCCGAATGGCCACATCTCCAGGGAACCTGCAGGCTGGAGCAAAAGAGGGTCAGGTTTCTCACAGATCCATCCATGGCTGGGGTTTCTGGTGCATGTGCTCCCCTCCCTGCCCCCAATTCACATTGTTTGAATTCACTTACTGAGAGCAAAATCCAACCGAAAGTAAAAAGACACTCAGAGATGCTTATTTTAAAGATCTTCGCAAGGTGTCCTGGACATCAATAGCTCTTAAAACCCACAGCAGCACTTTCATGATTTAAACGTAGAGGAAGCTGACATATGGATCACATTTTCTTGGAATGCCTCCTAGTTTTAAAAGCGAAAGGTAGACGAGTCAGCGACGTGGCACAGCGCCTGGACCACTTAGAGATGCGCCCTCAAGGCGAAGCACCCTGAACCCCGAGGCTGGGAGAAGAGCTCATGCAGTTTATGCATCCATCACTGCAGAGAGTAGATCTGGGAGGTCCTTAAGGAGGACTCTTCTGTGTGGATCCTAGGGTCATTTTTATTTTTTTTTAAATCTGGGATTTCTCTCTGAGCACCATCAGGACCCAAAGCCACAGCTTCTGAGCTTTGTGAATCCCCTAAAACTGCTGGTTGGAGACTCAGACTGTGGAGCTACACCCCAGCCCACTTACACCAGGAGCTCTAGGTTAGAGCTCGATGTGGTGGCCCAGGACTCTAACCCCAGCTACTTGGGAGGCTGAGGCAGGAGGATCATAAATGTGGGACCAGCCTAGACAACTTAGCGAGACTCTGTCTCAAACTTGAAAAATAAATAGAGGCCCAGGGGTGCAGCCGGTGATGGAGCAATCGTGAGAACACTGTCCTGGAATGTTTAAGGGCCTCAGCTTTGTCCTGGCACTACATACAAGAAAAACAACTTTATCAAGACCCCCCAAACTCTGTGTGTACCTCAGGTTTCTTAGCTGACAGGGTGAGATGGCACAGGAAGAGTTAAAGGTTTCTTTTCTTATTTTATTTTTTAAGCATGCGCATGTGTGTGTGTGTGTGTGTGTGTGTGTGTGTGTGTGTGTGTTTGCTCAGCTTCTAGGAAGCCCTGAATTCTATCCCCAAGATTCTATAAACTAGAAGTTGTTGGCACAAGCCTGGAGCCCCAGCACTGGAAGCAGGAGGATCAGGAACTCAAGGTCATTCTCCACCACATAAGGAGTTTGAAGTCAGTCAGGGTTACATGAGACCCCGAGTCAACAAGCAAACGCACTTTAAAGTGTGTGTGTTGTACTAAATTTTCTGTGCTTCACCCCCCCTCCCACCACACTTCTCTTCTAGTGTTCTTCTGACTTCTCTGCTGTTATATGTTGTCATCTCCATCCGGTGACATCTTTCCCTTGACCTGTTTTGTTGGTGACCTGCTAGAGGACATGTGGGAGTTCCCCAGGCAGCCTGATCTAGTCACGCCCAGGCTCCCTCCTGACTTGGCAGGGTGTTTGTAGATTTGTCAGGGGAGAAGGAGATGGAGTTTGTGCACATGGGAAAGGAGTGATAAGTCTGACATATTTTGGTGTGTGTGTATGTGTACGCATGCATGCACGCGTGACTATATGTGTATGTCCTTTTCCTTCTACCCCATATTCTGCCTCCTTTTCTCCCCCTCTTACCTTAGACCTGCCCCTGATGTGGATAAACAGAAACCCAGAGCCCCGAGAAGGCAGGAAAGCCAGGCACCTGAGGTCGGAGGCTCAAGAGCCCACCAAGAGTTAATCCCATGGGGAACAAGGAGCCAAACGAATCCTGCCCTGCCCAACACCCTCATCACCATCAGTCACGCTCACTGGACAGGAGGCTCCCCCCTGGTGCACCTCTTCCTGGCTTCTGTCCTGGCCAGGCGGCCATATTTCATGCTCTGAAAACAGATGACCCCGGGGTCACAGAAATGAAAGACCTGTTGAATGGGCTGGTCAGGGGTTCCATGGAAAAGGAGAGTGAGGAGAAGGTGGTGGACTAGTGTCTCCAGAAGCAGCCCTAAGCTGTGTCTCCTTATGCCATGTAGGGAGACAGGGCTATGGGGCAGTTCCTTTAGGAAGCATAAGGCAGGGGTTGGCCTGGGAAGCCATATTTGCATAAAGACTCCTCCCATGATGTCCTGGAGCAGACTGGACCAGATTGGGTCACAATATAGTGAGGACAAGACCAGCTTATCCATTTGGCTTTCTGTTGACCAGACTATTCCAAATTCTTCACAGTGAACTGGGAAGAATTAAATGTCATAGTTATAGGAATGTTGTGTGTGTTTGTGTGTGTGTTTTCTTGTAGTGGGGGAAAATGAAATACATCGTACCTATGAAAATCCATAAATGTTTCCTAAAGAAGAAGACACAAATAAAATGCTTAGTTAAAACTACAATGGTTAGGTTTGGGTACATCGCTTTAATCCCAGGCAGAGAGGCAAGTGTATCTCCGTGAGTTCAAAACCAGCCTGGTACACAGTGAGTTTCAGACCAACCAAGGCTACAGAGTGAAAGCCAGTCTTAAAAAAAAATGAAACAAAATGAATACAAACAAACAAACAAACAAACCAGTGGTTAGGGCTGGCAAGATGGCTTAGTGAGAAAAGGCACTTGCAGTTAAATCTGATAACCTGAATGTCTTTCCTTAAGTCAGGACCAACTGACCTCCGCACAAACAAGATAAATGAAGAAATAAATTCAAGGAGCAATAATCAAACCACGGTTAGGTCAAGCGTGGCGGCTCATGCCAGCAATCCTAGTACCCAGGCATCTTGAGTAGAAGAATGGTGAACAACAGGGAGGTCTGTATGAAGAAAACACAGTAGCTGTGGCTTTTGCTGTGGTGGGGAGTTCCCAAGGAGTGCAGAGTCCCCACTCATCACGAATGCCCTGATCAAAAGATCAGACCAAGAGACAAACGGAAACACATGCAAGTGGTAAGTGGTGACTGTGGTCAGGTCAGAACGATGCTGCTACGAGATGCAACAGTGAAGGGGAGAGGTGTGGAGAGGACTTGAGGAGCTCCTGTGCTGTTCTGAGTTGATTAGCACAGACTGATGACGTCCGACAGGATACTCGGGGCCACGCCCATCGGATGCAGAGAATCCACTGACACAGACAGGATGCAGTGCGAGAGACCATGCTACTGCGTCTCAGTCTAACACAGCAAGCCAGGCACGGTGCTAGAAAGTGTCAGGCAGGCATGTTGTTTATCTTGGTGTGGGCTCTCCCCCCCCAAGCTTGATATGGGGGGACTGAATGTAAGGGGTTTATTGGGAGGTGGCCAGGCAATCAGAAGGATGGCACAGTAAGAAGAGAGGACAGAGATGAGAGAGTGGACAGTTGGTCCCTGTACCATCCTGCTCCATGCTTAAGGAGGAGCTTAAGTACCTGGAATCTTCTCTCAGAGGAAGGCAGAAGGAAGGAGGCCCAGGTGAGGGAAAGAAGACGGTGACACCAAATAGTCTGCCATGCTGTGGGTCAGCGCAGAGATGAGCTTAGGGGTAATGGAGCAAGGGATTCCCCCACCTCACTGGACGTTGGCTGGCAATGCCCTTGTTCCAGCACTCCAGGGTGGTGGCCTTGGAAATTCCTGGTGGATGAGGAAGCAGAGAGCTCGGACACCTTGTTAAGAATCCCCAGCAGGCGTCGATGCTGGAGCTCAGGTTTTCCAAACTTTTATAGCCTGGACTTTGGAGCACACTGAAGTGTTATCAGAAAATATACTGGAAATTCATCTATTGACCTTCCTCTTCCCTTCCTGCTCACCCTCCTCCTCTTTTCCTCCTCACTCTCCTCTCTCCCTGCTCACCTTTCTCCCTTCCTGCTCACCTCTTCCTCCCTTCCTGCTCACCCTCCTCCTCTCTACCTGCTCAACCTTCCTCCTCCCTTCCTGCTTACCCTCTTCCTCTCTCCCTGCTCACCCTCTTCCCCTTCCTGCTCACCCTCCTCCTCCCTTCCTGTTTACACTCTTCCTCTCTCCCTGCTCACCTTCTTCCCCCTTCCTGCTCACCCTCCTCCTCTCTGCCTACCCAATCTTCCTCCTCCCTTCCAGCTCACCCTCCTCCTCTCTACCTGCTCAACCTTCCTCTTCCCTTCCTGCTCACCCTCTTTCCCCTTCCTGCTCACCCTCCTCCTCTCTGCCTACCCAATCTTCCTCTTCCCTTCCTGCTCACTCTCCTCTCCCTCATCATTCTCCTCTCTCCCTGCTCACCCCCCTCCTTTCCTGCTCACCCTCCTCCTCTCTATCTGCTCAACCTTCCTGTTCACCCTCTTCCTCTCTCCCTGCTCCCCCTCCTCCCCCTCCTGCTCCCCCTCCTCCTCTCCTATCATCATCATCACAATCACTCCAGCAGCCTCTGCAGCAATTCTAGGCAATCCTTGGGTATCCAGCAAGCCCATGGTAAACCAGCAAAGGAAGCCGCATCTCACCAATGAGGAAATTGCCTCTATCATCTGCCGGTGCAGAGAAACCAGGCCAGTTGTCCAGGTGCATCCTGAATGCATTCCCTTTGGAATGGTTGGAGTGTACCCCAGTGACCCCAATATCTGGTGGGGCTTGTGGGAGCAGGACTTGGGATTACACTATTTGTCTGAAGCCCTCCAGGTGGACTGTGGATTTGAACGGAGGTGGCCAGATAGGATGTGGGGATCATGAGATTTGTCCCCCATTCACTCTAAAACAGAGACGAGTCCCTGAAGGAAATGGGTCTGTGGACCCTGAATCCCAAATGCTTTCCCATACAGAGTGCCAGAGAGCTAGGTAAAGCGAGGCAAAAGGAGGAGGCAGCTTACAGCCAGATCATTGGCGAGGGGAGCCAGCAACTGCAGACGGTGTGGGAGACGGTGTGTGCAGCCGCCCCGGCTGAGGGCTTGCGCAGCACGCTCTTATTTATGGTAACACGCATTACAGGAAAATTTTATATAAAGCATTAAAGCGCAAGCAATTTAAGACACTTGATCAGCCTTCCTCCCCAGCATCCCAGCACCCTCCCCCACACACACCCGTCTTCCCCTCCCTTCCCCAGTGTTTGAATTTCAGCTGGGTACAGGCTGATAATGACGGAATTACATTGCAAACAGGTGCGGCCTCTTCTGCTCTGGATGGATGCCAGGGCATGTGAATCCTCAGTGGGGGGCATGTGGTTTGCCTGGTTTATGAGGCTGGGGATGGAGGGTGAGGGTACTTCCCTCCCCAGAGTCTCTCCACCCATCAATCCCCTTTATGCAGCTAAGCCGGGGCCCTTCTGCATTCTTTGCTTTGGGTCCCCTGTGGGGGATGGATTCCACCATCTTAGTAGGGAGGCATCGTTTACCCACGGCGGTAGGACACACGGAATGAACACGCAGGCTGGAGATCATCAGCAAGGATTCCGCGAAGGACAGCCACACGTGTGGGCTAGCCTCTGCTCCATGTGGGCTAGCCTCTGCTCCATGTGGGCTAGCCTCTGCTCCACGTGGGCAGTGCTTAAACTCTCAACCAGTAGGAGTAAGTTAAGCAATGGTTCACAATGCTACCCCAGACCCTGGCCCTGCAATACCAGCCACCACCAAATAATTGTTATGGGACCGAGGGCAAATGGCTAAGATGCTCTGGGCCTCAGTTTTATCACCTGTGAAATGGGGATTTGGTAACTTTCTTCCTAAAATTGTGAAAATGAGCAGGCTAGATCCATTAAAGAGCTACCTAAGAGTTCTCTGTTCAAGGTAATTAAATCTTGAAAGTGTTGGAAAGCCAGACACTGAGGTTACCCAGAAAGCAAGTGTGTACACATTACTGGTAGTGACTTAAACCCCAAGGCCAAGATAAATTATATCTTATTTGTTAACTAAATAAGATATAATAATAATAATAATACCTGGGGTAAGATCCCGGCCTTGAGTTGTTTGGCTCACCCGTTTTCTAACCGACAGTTGGGCACAGCTGAGGGGACAGTTCTGTGGCGGCCTTTGTGCAGTACCCAGCCCGCTTACTCTGCCCAGGCTTAGCAATCCCTAGGTGTTAATATTTCTTACCCAAATTTCCCAACAATCCTTTGAGGTAGGTCTTGCTGCTACCCATTTTACGGATCAGTAACTGAGGCTCACACAGACACAATCACCTGCCCCTAGACACTTAATGGGCAAGAGTTGGAGTTTGGTGTCTGAAGTTTGTATTTATCCTTTGCCTGACTCTGCTCTGCAACGTCCTGCCCTCAGTCCTGCCTAATCCAGCCAAGGCGGAGCCTGAATGGTCTGGGAAGGACTGAATGGGCATGGGCCTCTGACAGGGGATGGGGAGGACACGTTATCCATTTCTTTGTTGTTGTTGTTGTTGTTTTTTCAAGACAGGGTTTCTCTGTGTGGTCCTGGCTGTCCTGGAACTCACTCTGTAGACCAGGCTGGCCTCGAACTCAGAAATCCACCTGCCTCTGCCTCCCAAGTGCTGGGATTAAAGGCGTGCGCCACCACTGCCATTTCTAATCAAGGTTGTTACTGGAGAAACCTGAGACCCATAGTTTCTCCCAGCCAGTGGTTTTCCTCAGGGTGGGTCTTCTGATTCTTGGCTGGTTTCGAGGTACGCTGTTGTCTATATCCAAGGATGATGCTAGGATGCTCCAGAGCTGGACTCCCCCACTTGGGAGTGAGTGGAGACAGAGACCGGGAAACCACCTGCTGTCCAGGGACCTGGACAGCAGCCTGCTCCGTGGCTCCCTTCCTTAGCTACATTAGTTTGGGGGCATGTGTGCCTCTCCCAGGTGCAGGAGTTATTGGTTCCCTGGATCCAGGGCATGACCCAGTTCTGAGGACCTGCCCTATTGTGTCTGGAGACCATCTGGGGTCTGGGTTCAAAGAACCCTGGCCAAGGGAACAGAGGAGCTGGAAAAAAGCCCAACCTGGCAACTCCTTTTACTTTGATTTTTGCCTAGATTTTTTTTTCCTTCTTTGGCTTTTTCAGAACTCCACACCCTTGTTTGGATGGCACACTGCCTCCTCATCTGGGGCATTCAAGGCAGCAACCACCTGGCAGGCAGACCCATTATAAGCGTGGTCCTGGGGCAGCCAGGCTGCAACCTCTCTTCCATCAGCTCACCTTGGATCCGGGGATGGGGGGGTGGAGGGGGGGTGGTGTGTGGCTTGTGGATCGGCCCCATGAAGGGACTTGGCTATGAGACAGGCAGGAAGGACAGGAACACACAGTTCGGGGGAGGGGGGCACTCCTGGTAACACACAACACAGAGCCAACCTTCCTACTCCTGCGGGCCGTGCGGCATTAATAAACCAATCCAGTAGTGTCTGTCTTCCACTTTTCGGCCTTTGCCTGGTAAACCTAGACAAGCCAGGGGCTAGGGAGGAGAGAGGGGCAGGAAGATGAGAGGGGAAAGGGGAGAGGGAGGGGAAGGGGGAGGAGAGGAGAGAGAGACGCAGAGAGATAGAGACAGACACTGAGAGACACAGAGAGAGGAGAGACAGAGACAGAGAGACAGGGTGGGGGAGGGGAGCGCGGGCGCTATGTGCTGCCCAGACACAGAACACATGGGAGTCTTAAGAGAAACAGTTCAGTCGAATACAGGAGTCTGGAAGCCAAGGAAAGCCCGGAGTCAGGCCAGCCCCATAATCAGCAGTGAAGGTCAGAGCCACGCAATCTGATCATAAGCTGTCCTCCGGGGGCTTGTGAGTTCAAATGCTCGCTCCCCAGAGCTGGTGGTGAACCTTTTGGCTAAGCTAGGAGTAAGAGCCTCTCTGGAGTGGGCCTTGAGGTTTTACGGTCCAGCCCCACTTCCTGAAGCCATGTGATCAGCGACCGAGGCTCCTGCTCTCATGGCGCCTCTTCCCATGATGCATTGCACCCCTTCATGCTGCTCAACTTGTTTCTTGTCTGGGATTTGGTCACAGCAAGGAGCGCAGTAACTAATGCAGGCTGGAAGGAGCTTTGTTCCCATCAAGAGTTTTCTTTACATTGGGGGGGGGGGGGCGGGGGAGGTATTCATTTGTGTGTATTTGTGGTGTGCGCGCGCGCACGATGGGTTAGATATGTATGTGCCTTAATACACATACCCGGGAAAGCTGAACGACAACTAGCTGGAGTCAGTTCTCTTCTCCCAGCACGTGGGTTCCTGGGCTCTAACTCAGGTCCCCAGGCTTGGCAGCAAACTCCTTTACCTGCTGAGCCGCTAACCAACCCAGGGAAGCTTTCTCTTCTTTCGTGATTTCTTTTTGATTTACCATAGTGTTTCTTTTAAATGCTTGCTCATTAGTATTATTGGAAGTAAAAAGTAAAGATAATGAAATTATAATTTCCAAGCATGTACTTTTTCTAATTTATCATCATCATCATCATCAACAGCAGCAGAGATGGATTCCAGAGCCTCAGATACCCAAGGGTAAAGCTAAGACTCAACTTGAGCTACACAGAGCCCCTGAGCACTGAACTTAGTTTTTCTGGGACGAGCTTTTCCCTGTCAGACTTCTCTAGGGAACCCAGCTCAAATCACTAGGTTCTCTTTCTGTCAGGCTTTGGGCTGTAGGTATACTGCTACTTCGTTTGGGGGCCCTGATTTCAGATTCAGCACAGAGCAGTCTTCAATGTCCACGGTGGCAGGACAGACAGAGCCTCCTCTGACAACTGGACTCTAAGTTTCAGGGAAAGGGCAAAGTTGTTCTGGCATTTCCAGGGCAGACCAAAGGGGTTATTTGTGACCACCCTGACCATGCTTTTTCCCAAAGCTTTTCCAATGAGAGAAAATGAAATCATCACTGCGAACCCACACAGAATAGGGGTCACTAAGGAGTTACTGGAAAGGCCTATAGTGGATGAACTAAATTGGTCTAACTGTTCCTGAGGCTATGATTTGTCCGGCTCCAGTCAGCGCTATAAAATTGCCACACAGCAGGTTTGATCAAGAGACATGCAGGTTTTATGTGAAAAATGTTTGTGACAGAGTTACATACAGGGGCAAAAATTTGAATTGGTCATCAAGATACCTCACAGAAGAAGAATCAACCAGTGATTTGTTTTAACAATGCATTGTTAAGTGACAAAGACCAGTTTTGCAATAGAAAGGCCCATGGAAGACCATAGAATTCCAGAGCTGATTGAATTTGAATCCTGGGTTTGCTTCATTTTAGCGAACCAGGAAAGAATCAATTGTGCTTTAAAGGACCCATTGAGTCAATAATCAACCAAGTGTGTAAAACCTCTGCTAGATGAGAAGACAGAGGGCTTCTCTTTGCTCCCCATTCCTGAGCTCCACCCCAGAACCTAAAACATGTTTGAGGAAATTTGTCTTCCCATCTCATAGTCAGGACTAGAATTTTAAGAAGAACATAAATTATCAACCTAAAATCACAGCAAGCAGGTAGAATGTGACCACCCCATTTTGGAATCTAATGATGACCATGTTCTGTTAGGCACGGGACACACCATGACCTGTCTGTGGGCTGTCTGTTGTCTGTCTGTCTGCACTCCATGATCCCAGAGACTCTCCCAACCCAGTGCCTTTCAGTTGGGGGTTGAACAGTTAGGAGGTGGGGTTAGCAGAGAGTAGGTGGAGGGATTTGCCAGAGGTCAGAGTATTTCTTCCCTGATTCCTCTTGCTCTGACTAGCTGCAGTTATGACCCCAGGACACAGCTCCTGGCAGGCAGCCTCTCCCATCATGTGTTCCTTATGATGTCATTGTTCCCATAGTGGAGGAGAGTTCTACTTCAAAACCTTTAGCTGGATCATTTGTTGGGGGGATGGGTATCATTGCCCCAACACACACATACACACACACACACACACACACACACACACCAATGTATACACATAATTTAAATCTGTTTTTAAATATGTGTGGGTAGGGGTGTATACCACTGAGAGAATGCTTGTAACAAATGTGCTGGAGAGGGGTGTGAGGGTGTGGGGGGCTGGGATCTATCCCCAGCATCTCGGTATTCCACAAAGGTCCCTGAAAACATTTGTCAATCTCTCCATCCTGGCACTCCTGGAAAATTACAATCAAGGAGAGACCTTCAAGATTCACATCCCTACGGACCTGAGGGTGGCCTTGAACTTGTGATCCTCCTGTCTCCACCTCCCTAACCTGGCACCACAGGTGTGCACCACCATTTCCAGGCTATATGATACTGAGGAACTGAACCTAGGGCTTCCTGTATGCTAGGCAAGCGCTCTAGTGCAGCAACTAGCCACATCCCTGTTCCTGACTCTCATATAATGCTGTAAAGGAAGGACTTCCCAAAGGAAACACTGGATGCTAGGATTCTCAAAGCCA
The DNA here is from genome assembly GCF_947179515.1 of Apodemus sylvaticus. Lineage (NCBI taxonomy): Eukaryota > Metazoa > Chordata > Mammalia > Rodentia > Muridae > Apodemus > Apodemus sylvaticus. Next base: position 49,138,974 of record NC_067493.1, on the reverse strand, counting down.
TGGACCCTGAGAGTTAGAGACAGACAGACAGACAGACAGACAGACAGACACACACACACACACACACACACACACAAATATCCCCCAGAGCCTTGCAAGCATCCCTGCCTCCTCTGTAAACAGCCTCTTTATTCAGTCCATCCCTTCTTGCCCACAAAGACAGAAGCCTCACGTTTAGGAGATGAGGGTTCCGGGAGATAACACACAGAAGGAAGCCAAATAATACGAGACTGTATTGAGGTCACTTCAGTTTCCACAGAGCTTGCTGTGGTAGTTTGAGTAGCAATGGCCCCCACAGGCTCCCTGACTTGAATGCTTGGTCACTTTTTGGAGGAAATGTGTCACTAGGGGTGGGCTACGAGGGGGTGGCTCTTGCTGTTCTTGTGCCCTGTTCATGCAGATGTAGAACTCCCAGTTACTCTGCAGCACCGAGTCTGCTCAAATGCCATCATGCCTCCCGCCATGGTGGTAATGGACTGAACCTCTGAACCTGTGGTCATGAAACAAACTCCTGACACCGCAAGCCAGCTCCTCTGGATCATTTTCCTTCTTAAGAGTTGCTGTGGTCATGGTGTCTCTTCACAGCAATAAAAATCCCCCAACAAAGACACTTACAAGGTGAGGATAGCAGGTTCGCATCCTCCCAACACCATGCTACCAACACGGCCCAAGACATCTCTGCTTACAAATAAAGATTGAGACGTGAGCATGCGTATTTGTTTGTTCAAATGGTGTCTAAACCTGCTATGCAAAGCAACAGCTGAGCTGCGTGGTGACAGCAGGCTATAAATTATGACACCTACCATGAGACCCTTTGCAGAACAAGATTACTAGCCCTAAGCACTGTTCCTTCACCTGCACGAGAGAGCTATTTATGGCTTCTCCTTATTGCTGCATTTGGTTCTTAACTCTCCCCCCTCTCCTCTTTCACTGCGGTGAAGCAATGCTATTTCCATTTGGGAAGAATTTTAAGGTCTTGTCTTTTGGGTGAATTCTATATGAATTGCACCCTCCCTAAGCGACTAGCATAGGATTGGAGGGCTTAGGGCAGGGAGAAGGACCATGGGGCACAGGTTAATTCCTGTAAAATGAGAATCTTGGTGCAAACAGATTCTTTGGTTTCTCCAATTGCATGATGGAAAACCCAGCCACATTCTTTTATTAGACATGGAGATAAATATATTTTTATTTCAGTGTTGTAAGGAAATAAATCTCCAGCTAGGCTGTCGCTAAATCACACATCTTTAGGCCTGTGGATGGGCAGGTATGTGCATCAGAAGAATTAGGTTTTGCCGTCTGATGCCTGCAAGCTCGAATAGTTTGAAGGCCACTCACCTTGGTCACGTGAGTTAATTGACCTATCCAAAGAGGCTAGAATCATCTACATCAAAGTTATGGTGGTATTCTAATAGAATTGTGTATGCAACACCCTTTGCTAGTACCCGAGGCTGGCTCAGCATTCAGGAATTGCTTCAGCTACTTACTTATATGTTATTAAAAGTATTATTGTTATAGGTTGCTCCTGACTCCAGTTATCTTGGATTGAGGTATATTTGTATGGATTTCTTTATGGTATACCTCTAATCTAAAAATCCCAAACCCACAATGTTCAACATTCAAAGCCCAGTATTCTTATGCATATGTGTGTGTATGCATGTGGTCTGCGTGAATGTGTGTGTTCTCATTGTGTGCCCATATATGTCGAAGGGGTGCATTGTGTGTGTAAACATGTGAGGGGGTGCACGTGTGTATACACATGTGAAAGGGGTTCACATGTGTGTGTATACATGTGGAGGGGGGCACATGTATGTGTATGTGTGTGGAGGAAAAAGATTGATATCAGGTGTCTTTATCCTTCTCTACCTCATCTATTGAGGCAGGGTTTCTTGCTTGAACCCATGGCTCACTTGTTCAGCTAGTCTGGGTAGCCATCTTGCCCCAGGGACCCCTTGTCTCCGCCTCCTATGCTCTGGGATTGCATGTGAACCATCACATCTGTCCAGTATCAGCATGCACGCAGGGGATTTGATCTCTGGTCCCCATGCTTGCAAAGAAAGCCACACACCCACGAGGCCATCTCCCCAGCTCTCAGACAATGGTCCCCTCTCACCATAGCAGGACTGGAGAATTGAACCTAGGGTCTCATGCAAGGTAGGCAAGTGTCACTGAACTGTAGCCTCAAATCCAAAGCTTCCCAGTATTATTATGTTGGCAGGCTAAAGTTAGCATTTGGAAGCAGTTCAGACTTCAGAAGTCTGCATTCGGGGTATCTGCATTCTGATAATCACGCACGCTGAGCCCTGGCACCAGCGTCTGCAGCTATCACAACGTCAGACAGCAAACAGACCCACCCGGACAATGGTGGCTCTGAATGAAAAGTTTCTTATTTTATCTCCTTACAGGCAGCGGGTTTGACCTAGCTTCAGTAGCCAGAGTCGGACACAGTGCCAGACATTTAGAGAATCTTCAGGAAGCCTTGCTGCTCTGGCCAAACTATGCAGACCTCCCACCTGGGGCTCTGAGATCATTTGGATGAACACAGCAAAATCAGACAGGTGTACAAACGCGTCTCCATTCCTGCCTCCTTCCCACTCTTCTGGAAGACTCCTGGCTTCTCATTAGTGGGTCCCCAGAGCCTTCGCAAATGGAAGCTCCCCGCTGGCTCCTCAGCTGCCTTGCCTCGGCTCTTCCCTTCCCTGCCCAATGAACATCTGCCTGAACATCTGCCTTGTGTCCCCACGGAGCCAAGGGTCAGCAGTACTGCAATCTAAAGCCTGACAATATTGATTTTTTAGGTTCAGATCGGACCAGGCTTCTTCTTCTCATCTAAGCTCGCTCTTTCCTCTGCCATTCCCTTCGTTCTGACGTGCCAAGCACTTTCTAGAAGGTTCTAATGCATACTCGTCATCTGGGTGGGAATAAGATCTGGAGGAGGCAGGGTATATGTGGCAAGTAGGTGATGGGAGAAAATGCATTCTCCTTCAAGGGACAGTCAGAAGGGGACAGTTCCAAACAATGACCAGACCATCCTCATGCAGGGACGATGACAGCCGCTTCGAACTTATCACGCCCCAGCTCTATATTAAGGCCCTGAGATTACAGCAAGCTGCGTTGGAGGAACATCTGTTGGGGATCAAGGTGAAGCAGCTAGATATGAGAGCCGAGAGCACACGCTGGGGGCAGGGGAGAGGGAGGCCACGTCCCTGCTGGGAAACGGACAGGAGACGTTATCCCTTATGGTTCTGGCTGGTGGTGGCTCATCTCTCCAGCTTCCAAGGTCACCTGCCCCGCCCCACCACTGGATCTGAGTTTAAGGGGATTCAGTAGCATCTACGGAGATGTCAGACGCACCTGTATTCCCTTATGCCGGCTGAAGTAAAGAAAGACAGCAGGAACAGCCATCACCCCTTAGTCCCAGGTTTCTACGAGGCACAGAGGAACTCCTCAGTGTGCAGCTCCCTCATTCCCCACAGGAGCCCTGAGAGAAGAGGTATACAGTGCCTCTCTTTCCACAACAGTGCTAGGAAGTGAGGCTCAGGGACAAGGAAAGCTTTACCCGGGTTGGGTATCTAGAGATCAGTGGATGGGGTGAGCCCCTCTCCTGCTTTACCTGGAGGGAATGGTCTCCTCGAATGCATATGTTCAGGACTCTGTGAGAGGGAGAGGATGCTCAGTGGCCAAGAGCACTGGCTACCCTCATGGAGAACCCAGATTTAGTTCTAGGCACACACATGGTGGCTCACAACCATCCACAACTCCAGCGCCAGGGAATGAATGTCCTCTTCTGACCTCTTTTGGCAACTGGGCATGCCTTTGGTGCATAAACTTACATACAGGCATGCACATACTATAAAATAATTTTTTAAAATATTAAAAGAATTTTGACACTCTTATCCTGACCAGTGGCTCTAGGTAAACTAGACAGACATGGACTCTGAGCTTACATTTGTCTGTTGTTCATCTCATTTCCTCTGTGTGTGTGTGTGTGCTGTGTGTATGTGTGTGTGTGTTTGTGTGTATGTCTGTGTGTGTCTTTGTGTGCATGTGTGTATGTGTGTGCATGTGTACATGTATGTATGTATGTGTGTACATGTATGTGTATGCATGTGTTATGTGTGTGCATGTATGTATGTGTATATGCATTGTGTGCATGTGTGTATGTGTTTATGTGTATGTCTGTGTGTATATGTATATACATGTATGTGTGTGTACATGTGTGTAAGTATGTGTGTGTGTGTGTGTGTGTAGACCAGAGGCCACCATCTGTGTCTTCTTCAATCATTTCTCCACCTCATCTTTTGAGATAGACTATCTCACTGAGCTCATGAATTGGCTAGACTAGCTGCCCAGTGAACCCCAGGGATCCTCCTATCTGTGTCCCAGCACTGGGCACACAGGTGTGAACTGCCCCATCTGGCCTTTTATCTCCCATGGGTTCTGCGGACTGAACTCAGGTCTTCACACTTGCAGGGCAAGCATCTTACCCGCCAAGCTAGTTCTCCAGCTACAATCTTCCCATGTCTCCCTCCACACCACACCCTTTACCCTCTGCTCATCCGCTCAGTCATGACGTCTATGTATTTATAAATACCTACTATGTGTCAATAATAGCTCTGGGCATGGGCAATGAAGGGAATAAAAAGCTAATGGCTCCTGTAGAGATCCATCCTTGAAGCGACATGTAATGATGCTGCCCCAGCTCGACATTGTATTCTCCTAAGACAGGTTGTGTTGATTATCCCTGACCACAGGAACCGGCCTGTGGTTACCAGGGTTCTTGGCCCTACATAGGTCTGAAAGAGATTAGTATACATAGAGGAGGGCATACACAGGAAGGTCACACCATCTCCCTCATATCCCCTCAGCAGTCTAGATGCAGGATGTCTGAAGGGTCATCACCACCAAGGTGCACACAGAGAGTTATAAATAGGGGGACTTAGACTCAGGGAGATCACAAGATGTCCCTGAAACCTGAGAGTCTTAAACTTTGTCACCTGTGCTCTGAGGTACCATAGAAGGCCGCTGAACTTACACTTGCACGTGTTTTCCCCTCTTGCTGTGTGTGATTTGTAAAGAGGAGACATGGACAAAAGCAACTATTCCAATGTGCGTTCCTAGAGGGAGCTACAGATGCTGGAATGAGCCCGCCCAGGTTTGCCCCAAGCAAGGGTCCACCCTATCTCTCTGTTGCTCTTCTCTACCCTCTTTTATCTATGTTTGTGGCGGTCTCCCCCCCACAAAATCGTTTATTAGGGAAAGATTCCCAAGGTGTAAAACTGAACCACTTTGAGATTTACAACCCAGTAGTGTTCCATATATTCACAGTATCTCACAGTCACCATTTCTATAATGTCCCAAGAGTTTCTAGCTGTATAAACTGAAGTTTCTTATCCACCATTCAGTTCCTCATTCTTTCCTCCCAGATTCTGGGAGGCACCAGCCTGCTCCCTGTCCCTAAGGCTGCTTATTCACAACTGCAATAGACTTCTTTAACCGTGTGTGTGTGTGTGTGTGTGTGTGTGTGTGTGTGTCTGTGTGTGTCTGTGTGTGTCTGTGTGTATGTATGCACATGCATGCCAGTGTGCAAGCATGGAGGTCAGAGGACAGCTTGTAAGAGTTGGTTCTTTCCTTCTTCCATGTGGGTCCCAGGGACTGAACTCAGATCTCAGCGGTGAGCACCTCTCACCGAGATACCTTACCAGCCTTATCTATTTACTTACTTTTTGAGACAGTCTCTTGCCTATATAGCTTAGGCTGTCTTCAAACTCAGAATCCTCCTGCCTCAAGCTCCCCAGGGCTGGGACTACAGGCGTGCACCTTCTCGCTCCCTCTCCTATCCTCATTGTTAATAAATAGGCGCCTTAACAATGCTGACCACACTCTATCACATGACACATATGCACTTGCTTGATCATTAGAACATCTCGGAGCTATGACATCTTCAGATGGGGAAACAGGGGCACAGGAAGACGCTCAAGCAGGGTCGGAGTTGAAAGGTCATCGTCAGAGCCTGAGTTTGGGCTTAGCATCATTGAGTAAGGACTTGAAATCGCAGTTGCCTACCCCACAACCAGGAACCCAGATAGCACCCTAAGTTAAAGGCACAAAACAACATCTAGTCAGCAAACACGGCATTGTGGGGGTACAGGGGAAAGGCTGGGGGGGGGATAGTGTGTGCATGCACGTGCTAGGGGACAATATGTCACATGCTGTATGTTATATGTAGAGACCAGAAGACCACTTTGGCTCTTCTCTTCTGCCATGTGGGTCCCAGAGATTGAACTCAGCTGATCAAGGTTGCCAGCCATCGTCTTATCTCCTGGGCTGTGTCGCAAGCACACACAAAGTCATTGCTGACTTCTGGCAGAAGAGACTTCCTGACAGGTTGAGGTTAGACACCGAAGAATCAACACCGCCACAATCACCGAGGAATCGGCAGAGAGGGCAGGCTTACCTGGAAGTGAAGATCAGGCTGCCCACAGCAGTACTCTGGGTTCCTGCAGTCTCGGGAGAACACAGGGGATTAAGTTCTGGGACTCTGGAGTCAGCCTGCCTTGTTCGATGAACACCAGGGGTGTTCCTCTTCAGGCTGTTGCTCCTCTTGGCTGAGAGGGGCTGGAGCATCTAACTCCACTGACTGAATGGATTTTGCTGCTAAAATGATGGTCATGAGAAAGCACAAGCTTAAAACTCACAGAGTGAACTCACTCGGGAAAGCCTTCTTGAAGGGTAAAGCCCCCATGGGCCACTTGAGCCGTCCTGAGACCTACAAGGGTCTCAGTCGCTAACATATTGACTCTGTGGCCTATGGGAGGTGGATTGGACTGGGTCTCCAAGGGTTCTTGGCTCGTTAGATCCCAGCCAGAACCTATCTTTCTTTCTCCTGTATTCAGCTCCTTTCATGATGGAAAGAGAATCAGGGTCTTCAGTTGCCCCAGATCTCAATCTTGTTTTTCTCTTGGTGTCTTTGGGCTGTGATTAAGTGTACACACTATCGAGTAAGCACAAATCCTCTACTGCTGGCTCAGGGCCAGGTGCTACCCTTAACCTTTGCTCAGAAGATGCTGGCTGCTATGGCTGCTCCAGGTCGATAGAGAGGCCCACAGGGGAGGCCGTTTCCACCTCTTCAGGTGGGAAGAGATTATGGCTCAGAAGGCAGTATTCTCCATTGCCTCTGTCTTGACTCCTCCCCGCTCCTCCATCCATCTCCTTTGGCTACTCCCATAAGATAGATGTCTTAGAGTGGGGGGAGGGGCTCAAGGTAGCTAGGATTTAATGTCTAAGCACTTCTCTTACCAGGGGCTCTTACACGGCTCACTCATGTCGGTCTTCGTGTGTCTTCGAGAGTTCCGCAGATATCCGACTCTCCCCTTGATCTGCACGAAGGAGCCCCTCCTGATTGCCTTCAGAGGCCAAGGCGCTCACTTAGAAGGGGTCGTAGCTGGGGATACTTAACGAAGCTGAGTGTAGCTTTATTTTAATCTCCACACCCTGGAGGCAGAGGCAAGCAGATCTCCTTTCTAGGACTGAGAAAGTGAGATACTGCCACAGAAAATTAGCAAGAGTGCTCTTTCCTAGTGGGAAGATGCCTTTCGACACCAACCTCATCACCTCTTGAATAAGAATCTGTAGCCTTTTGGTTTTACTAGAATGGCCTTCGTGGACCATTTGAGCTGTACTGGAACCTACAAGGGCCACAACCACTAATATATTAGTCTGGGGGCACAGAGGAGTGGGCTGGACCTGGGTCTCCAAACTCCTTAAATTCCAATAAATGGAATCTAAGTAGCCATTTTTCTCTTGCATTCAGCCCCTTTCATGGTGGGTTAGAGAACCCTGGGTCTTTGGTTGGGCCCCAGAACTCAGAACTAAATATACTCTAATATAATATCCTGAGGAGATGACCCCAGGAACCCAGGCAAAGACTTGGAGTTCCTTGATATTGAAAAAGAGCTTGTTGGGGGCACATCCCTAAGAATGGTAACCTCATTTCCACTGAAGTCGCCACCTCCAACCTTGTTTTCTCTTGTGTCCTTGGGCTGTGACTGAGTAGGCACGGATCCTCTACTGTTGGCTCAGGGCCAGGTGCTGGCCATGCCCTCGCTCAGAAACAGGTGTTAGCCATAAGGAAGGTTCTAGCTGCTCTGGCTGGTCCAAGTTACAAGAGATAGATGCTCACATGTGAGGATGTTCCAACCTCTATAGGGGGTAGGAGGTGATGGCTCAGAGCATTTTCTTCCTTTTTTTCTTTTTGAGATTTATTTATTATTATATGTAAGTACCCTGTAGCTGTCTTCACACACCCCAGAAGAGCGTGTCAGATCTCATTACAGAGAGTTGTGAGCTACCATGTGGTTGCTGGGATTTGAACTCAGGACCTTCAGAAGAGCAGTCAGTGTTCTTAATTGTTGAGTCATCTCACCAGCCCATCAGAAGCATTTTCAATTGCTGATCCTATCTTGCCCCCACCCCCTACACTCTCCATTCTTTGTTCCATAATATAAATGACTTGGAGCCTCCTTCACCAAGGTACCTTTTTATTCAGTAATTAAACACTTTATTGTTTTAGGCCACCGCTTACCTACTTTACATGTGATCATCGTGTGTATCCGCCATGAGGTCATTGGGTTATCTATGACTCCCCTGCACATCTGTACACCTCTAGGTGCTGACATGTAAGAACCTATTCATGCCTCAAGCACCCGAGGCCACTAGCTTTGGCTGTTGGGGGGTCTGCTTGTTCCCCCAGCCTCCTACTGAGAGGAATGCTTTCTTCCCTAAGGAGAAAGGGAGGAATATGCATGAAAACCATGCAACTGGAGACAGTCACATGAGGCAAACAAGGTTTCCACTTGGGGCGTCTAGATGTGATTTTGTTTGCACAGTGAATGGAAGTCTAGAATATAAGAGAATAGGGGGGTGGGGTGGGGGAAAAGATGGAATGTGCTCCTTCAATGAGCCCAACATGCAACATGTACTCGTATGAATTTATTAAACAAGACAGATGGAACGTTCTAGAAGGGAAAGGGCTAGACTTGTTTAGGCTGCTGTTCTAATAGTACCATAAAGACCCACAACCACAAGTAACTCAGGGAGGGACATGGTTTACCAATCACCGTCCGTTGTTGAGAGAAGCTCTTGACGACCCCTACTGGCTTCAGCCCACATACTGGTCTTCTCTGTTTCCATGGCTTATGACTCTCTAAGGTCATAGATTGAGTCCAGTTTCAGGTGGTTTGGGCTCAGCAGCTCACAGTGTTGATAGCCCACTATGGGCTAGGTATGAATATCCAACTTGGTGCTGCTGTCTCAGCCTTGATGTAACTAACCATCCCCTGTGTGGCCATAAGGGAGACTTGAAAGTCTAATGTCGCAAAGGGAAGGATTCCCATGGGGGAAGTGGAGAGATGCTTAGATGACCCAGATATTGATAACATCACAAGCCAAAAGAGACAATGGGCTAGAACAGCCCAGCTAGGGCTGAAAGGGCTAACTTCCTTCCTACTTAGATTTGGATTTGATTTTTAAAGACAGGGTTTCTCTGGTGGTCGTTAGGGCAGGCTATACAGACTTAGCTGACCTTAAAGACACCATCTCATCTACCTGCCTCTGCCTCCTAAACGTTGGGATTAAAAGTGTACTTAGTCACTCCTGGAATTTGGGGTTACAATTTTCAGTGTCTGTTAAAACAAACAAACAAAGAAATAAATAGATTAATTAATTTTTTACACTCCATATTTTATGCCCCCTCCATCCACCCTGGACTGTTCCACATCCCATGCCTCTCCCTCACCCCCTGTCTCCACATGGATGTCCCCACCCTCCCCCCGCCTCTAAACTCCCTAGGCCCTCCAGTCTCTTGAGGGTTAGGTGCATCATCTCTGAATGAACACTGACCTGGAAGTTCTCTACTGTATGCGTGTTGGGGGGCTCATGTCAGCTGGTGTATGCTGCCTATTTGGTGGTCCAGTGTTTGAGAGATCTCGGGGGTCCCGATTAAATGAGACTGCTGGTCCTCCTACAGGATTGCCCTTCTCTTTAGCTTCTTTCAGCCTTCCCTAATTCAACAACAGGGATCAGCAGCTTCTGTCCATTGGTTGGGTGCAAATATCTGTATCTGACTCTTTCAGCTGCTTGCTGGGTCTCCGGGAGTGCAGTCATGCTTGGTTCCTTTTTGTGAGTGCTCCATAGCCTCCGTAACAGTGTCAGGTCTTGGGACCTTCCCTTGAGCTGTCTTTGGGTCTCTCTCTGGACCTTCTTTGCCTCAGGCTCCTAAGTTGATCCCATTAGAAATTCCTGTTAATACTTGGGAAAGGGGATGGGGGTGGGGAGATAACATGGAGTGCTTTACACATGGGCACATGAGTGCAAACCCCAAAAATATGTTAAAAACTGCTGTGATGATGTACATACATCCTGAAGAGGTTGAAAAATTCTTGGGACTTGTGACCACCCATGCTACCCAAAGGTGTCAGTTCTAGGTCCCAGAGAGACCAGGGCCTGAAGATAAAAGCAGTCAACTAACTGAGGGAATGCCTGGGGTCAACTTCTGACCCCTGCGGGTATGTTAATAGCATGCAGACACTGGCGCCTTAAGGTTTCAGCAGGTAAATGAAATTCAAAGCCATGTACTCTATCGTAAAAACTGAACTTGGAGCCAGGAGCCAGGAATATCATCTTGATGTGGACTCCAGGTTCTGACATCTATTGTGATGTCAGTCATTTGTGATTGACAAGATGCCCAGGGGAGGCAGGCTCCATTTTATCCCTGAGTCTCACAAAAACTTAAGTGCCTATAGCATGCTTGTCTTAGTCAGGATGTCTATTCCTGCACAAAACATCAAGACCAAGAAGCAAGTTGGGGAGGAAAGGGTTTATTCAGCTTACACTTCCACATTGCTGTTCATCACTAAAGGAAGTCAGGACTGGAACTCAAGCAGGTCAGGAAGCAGGAGCTGATGCAGAGGCCATGGAGGGATGTTTCTTACTGGCTTGCTTCCCCTGGCTTGCTCAACTTGCTCTCTTATAGAACCCAAGACTACCAGCCCAGGGATGGCACCACCCTCAAGGGGCCCTTCCCCCTTGATCACTAATTGAGAAAATGCCTTACATGAATCTCATGGAGGCATTTCCTCAAGGGAGGCTCCTTTCACTGTGACAACTCCAAACTTGTGTCACGTTAACACACAAAACCAGCTAGTACAATGCTCTTGTTGGAAGAATGACCAAGTCTACATCATCCAGGTGCATCGTACCTCGTTCCCGAAGGGAATGTCCCCTTCTCCCCATTTCTGTGAGGGTACCAAGGGCCCGAGACTCCAGTTTTCTCAAAAGTAGGCACAAGACCCACCTACTCCAGTGTAGTGTAATCCCAGCCACCCCATCCCCTACTGTCAGACTCCACTGAGCTTTGTCCTGTCACCTGGAACTTAGCCAGGGAAGACCGGAGGTCAATGCTAAGGAAAATAAAACATGAGTGGTCTCCACATTGGCTTCACCAATTGTCTTATACAAAAGTTTTGTGGCTTTTTTAAAAAAATAATCAAAGACAGGATCTCAGTGCATGTAGCCCTGGCTGCCTGGAACTAGCTATGGGTAACCCACACAGGCCTCGGATTTAGATCTGCCCAACTCTGCCTCCAAGGCTCTAGAATGAAAAGGTATGGCCTCCAGCATCCTTCTTGAGTTCATGGTAAAATATCTACAGGAACATTGAGTAGAAGAGGACAGGGACAAAGCTTACTTTGATACTGCAAAGGACATAGATTTTTAAGTGTATTTAAATTATACAGTATTCCTAGTCAACTAAGAGTCTCACAGAACGGTTTGCAAATGCCAATTTGGCTGTTTAGGATTTCAGAACGGGGATAACAAACCTTCAAACTTGGGTACATTTTAGGTGTATCTTCATATTGAAGGCTTTCAAACCTGAGTCTATTTGGAAGGCCCAGTTTCAATAAATACTGCAGCTGAAATGGGACTGCAGTCTCTGTTGCTACTTAAAAAAAACAAGAATGTTCTCCTGGTGCAGGAATTACTGTTATGAATGAGACCATTCCAGTCTTCGCCAGTCTGCATAGCATTCAGCGTATTTACCACAGCTAACATCCTGACCATGCCTTGTGCTTGTCTCGATGAGGCCTTGATTAATCTTCATGATCCGAAACTGGAGATATAGCAGTCTAAGTTGTTCATCAGTGTGGCCCCCTCCTCCCTCTCCGTGAGAGAGCTAAGGATTGTTCCCTTCCCTTAGGTGCAGTCGGAGAGTTCAGTGCTCTTGGTCCCAAAGAATTTGAAAACTGCAACTCCTGTTCATTAGATGGAATTGTAGCTTTTTCTATCTCCCTGCGTAATTCTGTAAAAACAGAGCTCTGCTCGCTCCAGACCTTCTAACTTGTCCTCAGATTTGGCAGGTTTTTCCACTGTTAGGATCTTCCATTTTGACTTTATTTTTTAGTTTCCAAAGTCTAGGTGTGCTAAATGTTCGGCCTTCTGATGTCTTGTCCGTTTAACACAAGCTCCCTCTACCCAACCACTTTTAAAGCCACCTTTTCCCACCGTGTGACATTTATATTGACTGTGTCTTCGATGGATGGATTTTCTTTGTAGACAATGTTGTGAACTCTTGGAGCCAAACAGCTCCTATGAATTACAGAAGGTTGGCTCAGAATTCCTTGGGTTGGGGAGACGGCTAAGGATTTCCTGAAGCCTTTGAGCTTCAGGCAGTGACATTTAAAGCCCTTCGGAGCACTGGAAGAGGGCCACTGGGTCATCAGCTTGGGGCTTGGCAGTCACGATAATACTGCATCCTAACGCATCTCTCAACAATGCTTGAGTGGTTGGAGTCCAAATAAAGATGCCAGAAAAGCATCCAAGGGAGGAGACCACTGGTCCATTGTTCCCCCTGGGTTAGAATACATGAGACAGGCCAAGAAGGAAAGGTGTGTGGCTGGAACACAGGTGACCCTTCAGACCTGGCAGAGGCTGTGGTGGTGGGGAGGGGTGGACAGGTTCTGCAGAACTTTATCCTGAGCTGACTCGAAGAGGAAAGTGTGTGTGTGTGTGTGTGTGTGTGTGTGTGTGGTGTGTGTGTGTGTATGTGTAGTGTATATGTGTGTGTGTGGTGTGTGTGTGTATGTGTGGTGTATATGTGTGTGTGTGTGGTGTGTGTGGTGTGTGTGTATGTGTAGTGTATATGTGTGTGTGGTGTGTGTGTGTGTATGTGTAGTGTATATGTGTGTGTGTGGTGTGTGTGTGTATGTGTGGTATATGTGTGTGTATGTGTGTGTGGTGTGTGTCTGTGTGTGTGTATGTGTGGTGTATATGTGTGTGTGTGGTGTGTGTGTATGTGTGGGGTGTGTGTATGTGTGGTGTGTGTGTGTGTGTGTGTGTGTGGTGTATGTGTGTGTGTGTGTCTGTGTGTGTGTATGTGTGGTGTATATGTGTGTGTCTGTGTGTGTGTATGTGTGGTGTATATGTGTGTGTGTGTGTATGTGTGTGTGTGTGTGTGTGTGGTGTGTATCTGTGTGTGTGTATGTGTGGTGTATATGTGTGTGTGTGTGGTGTGTGTGTGTGGTGTGTGTGTGTATGTGTGGTATATGTGTGTGTGTGTGTGTGGTGTGTATCTGTGTGTGTATGTGTGGTGTATATGTGTGTGTGTGGGGTGTGTGTATGTGTGGTGTGTGTGTGTGTATGTGTGTGTGTATGTGTGGTGTATGTGTGTGTGTCAGGGGGAGGGGTTCAGCCTCTCACTGCTGCACAGGCTGACCACATAGGGAACACGCTGGTTTATAGCGGGGGAAGAGTTACCCAGGAGAGGAGTGGATTTGAATCATAGCTGGCAAAGACAGAAGGCTGAAGATGGAGGTGACTCAAAGCAGGAAAAAGTGCCTCAAGATGTTGAACCCTTGGCACAAAGTGTGGAGGAGGAGCAAGAAGCTGAGGCTGGGACCTGCTCTGCCCAAGTCCAGTCCAAGAGAGCAGTGGGGTTACCTTGGGGGAAGGGCAGCGTGTGACACTCAGTGATTAATACAGGAGTTACTCCAACTAGCACGACATGGTTATGAGGCGGGTGGAGGACCCACAGTTTTAGGAACCAGAACTGGGAGCTTCTTGGTTTCCTGGAGGTATAGCATAAGATCTGAACAACAGTAGACTCTGGAAATGGATGTGAATGGGAATGTGTGTGTGTGTGTGTGTGTGTGTGGTTTGTGTATGTGTGTGTGTGGTGTGTCTGTGTGTATGTGGTTTGTGTATGTGTATGTGTGGTGTGTGTGTATGTGTGGTGTGTGTGTATGTGTATGGTTTGTGTATGTGTGTGTGGTGTGTATTGTGTGGTGTGTGTGTGTGTGGTATGTGTGTATGTGTATGGTTTGTGTATGTGTATGGTATGTGTGTGTATGTGGTGTGTGTGTGGTGTGTATGTGTGTTTGTGTGTGTATGTGTGGTGTGGTGTATGTGTATAGTTTGTGTATGTGTGTGTGTGGTGTGTATGTGTGTGTGTGGTGTGTGTGGTGTGTGTGTATGTGTATAGTTTGTGTATGTGTGTGTGTGGTGTGTATATGTGTGTCTGGTGTGTGTGTGGTGTGTGTTTATGTGTATGGTTTGTGTATGTGTGTGTGTGGTGTGTGTGGTGTGTGTTTATGTGTATGGTTTGTGTATGTGTGTGTGTGGTGTGTGTGGTGTGTGTGTATGTGTATAGTTTGTGTATGTGTGTGTGTGGTGTGTATATGTGTGTGTGGTGTGTGTGTGGTGTGTGTTTATGTGTATGGTTTGTGTATGTGTGTGTGTGGTGTGTGTGGTGTGTGTGTATGTGTATAGTTTGTGTATGTGTGTGTGTGGTGTGTATATGTGTGTGTGGTGTGTGTGTGGTGTGTGTTTATGTGTATGGTTTGTGTATGTGTGTATATGTGTGTGTGTGGTGTATGTGTATGGTTTGTGTATGTGTGTGTGGTGTTTATGTGTGTATGTGTGGTTTGTGTGTGTGGTGTGTGTGATGTGTGTGTGTGTGTGTGTGTGGTGTGCGTATGTGTATGGTTTGTGTATGTGTGTGTGTGTGTGTGTGTCCGTGTGCTCGTGTGTGAAGGAGGGGTTCAGTCTCTCACTGCTGTGCAGGCTGACCACATAGGAACAAGCTGGTTTATCAAGGGGGAAGGGTTGCCCAGTAGAGAGTGGCTGCCCACTCCTCACTCCTGATAACTCCTTGGATTACCAGGTCAAGCAGTGTAATGACCTAGGTTGTACCACCATTGAAATCAAACACTTGAAACCACGCAGTACGTGAAGCTAGCTCTCATGCTGGATGGAGGCTTGACTAAAAGAGTCTGAGTTTGAGGGGAGTCTGTTCCTCCCAACTGAAATGAAGGAAATGAACTGTCCCAGAGTGTGTGGGGTTAAACGGACGGAGTTAAGAACTGGGTTGGTTGTGGCTATTGCTCCTCTTGGCCTACGCCACCCACAATGGCTGCGTTTTAGATGTGGCCCGTGAGACTCTCTTTTACTTCATATTTTGGTTCTTCTCCTTGGAGGGTCCTACCTCTGCCAGGTGTTCAAGGTTGCCCTTTGGCCGTAGCTGCACCTGCGCCAAGCTTTCATTTCTGGGGGCAAGCTGACTCTAGGAGCAACCTGGCACACCAGAGGCTTCTGCCAACTTCACAGAGACCAACAAGCAAGCTGAAATGGGGGCTTGGAACGGCACCAGACATTGGGTGTAGCTCATCCACGCCCTTCTGGAGGCACAAGTTCCTCACTGTCTTGAAAACATTTGCCACAGGCTCCTGGCCTCCTTCCCCTGAGTGTATACAGTCAGACCAACTCCTAGAAATGAGCCTTAGGGGCCCATCTGATGGTCTTAGCAGAACCAAGCATGGCTCATGTAGAGGTCCAAGGGGCTTTGTCACCCTCCCTCCTTCCTTTCCATCCTGCCCCTGGACCTGTATAAGCCTGGATGACTGACACAAAGGAAGCCAGCCCTCACCCACGGCAATGAAGTCCAGAGCTATGTTCACCATGGCAAGCTGACATTGCTGCCTTAGGGATATGAATCACTCCTATTAAAAAAATAAATGGCTTTTGCAAAACCTGACTTCTGGAGGCATCTATGCTAGTTAAAACTTAACTAGTTTCAACTGTGTTGGCCACTTGAGCTGCTCTGGGAGTGGCTCTTCACACTCCAGACCCCCATCATTAGCAGCTGAGCACTAGATGAGTCCTATATCATTGGGCCTTTCCTTCTCCCCTTGTCCACACAGGGGAAACTGAGGCCCATTTGAAGATGCTCTGTCAAGTTAGCCCATCTGTGTTAGAACCGCTAGTACCACGACACCCTATATAGTCACGGGTACCATCCTGTTCCCAGTGGTGCTCCCCATCAGTCATCTCGCCTTGAGAAGCCCCCTGCATTGATCCATTGACACCTTGAATAACTAGGCTCCTATTAGAGATGAATAACACATGCTCTCTCAGAAGATGTTGACTCAGAAGTGTGGAGTAGATGGACAGTGGTGTGGATGACTAGTCCAGGCATCGACTCATGTTTGAGGTAGATCTGAACGGTGAGCCAGATAGAGCAGAGGCAGAGGTAAACAATAGGTACAGAGGCTACCCTCCGAGCTCCGAGCTCTCATGGTGTTCCTAAGATACCCTGGGCTCTGTGGTGTGGGGGGAGGCTTTGTTTGAATGATGGATGAAACTTGAAGGTCTCACATTACTTTATTCTGGATGGGTTTGGGGAACCAGCCACTCCACTGTTTCCCTTAACACTGGGGCACACAGAAATGGGGATGCATGGTCAATGGATGAGGTGTGGTTCCAGCCTGAGATCCTAATGTTCTCATAGAACGGGAAGGCACTGCTCGGGAGCTGGGAGGGTGATACTGAGGATCAGATGGAGCAGGAAGCCTGTTGGGTCAACTCCTTTATAGGTTGGGAAGATGTGCCAAGGCTGTGAGGCTCTGTGAGGCTGTTAAGCTCTGTGCTGGTCCCAGCCTGGAAGCAAGGTGTCTCAGGAATTCAGGTCCTCAGCAGGTTCCTGGGTCAGCTGGGATTCTATAGCCTTAGAACTCTTCAGTGCAGAAGCCAAGAGGTCTTGAACTCTTGAGAAGGTAGGTTGTCCTTAAGTGGACTGTCTCTTCTTGAAAGAAGCAGCTGCTGCTTTTCTGGAGGAGTCAACTAAGAAAAATGAACCTGCTTCCCTGGCTCCAACCATCCTTTTGATGGTCAACCCAGCACAAGGCTCATGGCCCCTGGTGTGTAGGGTATCTAGAAGAACTCCTGGTTTCTTTACGTCTTAGTTTGTTGAAGATGGCTCCTTTCTTAGAGGAAACTAATTTACATATGGACTCACTACGACTTCACCACAGTGGGCAGGGACTAGCATCAATGGTGGGAACTGGAGTGGTATGCCCCCAAGCAGTCAAGAGTCGAAAGTGACTGACTTCAGTGAGTGCAGACCAAAGTAGAAACCCTAACTTTTTAATGAGTACTTAAATGAGGGACCCCTGAGATACTGAGATTTCTGTGTTAAGCTGGACTATCACCTCCCTGGGGGGAAATCTCAAACTCATGTTCATGTTTCCTCCTGGAAAGAGAGGACAAATATCTCCTTCTTGGTGACTTGTCAGTATGGTCATTTCCTCAGCTCCCAGAGCCTCCTGCCCCACAGAGCTCCACCCACCTTCAAGCCAACATCAATGCACTGAACCCTCTTGGCTTTGAAACTGACTTGTGGGTCTAGAAATCAGACAGCCAACGGAGCTCTCCGTGACCAGGAGGTTTTAGGTGTGTTTCTCTCTATGAATACATGACAAACAATAACTAGCAAAGACTGGCAAGGTGTACCAATACCATCCAGTGTCATCCACTGTCTGTTGGGCTATATATTTATACCCTTTCCAAACATCATGTATTCTCTCAAGCCCCCTTTCCAGGATGCCTCCAGAAAAACACCACAGTGTCTGTGCTTAGTAATGCATCCTCTCATAAGACAGTTCCAGGAAAATATCACATGACACAACTGAGTCTCCAAAGAAACTAGAAATTTTCACTTCAGGAAACTCATTCTTTGTTACTGTTTTATGCTTGGTCTTGGCCAGTTTTCCAGTATCCTGATTTATTAAGAACTAGAGAGTAGGATCAAAGGCAGGGAAAACAGCCCTGACATGCGTGTGAGTCCTACTTTCCCTGTATGTAAGGTGAAAAACTGAAAGTTCATGGCAGACCTGCCACTGTGCTTCCCTGTACCAGTGGCAGACATTATTAATCCATCCCCGCACTTCGTTGATAGAAAGAATTTGCCTGGTTACACAGTCTTCTGTAGCTCTCCTGGCAGCTCCCAAGAGTACAAGGAGTTTAGTATTTGTTGGTCTCTTGATCTGATCCTTGTTGGGGCAATGGCTCTGCTTGGGTCACGCAAGTGGCTTTGATGGTCAGTCTCCCTGCCTGGAACGTGCTCTGTGGTAGTGATGAAGGTCTGCGTCAGCTTTGTCTTTACATTGAACATTGTCTTTAGCTATGTTCAATGTTGAACACAGGTTGAAGAGACTCAAAACGAGTCTGGAGTCGCCTGAAGTTCCTGGACCCAAGTTTTAGGGGAGGCTATACAACTGACATGGAGCCCAGTGTCTCAGTGCAATTAGGCTTTGAGAGGATCTGGCCTCGAAGACCTTCCAGGAAGGCCGGTGATCAGGGCCAGGTTCTACCAACGTATTTAATTCAAATCACTTAACCTCTTGAGACTCTGAGAACTCCTCCCTGGGAATGCCTACCCCACACATTGACCCAATGACAAACCTGAAATATGATTCCACTAATGCTCACCGTAGAGAAGCAATAAGATTATTGGGGCTGGGCATAAACATGTGGGTAACGCATGGGGGAGGGGTGACCCAAAGCAGCCCCTGTAGCCATGCTTTTTGGACTGCTTTATTGGGTTCTTACAGCTCTACCTCCCTTCCACCCTACTCCTTTCCAACCCAACCTCCCCCCTTCTTAAGTGAGAAAGGAGGTTGGAGGGAAACGGGGACATAGATCTCTTTAGTCCACTTCCTGCCGGAACATTGAGTTCCTTGGGCCAAGTCCAATCTTCATCATCAGGATATCTCTTCTCTGCTCACAACCACTTGACAAACCACAGCAACAGGAACCACCAGCAGCTGGGGAAAGGGGGGTTTGGGAGGGGGGGGACACAGAAGCTTCCACAGGCCTGCTCAGGGCTCTCAAATTTATACCCTCTCAGGAGTTCCCAGAATTCCAAAGGTAAACTATCTGCAGCTGGAGAAAATCATGCCCCTCCTACAGCACGAGACAAATCATGCTGGTGGTGGACAGTCTGAAGCAGCCCCATATCCCACATCTGGGATTAAAACAAAACCACATTCCCATGACACAACTGGGTTTTTAAAGACACCAAAATTCTCAGTACAAGCCATACTGCAAAGTCTTAACCCAACATGGATGGTGGCTTCCTCAGAGACATACAGATGAGAGCTCCTTTCAATTACCCTTTCCAGTGTCCATACCCTTGTCCCTCTAAGGATAATCCTATGCGGTTGGTGTAGAATTGCATAGACATGGCTGGCTGGCCAGGGCATCTAGAACCTCAGGTGAGGCACTGAGAGCCTTGCCACCGATTTCTATAAATGAATGAATGAATGAATGAGTATCAATGGTCCACAGGCCTGGTCCTGATGGCATTCTTGCCTGTCCTTGGATTAGATATAGGTTGAAACTGTCAGGGCTATTTTTGTCTGGGACCTCATGCTACAAACTCTTAAGGACAGGAACAGCCTGTCTCAGACTTTGGTGTGTGGGGGATGGGCCAATGTCACCAGTATAAGAGTCCAGAGGAATTTGTGACCTCATCTTCTGATGTTAAGTGTGCCAAAGTTCATTCTGAAGATCTCTAGCTTGTAATGTTTGCTTGTTTGGGTGTCTGCCCTTTGGAGATACAAGCTGGCCACTGTTGTCCCTGTGGTGACAGTAATTGAAACCTCAGAGCCTGCCCTGAAGACTTGAGTCTCTGAGGTGGGAGGAGCCATGTTACTTATATATCTAGAATGTTCTAGATGGGCACAAATGAGACATCAATGGGGGTGACAGAGCTTTTGAAGAAAAGCCTCAGGCATGAAGAGTGCAGGGGTGGGGGGGAAGTCTAGAAATTGGTGACTGACCTGAATCTGACGTGGATGCTACCCCTCCTCACCCCTCCACTCAACTTACAAAGCAGTCCACCCTCAAATCCAGAAAACTCTTCTGCCATTGGGTTGGGAGCTGCTCTGAACAAGGTGGGGGAGATTTTGGTTAACAATGCTTGTTATAAAAAAAAAAGTTCAGTTTGCTGAACACAGTAGCCCATGCCTTTAATCCCAGCTTTTGGGAGGCAGAGGCAGGGGCATCTCTGTGAGTTTGAGGCTAGCCTGGTGTACAGAGTGATTCTTGGACAGCCAGGTTATTATAGAGAAACCCTATCTGGGAAAACAAAAACAACAAAATGAAACAAAAATTCAGGTAGCGAAAAGACCTGAAATTGGAAGGTGTGTCTTAGTTAGGGTTCCACTGCTGTGAACAGACACCATGACCAAGGCAACTCTTAGAAGGACAACATTTAACTGGGGCTGGCCTTCAATTTTAGAGGTTCAGTCCATTCTTATCATGGTGGGGAGCATAGCAGCGTGCAGGCAGGCATAGTACAGGAGGAGCCTGGAGTTTTAATATCTTGATCCACAGGAAGCTCTCTTCCATACTGGGTGGAGCTTGAGCTCAGGACCTCAAAACCAGTCCTCACGGTGATGCACTTCCTCCAACAAGGCCACACCTCCTAATGCTGCTACTTCCATGGGCCAAACATATTCAAACCATCACAATGGGTCTCCTAGGACAGCTGTCCTTACCATTCGAGGAACTGCTATTAGTATCTGGGGAGAGGAGGGAAAGAATGTGGTGCTCTGTTGGTACTAAAGGAACTTCTCAGCCTTAGCTATGAGTTAAAGGTCTGTTCTGCGGGGCTTTAATCGGGTGGAAAACATGAGAACTTTCTAAACACAGGTCCACAGACTCCAGAGCAAAGCCCTCACTCATCTAGCTTGGCAGGCATGGTTTGATTGTACCTCCAGGTGCCTCCATTGTGAGGAACGACTCATGCCTGCTCATTAGTGGGAACGAGATGAAGCACATAGAATGCGTCCTGGGTCATAACTCAGAGGCCAACAATGAGGACATGAAAGTACAAGGCTAGAAAGACCGGCATGGAGCATTCGCTTACCGTGCGTATGTGGAAAAGATTAAAAAACCATAAACCCCTGCGAGCTAATGAGGACAGATGGTCCGCACCATGGATGGGATGATAAATCAGGGCTTTCCCTGACCCGTCAGCCCGTCATGGACTGCAGGCTAACCCTAGCCCTTCTGCAGCACATCCCACCCCCTCTTAATTTCCTCCTCCAGTTGAGAGCAGCTGGGGAGGAAATGGAGGAGGCCTGTGCACCTCCAAGGCCACAGAAGGGCTTAGCATATGTAAAATGTCCTGCTACTATACGTCCTGAAGATCTAAATAGAGACCCCCTTTTAGTCCTGGTTCTCACTAGCAGTCTTGGAGATCTTCCTGCATTGACTTTCCAGGGCTGCTAATGTCAGACACTGAAATAAATGATCAACTGTTTTTGGAGACTAGAAGGGTTATAGGGTTATAGAATCTGAGACCCTGGGATAGAGACCAGACTCAGTTCTATCATGGAGGATTTATTGATTACTTCTAGGATGATCTCTGACCACACTTGAGAAAGGTGGACGAGGGGGAAGGATTTTTAAAGGCAAAAGTCACAAGAACTCAAGTATCGACATAAGCAAGCCAAGGGCTGTTTTGTTCTGCCAAGAATAGATAGTTAAGGAGACCTCAAAATAGTTCTTGAATGTCTGCATAAGCAGGTTAAAAGAGCCCGAAAGCAGACATATCCTAGAAAGTAAATGGTCAGGGCTGTACATATTTTGGGTTGGCGGTGCAAGGGCACCAAATAAAGGTTTCTGGGAAGTTATCCTCCAGGGACTGGAGTCAGAGACAAATGGGTAGTTGAGGTACCAAGATGGATGTCTAACATAAAGTTAGCATGGAGTTTCTTTAGTCATCACAATAGGAAAGATGCGTCTGGTTTCTTGCAATCATGCCAGTTAAGTAAAGGACTTCTGTCTTATGGGTTACATTGCTGTAACAAAGCGCATGACCAAAAGCAATTTGGTAGGCAAAGGGTTTACTTGGCTTCCAGGTCCCAAGTCACAGTTCATGGAGAGAAACCAAGGTCAGGAACTCAACGTGGGCAGCAGGAACTGAGGCAGAGGCCGTGGAGGGGTGCTGCTTACTGGTTTGCTCCTCATGTCTTGCTCAGCCTGCTTTCTTATAGACCCCAACACCTCATGACCTGGACCAGCCCAGAGGAGGTACCACCCACAGTGGGCTGGGTCCTTCATCAATCAGGAACTACAATCATATCCTGCAGGCTTGCCTGCAGCCTGATGTTATGAAGATGAGAGGCTAGGAGTGAACTCCCAAGATGCCCAGCTCCTTCTTTACCCTCTTGATTTGAGACAAAAGTGGGGTAGCTTAAAGCAAAGACCTTAGTGGCTTTTGACTTCTAAGCAGCAGAGACTCCCTGCTGATGGACTGGCTTAAGACTCTTTAGAGACATAACCCCATAGACTTAAAGAACCCCATTCTCCTGGAGAAGAGACTGCATTTTCCAGCTTGGTCATTTTGTGTCTTCGTGAGTTCCCCTCTCTCAATGAACACATTTTTAAACTGCTGCTTCTGCCTGATATTTCTCTGCTCAGTTACAACAAGGTTTCCCTGCATCCTAATTCTTTAACTGGTAGAGAATTATTCCAGTCAAGACCCCCAGACTGTGTTATTTTGGGGGTTCATCTCAGATTTCTTTTGAAGACTCCATCAAGGCTCCCTCCTCCAACTCTAGCTTATTTCGAGTTGACACAACCTTTCTGCAGCTTATCTTCTGGATCTCCATGGGAACAAGGACCGTGGTCACTCCTGTGTGCCACAAACCTTGTACTTGAACCCCTCTGCCCCATTGTCCAATGCAAAGAGTAGTCATTTGTCTTAGTTAGGGTTGCATTGCTGTGAAGAGACACCATGACCAAGGCAACTCTTATAAAGGACAACATCTTATTGGGGCTAGTTTACAATTTCAGTAGTTCAGTCCCTTATCATCATGGTAAGAAGCATGGCATTTTCCAGGCAGACATGGTGCTGGAGAAGGAGCTGAGAGTTCTGCATCTCTGAAGGCAACCAAGAGAAACTGGCTCTTCTGCAGGCCACCAGGAGGAGGGTCTCTTCTGCACTGGATAGAGATTCAAATCCCACCCCCATAATGATGCACTTCCTCGAAGTCATGCCCACTCCCACAAGGCCACGCCCACTCTAACAAGGCCACGCCCACTCCAACAAGCCCACGCCTCCCGATAGCGCTACTCCCCATGGGTCAAGCATATTCAAACCACCATACCATTCCCAAATCCTCACTGCTATCCCTGGAACGAGGATACTTTTCCTCTCAGCAGGGTTTCCTGACACAGCTCATACTTCACCTTCCTTGAACACAGGTCAGCCAACAATGCGGGAGCCTCTCTGACTTGGCTTCCATGGCTCTGGCCCTTTGTGGTATGAGTCGTTGGAGATGGGTAGAGCATGTGTGTGCTGTCCAATACAGGGCTCTGGGAGTCTTTTAAGCTAGAAAGAGGCTGACTTCCAGTTTAGCGATATGTGGTCTTGGCTTGGAGCTTTGGCTTAAGCACAACTGATATTTTTTGGGCAGACACTTAAGGCTGCATGTGAGATACAGATAGTAAAACCTGTACTCAGCTTTGACTTCATGCATTGGCCAGAGCTTTTAGAGCCCGGCCCCACAATACATAGTGATACACGGGCCTGTGTGTATAGCTTATCGGATGGCATCCTTCCAAGATAGGCTGAGGGAAATATCAAAATATATCCAAATACAATGCTGTATTTTATATGCAGAAGCTAGATTTCTTCTAAAGACATAAAAGAACTACTTGGGGACAGAGATGGTGGGAGACAAAAGGACAGAGGGCGTGAATATAAATCACAGCAGCCCATGGCTTTATAAAAACATAAAACCATGATGCCAGGATGAAGTATCCTATGTGTACCCTGACAGGACCCTGTGGTATATGAATGAACTGGGTACAACTATTTTCCTGAGATGGACCATGTCTGTCTGAGATTGAGACTTATTCAGTATAGCTCAGGCTACAAAGTAAGATCTTGGGTCCCCCAATTTGAGCTCCTTAGAGGGTTCATTCCAAGAGTTTCCAAGCACCTTCAGAGGTACCACGTTGCCAAGTCTCGTGGTTGGCACAGGTTGCTGAGATAGACTTTGCAAGCGTTTTCACATTCTACATCCTTGTTCAGAAAATAACTTTAACTCTTATAGAAAAGGAATGTTTTGTCAACCAGGCATATATATGGTGGTTCATGCCTTGTAATATCAGTATTGTGGAGGAGGCTAAGGCAGGAGGATTACTGCCGCGAGTTTGAAAGAAATCATCTGAGAAACACAATTCTGTATTTCTACTTCGTTTATAATCTAGCCACTCAAGCTTCTGAAGTATCCTCAAAGGACTACTGCAAAGACTCCTTCTAGCCAGACTTGAACATATAATGTGAGAACTCCTCAGCGCCACTCCCCCCACCAAGGACACACCCACTTCCACAAGGCCACTCCCACTTCAACAAGGCCACACCCCCTCCAGCAAGTACCCACCCACTTCAACAAGGACACACCTCCTAATAGTGAGTCTATAGGGGGACAAATGTGTTCAAACCACCACAGTGATTTTTGCTATCAGCAAGCATATATATATATATATTTTTTTAGAATCAAACACCAGAAGGGATGTCGTTAATCTCCAGGGTAGATTCTTCTCTGGTGTGATGAGAGGTGATGTCATAGGCACTGGCCCTCGATCAGGAAGGGATGCTGGAGTTCAGCTTCTGAAAGAATAAAATGGGAGGTAAATTGGTCTTGGGGAGCTCTCTCAGGGGGTGCCCAGCTGTGTGGTGTCCAGTTCTGCAGTCATCTTGGTTTTATGGAATTCTGACTCTCTATAGACTCCTAGCCTCTCTTGCAGAAAGGAAAACACGTTTTTAAATTCAGTGTGTGCACCCATCTGGCCTCCACAATTGGTCTGCTGGGGGAGGCCAGACAATAGCCAGCATGTCGTTGTCTCTCAAAGTTTAGATCTTAAGTTTCGTAAACTTTGTATATAAGCTTGCCAATTAAAAAAAAAAAAAATCACACCCGGCCGGGCGGTGGTGGCCACATACCTTTAATCCCAGCACTTGGGAGGCAGAGGCAGGTGAATTTCTGAGTTCAAGGCCAGCCTGGTCTACAGAGTGAGTTCCAGGACAGCCAGGACTACACAGAGAAACCCTGTCTCGAAAAACAAACAAACAAACAAACAAAATCACACCCGTTAACGAGACCCAAAGTCTTGTACCTCTGAAACTTTAGCACAGCTAGCCATTCAGAACAGAGCCACACGCCACTCAAAGTCACCTAATGGCAATGCCAGTCGGAGGGCACTCTTGGCTTTGTGGTGGAGCTCCCGTTCCAACCACTTAGGACTTTCTGTCACTGATGGTCCAGTTTGCCCAACCATCCGTTCTACGAGAGCTGCATTTGCTACACATCCTTCTCTTACACGAGGCTTAAAGTCAGCCCATCTCAACTATGAACGAGGCGTTAACGGTGGTGTGGTGTGCACGATGTGTTCCCACCAACACGGGGGAGGGCAAGGAGTTCCCGCATGTTCACACCACTTCTCAGCTGTGAGGGAAGCAGCTGCTGGGCGGTGGCCATTGCTGTTTAGTGTAAGGCTCATGTCGGAAAGGGAGGACAGCGTACCTGGTGGGAACCGAGGGAAGGGCAGGGTTCTGAGCTACAAGGCTCGGCTTCTCGCGAGAACCATCGTGGGCCCGCAGACTGAGTAATGTGCAGAGTGAGACCTTGGAACGCTCAGTCCCGAATGGGACGTCATCCTCAAATCCCTCTCCTCAGGAGATTGTCAGAGCCAAAGGTGGTGAGTAACACCCCAAAAAATCATCTTCCAGACGCAATAGGACTGAGGCACATGTGAACTTAGACCATGGATGCATATATGTAACCTGCCTTTCTACCCAGAGTCCAGGCGGGGGAGTCCCACCGCTGAGAGGGATAAGTCAACATAAGCCCTCACCAAGAAGCTATCTCTAATTGACAACTGCTCACAAAAGAAAACTTGGAGAATGGAGGAGTGGCCCCTTGTTCTGGAAAGACTCAGTGAAGCAGTATAAGGCAAAACCAGAACAGGGAAGTGGGAAGGGGTGGGTGGGAGAACAGGGAGAGGGAAGGGGGCTTATGGGACTTTCGGGGAGTGGGGGGCTAGAAAAGGGGAAATCATTTGAAATGTAAATAAAAAATATATCGAATAAAAAAATGGAAAAAAAAAAGAAAGAAAACTTGGTTTCCCCAAGGGAAGTCTCACTTGATATAAAACCACACTTCAGGCCAGGTCCTGTGCCCATTGGTAGATGTCTGACACAAAATGAATTGGAAGGTGTTTTTGGAGATTTCATGTCTCATAACACTTGGTTAGGGCATTTTTCCCTTTACCTTACTTGTCTTTTTGCTTGTGTCTATTTTTGATTTTCCATTTCCTTGGGTTTTGTGTGTGTGTGTGTGTGCAAGTCATGTGCTCCTTGGTTTTTTGGTTTTTTTTTTTTTTTTTTTTTTTTTTGCTTTATTTTCCTGTTGAGAGATGGAAAGAAATGGATGGAAAGAGATGGATGGGTGGAGAGAATCTGGGAGACAAGGGGAAAGATGGGAGATACTATAATCAGAATATGTTGTATGAAAACTGTATTCCAAAGATTATAAACCATATTCAAGACTCTTTTTAATCCCTGGCTTCTCTGAAGCCTCCTGCACTGTTGGCTGAGCCATGTATTCCCTTGCTGCACAGAGAGTCTATCTCAATTCAAACCTACTTTGACTTGGCTGAGCTTTCTGCTGTGGAGGCTCCTCGGTCAACAATCAGCTGCCTTAAGGGCGGGGGCCACCCCAGTCCAATCAGGTGGCCTGTACATAGTAAGGTCACATGGTATGAAAGCATGGCTCTGGTTGCCACTGCTGAAGTCTAGGCATTTTCCGTTCCCAGGGGCAGCAGGTGGGTGGGGTAATCTGTATGTTGCAGAAAGACGACTGTGTGTGGTCTAGGAAAAGCTACTTAAGGCTACTTTGTCTTTCTAGTGTCTAAAGTAGAGACAAACTCCAGTTGTAAGCGGCAATGCCTGCTCCTAAAGTCTTGGCTGAGTCTAAGTCCTCTCACCTGCAGCCCTGGCTGGCTTTCTGTCACAATAAGACATTGTTCAATACCAACTTGCAGGTGAAGAAAGGGTTTATTTCGTCTTATAAGTTATAGTCCATCATCAAGGGAAGCAGAAACTGTGAAGGAGCACTGCTTGCTGGCTTGTTCTTTTGGCTTGCTCAGTGCCCTTCCTTATAGAGCCCAGGGCCACCTACCTGGGGGTTGATACTACCCACAATGGTCCGGGCCCCACCTACATCAGTTAACAAAAATGCCCCTACGGGCACAGCCACAGATAAATCAGATGGAGGCAACTCAACTGAAACTCCCTCTTCGTTATGTCTAGGGCTGCGATAAGTTGACAAAGTAACAACCCTCTTAAGAGAGCAACTTAGGTTTACAAGAGTTTGCATGTCACGTTCCAGACTATGAAACACTCGCCAGAGGCTACAGACATGGTGTGGGGTCAGCTCCTGTAATCAGAATACGTTGTATGAAAACTATACTCCAAAAATTATATACCATATTCAAGATCTTTTTTTAAAGCCTGGTAGTCTACCCCTGGTAGACTGCCAAGAAAACGGTCAACTCCCTTGATTGCTGTATGAACAGGTAGACACCTGCTAGTGAACAGGTCAGCCATCAACATGTCCAGCCCGTCTATGGCTAAGGAGTCTCCTACGAGGTCTAAGATGGGCTTGAAGAATGTGCTGTCTATGGAATGAATGATTGGGGCCAGTTGCTCTTCATTCACCCCTGTCCTCTGACTAATGCCTATTGGGTCTGTTCACTCCCAAGCAATATCACAGCTTCTGCCCTCATTAGGTACACAGTTAGTGATGAGCCCAAGAGCCATCCCTTCCTCCACACCTTAATCTTTCTCTCTATAGTTTTACCCAATATTAATCTACCTCATCTTCCTCACTAGCATGAAGATGATATATTTTTCCTTTCTAAAGAGGTAACATACCAGGATGGTTTCCTTATGCAGTGAGTACCCTTTTAAAAAGGTTCTATAATGCAGACACTGCCAGTCTCCAAACTCAGGGAAACTTTGCCCATGACGGAGTGGGGTCAGAACCTTATGTGTGGCTCTGAACGCTGATTTTTGTCTCATGGGAGACCACACCCTGACGACTTCTGGATTACAGAGTGCACCAAAGAGACACACTAGTTGGGTACTAGTGAGGAGGTCATGGGGTTGAAGGTGAGGGCATACTGCAAAATGGAAGCTGATTCCTTCCGGGGAAAGTACACGGTCTTTGGGGAGGCACTTTGAACCTCCCTGCACTGTCCTCCTGATGCAGAGATTCCTGTGCTTCCTGAAAGCCAACATGCCGCCTCAGTCTGCCTGGCCTGCTTCTCCATCCATGGTCTTAGCAGAGAAATGTCTGCCTGGGTATGTAAGGCAGAGAAACCAGAATTTGGATGTGCCATGTCCCTTCTTGCATAAGCCTGCGTCTTCAGATACCATCTGAGCTCGGTGCATACCTAAGTTCACTCTTGGATCGTTTCAGAGCCAAAGTGTAAGACACTCATTTGCTCACTCACTCGGTCACAGGCCCTGTCCTGCCAGCAGTTAACCCTGTTGTCTCCCCAGCCCATCCAGTTAAATAGCAGATTGCAGCCACCAACTGTTCACCTACCCAGGGACAGAACCAAGCCAGAGCAATAAGCCCGAGGTAGGCTCTGGAATGCGGGCAGCCTTATCTTCTTAGCCCAGCTCCCCACTAACAGGTCATTAACTTATCGGCCCTGAAGCGTCCCTGGTGGGTACATCTATCAGAGCGTGAGCCCACAGCCGCCCTGGCAGACCATGCCGTTGATACTCAGCTGGAACTCTGGTGGTGGCCCCCACCCGCTTGCTTTTCAACAAGTCCATGTGGCACTGCTGGCTGTATCTGTGACAAGGCAGGACATCCATCCTTTCAGGCATTTTCCCAGCCGGCTAATCGAGTGGCATCAGTGAGAATGTTTACAGCTTGCTACCACTTAGCGAGCTTTATCAGAGCTCTTAATATCAGCCTCTCCACCCAACCCTGATAACGGGGTGGGGGGTTGGGGGCAGGGAGGGCGGGGCTGGGACGCCTGAGAAGCTGAAGAAGACCAGAAAACAAGATGCCAATCTAATCTGAAAGGCACGCCCTTGCTGTTGGGATAGCAGCTCGACCTGAGAATTGCTTCCTGAACATGGATGTCTCCAGTACACAATACCTAAGTACCTAGGGGCTCCATCACTCGGGCACCTCCTATGTAGCAGGTTATGGTTTCCATAGTGATGAGATGCCATCTTGCCTGCTTTCAACTGTGTAAGAATCAACTCTGGATGCTAATGCCACCTCTGCCTTGAGACCTTGAACAGTGTTCATTATGCACCCTGTAAATAAGGGAAGGGGAAGGGTCCTTTGAATAACAGTTTTAGTCCCACCACCATGGCTAATTGTATACCTACACCCAGAGCATCATCTACTCTGACCACTAATGGGTTCAGGAAGAGTATAAAGGGCTGTGACAGTGAGGAAGGACCCCCGTGTGTCTCCTGGCCCTCTTATAGAAGTTCTGAGTCACTCACTAGTCCTGCTGGGAGACATGACACCTGACACACACCTGGAATAGTGGCACACTTAGCAATGCTACTTCAAACTGAGGGACACTTCATGCTAAAATAGGAAGTGGGGTCCTCCAAGCACTGATGCCATTAGTCTGGAACTCTGGAGGCAAGAAGTAGGTAGGTTCTGTGGTCCTATTCACCACCTACTGTGTTCTAGAACACCTACTCTATGCCAGGCTGTCTTGATGTCAAAGCTTTACAAATGAAACCTGCAAGGTCACCCAGTGAGTTGGGTTAGAGGAGGAGGCTCTGAGTAGATTTAAAACTGTCTGCCTTCACGCACTGGGTCTCTGAACCCCATGCAATCAGAGGAGGGCAAGGAGGCAGCAGCTTTATGGATCAAGGAAACCCCAAGCTCAGAAAGTCACACTTTTACAGCATCAGCCCAAATGGATGCCTTCCAGACCACAGTCGTGTTAAGAAAGCTCATATCTGGAGGTGTAGGGTTTATAGTTAAGTTAGTAGGAACTATTGGCTCCGGGAAGAAACCTTAAGTTTCTTTAACCTTGGTTTAAGTTTTCAACCGTCCCTGGCGAAACCATTATTGACTTGTTGAACTCGACTTAATACAGGTCTTTTCTAGCGTGACTTATCTAGCAGGCATGAGCTTTGATTGATCCCCGAATCAATCTTGGTGACACCTGAAGATCGACAGACCAGAACAAAAACAACTGTCGATGCAAATGACCTGAGCCTTGGTGGCTCGGTCATTATTGATCAGACCCGTGTCTGAGTTCAATATTTGATCAGTGACTTGGATAGAAAGAGTCCATTTGGGTATGCCCAAGTACAAACCTCACTGTGCAAGTGGCTCCATTAACCTATGCTCTGGTGGCCATGTCCAGCCAACTGTCCTTCATCCCCATACTCAATACATCCTCATACTTCAGGCACAAGTGTTTCTGGGTGTCTGAACATGAGTGCCTTTGTGGATATTGGCATTTTAGAAACTTAGTAGGGTGCTCTGAAGCTTGTTAATTGCCTTCTGAGGCACACCAAGTCTACCTTTGCATGGAGGGTAGGGGGTCCTATAGCAGGAATTTTCTGAGGTTCAAGTCTAGCTTTGTCAGAAGGGCACTCTATGAGAGGGGTTCTCTGAAAGCAGTGGTGGTACACACACCTTTAATCCCAGCACTTGGGAGGCAGAGGCAGGTGGATTTCTGAGTTCAAGGCCAGCCTGGTCTACAGAGTGAGTTCCAGGACAGCCAGCGCTACACAGAGAAACCCTGTCTCGAAAAACAAAAGCAAACAAACAAACAAAAAAAGAGGGTTTCTCTGAGGTCCACTGGGATGATTAGCTTTTACCATCAACTTGACACAACTTAGAATTTCCCAAGTGGAGAGCCTCAATGGAGGGGTTGTCTTGACTTAAATGATAGGGGAAGACCCATCTGGAATGTGGGAGGAACCCGGTTGAAAGAGCATGACAAAGATTTGCCTCTTACCCACTTGCCCTTCTTTCTTGCTGCTGAGTTGAGGTGTCCCGTTGCCGCTGCTGACTTTGTGCTGATAGCAGAACCAGCATCTCCAGGCTTCCATCCAAGTCACTGGAAGGCCCCAGTGTATCTCCAGGAACCCCCTGGATCTTTGGCATTAGATCAGAAATTCCAAGACACCTGGCAACTGCTGGGTTCCCAGCCTCTCAAGTGTGAGACAGCTGTTACTACTATGAAAATGCATGTAATACATTCTAATAGATTCACACTGTTGGTTCTGTGCTCTAGAGAACCCTGATGCAGGGATACCTTCCAGCATTACGTTGGTAGTTTACTACCTGGAAGTGTAGAGCACAAAGGCACACCTTGTAGCAGCTACCCTTGATGCAATTGACTTGGATCATTCAGTAGTTCATGGTTCTTCAATAACAGAGCCAAAGGCTAAGAAGAATGCTGGGAAGAAATGGGGCATCCAGCCTTGAAGCCTCTCCCACCAAAGACTATGTCCAAAAGGCAACTTCAGCAGAGAAGTGAACTGGAAACCACTTTAACCAGAAATACCCACCAACAATGTCCTCCTGACTTAACACGGCCATCTCAGTATGTGGCTTCTGTGGTTTTCCTGTTACCCAACCTCAGATGACCTTTTATCATCAGTTGGTCATACATGGATACATAAGAGTTGAAGAGACACTGAGATCAGTTCCAGCTCACCAGCCTCTGGGCCTTGTGTCTGAAGCTCAGGGTAACTTCAGCTATAGCGACTTTGCTTCTGCTTCTTAGGGATAGCTGAGGAAAGTGTTTATTCTTAAGAAAGTGCATGCTAAGGACTCTGAGATTCAGTCTGTCTCCATTTGACAAAGCCTTGCTTCTGTTCCATGAGGCTAGCCAGGATCTGTGCAAGGCAAAGACTTCCAGGCAGTGTCTGTGTCACCACTCTCTGCAGCAGAATGTGGCAGATACTCACAAAGGAAGGATCTCCATGACCTGTCCAGTCTTGGAGATCAGGGCAATCCTGAATGGACAGAAGGATATAACATAAAGGTCAATATAACAGACCATCTCATCACCAGCCCCACCTGCAGATGGGTGCTATCTGAAAGTCGATGCCTGAGAGAGAAACCTCAAGGGGACTGTTATCTCTAGCCCAGCACTTTCCTGGAATCCTTTTTCTACCCACAGTTGATTGAGTTGAAGATTATCAACCACTACCAACTTGGGCACCAACAGGAGGGCCATCCAGAAAAGCAATTTCCCAGAGCCTAGGTCTTTGGCTGAGAATTATGGGTATAGAGTAAATGCAAGGACAGTCTGGCCAGGTGTCCTGGAATAACCAGTCTCTGATATTTCAGGTGAGTTACTCTAGGGACAATTGGTGTCCTTTCCTGTTGCCATCTTTTGTTTTTTGACATTACATGGGAAGTGTTTATATGAGCTGGAAACTCAAATGCCTTTCCTGAAAGGAAGACTTGAAAAACAGGTAAAAGAGCTACAGTGTCAACAGTGACTGGGGCTGGGTTGATGGCTCTGTGTGTCAAGCTCCTGGTGCACAGCATGCGTGAGGAACCTGAGTTCACTTGGAACCTACAAAAACAAAACAAAAAACCTAGGTGTGGCAGTGTGCCCATAATCCTAGCTCCATCCAACAGTCAAATGGGTGTGTTAACTTAAGCCAGCGTCTAACTGACCCAATGCCTTCCTCTAAGGCCTCTGGCACCATGACATTTCTAAGGCGGGGACAGAGGGAAAAGACTGTTGCCAGTCCTTGCAAAAAAAAGTTCAGTGGTTAAGGGTGAGGAAGCCAGGTTGTAGCTTGACCACAAGGCATCCACGATCTAAGAACACGATGAGGGCCAGTGCTGGGACACACAGGGCTCCCCTCTAAAGTTCATGGACCATCCCCACTATGACAGAGTTGTGTGGCTATGTTCAGAGCAGAACATATGCCACCTTCAGGCCAGCTGTGCTACCTGCAAGAGGTTTATCACACCTGGACTTGTTAATATTTTCTCAGAGAAGGAGCAAGGGTTTGTCCCTCATCCAAGGATCTGATCACTCCTCCCAGCCAGTTGTATGCAACTCTACTTTGACTGAATGTAGCCTCAGGGTCCTGGAGAGGGGCTGGGGTATACATGGTGTGACTAGGGGGAAGGGGTTCTGTCCATGTTCTCTACGTTGATCTTCCTGTGTATCTGCTCTCCAATCACACACAATCCTGCATCAACCCTCCTCACCCACGATCTGTCAGTAATTCCAATAATTTCATTTGTTCCCCAGTAGGGACGTGGAGGCTTTGGAATATGAATTGGGTTTGTCATTGGGACCTGCGCTGGGTAGACAACTGCCCTCAACTCAGGGAGAAAACTTTCTCAATGGGCAGCAAAGGGGGGGGGAGGATACCTGTAGACTAAGGAAATAAGATGCTAAAGCCAAAATCCAGAGAGCAGCCCCGGGGAGGTGAGCCTTTCCATTGAAGTCTCTCATCTCCCTGAACCCTCCTTCTTCATCTTCTTGTTCCAAGATCCGCCTGTTTTCAAACGTACCCAGCCTGAGGAGTCTCCTCTCCCCATCTTGACTCAATTCTCTCAAGGCTCCTTTGTAGACACCTGTCCGTTCTCAGGGTCTAGGGCACAC
Source organism: Apodemus sylvaticus (assembly GCF_947179515.1). NCBI lineage: Eukaryota > Metazoa > Chordata > Mammalia > Rodentia > Muridae > Apodemus > Apodemus sylvaticus. The sequence continues at coordinate 49,104,921 of NC_067493.1, read as the reverse complement.
CCCCTGCCTAGCTGATGGGAATCTGTGGGTGGGCATTAATCCTCCCTGGAGAAGATCATGGGCTCAGCTAACAGCGGGCAGTTAGCATCATTCAGTTCCAAAAACAGGGACAAGATGGTTCACTCTGTGGGATGAGGTGGCTCCAGTTTGACGTCCCACTGAGGAGAAATGCCATCCTGTTCCCAGCTCAGCATGGAGTTACAGGTGGAAACCTGTCTCGGCATTCCTGCCTGCTCTGTCCTAACTTGTACAGCACCTGTTCTCAAGCACCTCGCTTACTCATGGAAGAAAACTGAGCCCATGGCGATAGTCTCTTTGTAATTGCACGCTGACTTCTGGCTGCATGGGACTTCTAGACACAGAGATCTCTGAAGGTCAAGCTATTCCCAGCCTGGCCAGCACCTCAAATATATATGGAAGCTGTCCAACTCCTTTACCCTGCACTAGTTTTCTTAGGATGAGGCCTGCTAGGTTTGGAATGGAGCCTGAATTCTCCAACTCCCTGTCAACCTTACTGAGTCTGAGCGTCATTGGAATTCTCTGGACGAGTGATATCCCAGGTGAGATGGATCTGGCTTATCAATCACAGATCTACCTCCAGACAGGAGCACAGAGCTGAGAACAGAGTGTGCAGGGCCCAACCAGCCAACCTCATGGAAGGGCGTCCTTTAGAAATTATGGGCGTGTGGGAATAGGCAAGAAGCCCAACAGCATAAAGGCAGAAAAATAAGGCTGATCGTGGCTATGCGTGTGGATAGCAGACATTGGGAGCCAACCACTCTGACAGGGTCGGGGTGATCAGCAAAGTTGTCTCAACCTGACAAGTTCTCAGTAGGAAAAGCCTCACCAAGGAGAAACTAAGCAGTGTTGAATCTTAGGCTGGGGAGAGAGGGATACACTGTCTGCTGTCCCCAGCTTCACTTCAATCTGGCCTCAAGGGTTCCGTGTATACTTGAGCTTGCTTTAATACCATTGTCCTGGCAAACAGCTGGGAGCAGTAATGCTAATGGGACATCTCCAATAATGCCTCCACTCTCAGGGTGAATAAGGAGAGTCTGAGTAAGCATCCTGTCTGGCTTAGACTGGCCAGGATTGTTAATCAGTCACATGAGGCTGGGTGGCTACTTGGACCACATGACCACAGAATTCTATGTAGACCTCTGCACTATCCCTTTAAGATCCTTGTACCTAAGTGTTTGACAGTGTGGTTTCTACTTATTCAGGGGAGGGCACATCCAGGAGTCTCTTGCATTGGTGAGGGCATAGCTCCAACATTAGTCTCTCCCAATTGAATAGAGTTTAGCATGAATGATGAATGGTTTTTCCAACCTGAACTGTCTATGGAGAACTTGCTGGGACTTATACATGGGTCTACTTTTTTTTTAAAGCCACATTTTAATACGTGTGCCAACCTTGGGCTGACAGGTGAGTGATTTATATAGATAAGACCATATTTAGACGTTCAGACTCTATGTTCAATTGATGCATGACTAGATTGTATCTGAGGCATCCTGTTCTTTGCCTCCACACACAGACATGATCAAACTGGTTGTGTCTAACCAATAATTGTTCTACAAGACCTTTGCCAAGTGATTTCCAAGTACCTACAATGCTCCCTTATGAAACCAAACTGGGAATGCTCAATTTTGTTGCTTTACAGAAACAAGTGGACCGAGTACACCAGGCTTCTGTTGGGGACTGGAGATCATCAACTACTTACACCCCATCTGAACGATTACAAGCACTTCCCACTTCTGCAGAAACTCAAAACTGCCGTTTCTAGTAACTTTTATATTTTGCATAAACATTTTTGCCAGAAAGGGAATCCAACCAATGATGGTTTAGAAGGAGACATGAAGGTGTCAAAAGCCAAAGTTAAGTGTAACACACTTTCTTAGTCAGGTTACTATTGCTGTTGGAAACACTATGGCCAAAGCAACTCGAGGAAAGCATTTATTTAGCTTACACTTCCACAGCACCATTAACCATTGAAGGAAGTCAATGCAGGAACTCAAACAGGGCAGAAATCTTGAGGCAGGAGCTGATGCAGAGGCCATGGAGGGCGCTGCTTACTGGTTTGATCCCCAGGGCTTGCTCAGCCTGCTTTCTTATAGAACCAGGACCACCAGCCCAGGGATGGCACCACCCACAATGGGCTGGGCCCTCCCCCATCAATCACTAAGAAAATGCTCCACAGGCTTACCTAGGGCCAATCTTAGAGGGGTTTTTTTGTTCTGTTTTGTTTTTAATGTGAGGTTCCCTCCTCTCAGATGACTCTAGCTTGTCAGGACTTGGACTGAGAGTTCCAGGCTTGCCTTTTTAGCTTTGTCTGACTTAAGAAACAATGTTGCTAACCATAAATTCAAAGCATCTCAGAAGCAACAAGGTCATACTGAGAGCTGAGATCTATGAAGCACACACCGGTGGCTATAACTGCCACCACTGAAAACAAGTTACCCTGAGTCTTGATGTTTGAAGTTTGTAACACAGGTAGAAACTAGTTCGTCCTTTTTGGAACAGAGGAAAACTGAGCATCCCTGAGAGAATGTTGCAAGGAAGGGGCTGATTTTCAGGTGGAGACAGGCTGGATCCTGAATCCATCTTCATCTTATGACTTGACTCCCAAGAGACAGCCGATGGTCTTTCCAAGAATTTTCACCATTATCTTAAAGTGCAGGGCCTAGGTATTTGCTTCCAAAAACAAACAAACAAACAAAACCCCAAAAGACCAAACACCACCCCCACCACCACCACCACCACAACAACAACAACTTTTCCATTGCTATAATCTGGATGGATTCTAAGCAGTTCCAGAAATTTCAAATTTGCAAAGTCTGTCTCAGACGCCTCACGGTTTGAGATAATCGTTCATCTGAAGCTGTGTGGTGGCCTTGAGTTCTATTGCTCAGCAAAAATGGGGTGGGGGCAGGGAACTGTGGTGGTACCAGACAGTTTCCTACAAGGCTTCCCCCCCTTTTTTTCCTTTTTCTCTTTTGTAGGCGATAAAACGCATAGAAATTCTTACAAAAGTCCCACAACCTTGATTCACCCATCATTGTTCATCTGTTTTACATCTCTATAAAGCTGTCTCAGAACAATGCTCTGGCCCCACTTTGGATCATGGGATGAATATTCCTCCTGCCACAGCAATTAAGAATAAATAAGAATTAAATAAGAAGATGCCTCACTTGCTATCTGCATGGTAGCTAAAGTCTCTCTCTCTCTCTCTCTCTCTCTCTCTCTCTCTCTCTCACATACACACACACACAAACAAACACAAACACACACACACCACACACCACTCCCTCCACCCCCCACTCCCTCACACCCCTACCCCCGATCCCCGAACCCCCCCCAACTCCCCCACTCTCCCACTCCCCCAACCCCCGTGGTCCAGGAGAAGCAAGGTAAGTCAGCTTGTCTGTTGCCAGGCAACAGGACTGCCCCCTCCTGAAGCTGGACCAATCCCGTGACAGCCTTGCTGCTGGGGAGCAGCAGCTGCTGGCTCCGGAGGTGGGGTAGTGGGGCTTGAGCGGAAGTAGGGGTGAGGGTAGGGTGTAAACTGCCGCAGCTGTGCGCCATCACCCACAGCCGTTCTGGGTGGTAACTAACGCTGGCCACTTGTCCATATAGTTTTATTGCTTTAATCCCACCAAACCAGCCAAGGCCAGGCCATGATAATATATTTAAGTAATGAGACATGACAGCCAGGGCCTCTCATGGTGATTAAAACGCACCTAGCAGAGTGTGAGAAGGTCCCCAGAGGTGAGGGTTCTAATCCCCTGAAATCGCCTGCACTTGTGAAACAGTCAGGGAGCTTGGGTCGGTCTAAGAACAAAGCTGGTAGTCAATCTGGAAGCTCAGAGCTTCCTGGGTCAACAGGAACCTTCTAAAAGCTCAGGAGGGAGCATCTGAGGGACAGGGTAGCAACTGGGTGTGGTTCTTGGTCCCCTCTGGCTGACTTTAGATGTCAGACGGGAAAAACTAAGTGTTTAGAGGCCGAACCACGTGAACCTCTCCACGGAGACATTAGAAACAGTGTTAAAAGTAAACTGAGAATTTCACACAGGAGTGCTGAATTTACATTATTTTTACCCTTCCCCAGGACTCTCATGTTTCCATCACCTCAAATTAAATCTCTGCTTCCTATTACATATTTACTATAAATACACACACATACACATACATCATATACATGTGCATACGCATATATATGCATATACACCTGCACATGCACATATACATATACACATACATATGCATCCCACTGAGTCCATTTAGAGTACTGCTCCTGTGTGTTCGTGTTTGGGTCTGACCACATGGGATTGCATAAGCACAGTGGGGAAGAGATCGTGCCTGATTCATATTCACCTGCCCTATCTACCTGTGGTTGTTGCCTGTAGCATTACCTAGGGCTCCAGGGTCTTCCTCTATCCCCTTAGGTTGAATGTGGTATCATTGTGTAGGTCATCTTTAGGCGGCCATTTTGTTGAGATTTCCTGGAAGGAACTATTAAAATCATGCTGCCTCTGTCTTCTCTGAGCCTTTAGGTGTAGGGATGACATTTTGATGAGCTTATCTATTGGGACTGGGGACCCTTTCCCCCATCAGTTTTCTCTGAATTTGAGAACTACTCCCCTCTGTTGTAGGGGGGGGGGACCCTTTGAGGAGGTGGAAGTCACACTTATCTCTGGGTCTAAGGATAAGCATGTAAAATTCAGTTAGAAAAGTGTGCTGGTTTCAGGAAGTGGCAAGAGAAGGTATTCTCTGGGGCTATAACGTCACCAGCCAAGGGTAGTTAGGGATTGTTGGCTAGGTTTAAAGTGCCAGGAATGAACTCATTACTGAGTGGGCCTGTCCTAGTTAGGGTAACAATTGCTGGGATGAAACACCAGGACCAAAAGCAACTTGGGGCAGAGAGGGCTTATTTGGCTTATACTTCCACAGCATTGTTCATTACTAAAGGAAGTCAGGACAGGAACTCAAGCAGGGCAGGAATCTGGAGCCAGGAGCTGATGCAGAGGCCACGGAGGGATGCTAACTGGCTTACTCTCCATGGCTTGTTCTGTCTGCTTTCTTATAGAACCCAGGGCCACCAACCCCGGGGGTAGCCCTGCCCACAATGGCTGAGCCCTTCTCCTCAATCATTAAGAACATACGCTACAGGTTTGCCAACAGCCCAACCTTATATAGAGAGGCATTTTCTCACTTTGAGGCTTCCTCACCAATGGCTCTAGCTTGTGTCGAGTTGACATAAAACTACCCCAGCGCAGGGCTTTAAGACCAATTAGACAGCCGTTTGGTTTCTTCCAAGATGTAAGTGCCACTATTGCATCTTTGGGGCTATCTCTGCTATGCTTCTGGTCATTTTTGTTCGTACATATCACAGCAGGCTAGGGCTGCTCTCTACATGATAAAGCAGATATACCAGGAAAGGAGAGCTGTGTGAGGAAGCACTCTTCCAGCCTGGACTACCGAGATGGGAATGGGAATCCTGAGAAGGACACCTTTTCACACGCAAGCAAGGGGTACTTTTTTGGTACCCAAGTCCATCAACGTATGGATGCTTTGCAGATACAGGAATAATATCTATTCAAGGGATAGACTTACATGGCGGCCATGTTTAAGACCTGAAGTACCATACTCTTTGCCCATCCCATCCTTCCTGGGATCCTGGAAAGATGACCAGATGGACCTACCTACCACTCTGAAACACTTCTGGGTGAAGCTGAGGAACGAGTCGTTTGAACTGAGGTTCGTGGTTGTGTCTTTGACCATGAACATGAGATGGGGAAAGGCCTTTTGGAGGTGAGGGAGGTAGGTTTGTGCTAACGGGCCTTCTGAGCCGATGCTCCAAAGAAAGCCTGGGGTGGGAGCTGGTGAGATGGCTCAGGGGTTAAGAGCACTGGCTGTTCTTCCAGAGGTCATGAATTCAATTCCCAGCAACCATGTGGTGGCTCACAACCATCTGTAATTGGATCCAATGCCCTCTTCACATAAGATAAATAAATAAATAAATCTTAAAAGAAAGCAAGCAAGCCTGGGGTGAGGAGACACTGGGAAGTTGCTCAGTAGGTAACATGCTCAGCCATGGAAGTGGTGAAGATCTGAGTTCAAATTCTCACAACCCACACAAAAGCTAGATATGCTAGTGTGCCCATCTGTAATCCTATGGGAAGACAGGAGGCAGAGACGGAGTCCCCAGAAGCTCCAGATCTAGTTATCCTGGTTCTCTAGAGGAACAGAACCAATATGCCTTTCAATCATCCCTGAGATGCTGCGAACCTGGTACTCAATCCTTGAGCTAGGTACCTGGAGAGTCAAGAGTAGCGGCAGAATAGCTGCCTCTAGGGGGGCGGGGGTGATCGTAGTTATTCAGTTCACAAGGTGGGGTGCTCCAGTAGTCCCAGTCTGGCACCAGGAAACTGGGAAGTTCCTGGAGAGCCACTGGTGTAGCCCATTCCATGCTGTGAGCTTGGGATTGCTGGTTCTACTGTCAGGAAAGTCTGCAGCAGTGGCAACAATGAGAAAATCAACTCTGTGGCAGAGGAAAAACTAACTGCTTTCTGAAATACCCTTTTAAAAAAAAAATCTTGATTCGTTCCCAGAAGGAGCTACCCACAATTCCACAGTAATGGAGAAAAATATGCCCACAAGCCACTCTAAGAGAGGTATCTTTTCAACTGTGGCTCCCTCTGCCCAAATGAGTCTTGCTTTCGTCAAGGGGACATAAAACCAGCCAGCACAGGAGGCATACGCAATCGAATAAGAGACTCTGTCTTTAAAATGGATGAAAAACAAGGACAAACAAGGTTCTCAGACATCTTACACACCAGGGTCCCGGAGAGAAGACCCTGGCTTATCCAGTTTGATGGAAGAGAACTCAGCGTGGGGGCCATGTCTGGATGCTGTAGACTATAATGTGGAGGGAGCAAGGAAACCAGTGAGGACTGGCCAAGCCCTTGCAGGCTGGCAAGAGGGGTAGATAGTGCTACTCTGAGATGTGGATTCCTGTAACAGCTTCTCCATTTCAGACAAGTGGTGCTGGAAAGTAGCAATGACTTGGTGTAGAATGTCCTTAACCTTGAAAAGAAAGGTCTAGGAAAGTCTTAGTTGTGGTTACCACTGTGGCGATGCAACATGATACGAAAAGCAAATTTGTGAGGAAAAGGTTTTATTTGGCTTACACATGCTGAATCACAGTCTATGAAGGGAAGTGTGGGGCTCAAGGTGGAAACTCAAACTAGGTAGGAGCTTATGCAGACGCCATGGAGGAGTTCTGCTTGCTGGCTTGCTCAGCCGGCTTGCTTATAGAACTCTGGGACCACCTACTCAGGGGTGGCGCCACTCAGGATGGGCTGAACCATCCCACATCAGTGGGAGAAAACACACTCCGGGCTTGCCTACAACCCAAGCTTTCAGAGGCATTTTCTCATTTGAGGTTCCCTCTTCTCCCGTGTCTCTTTAGCTTGCGTCAAGTTGACTTAAAGCTAGCCAACACAAAATGATTTGAGCCGGTGTGTGAGAAACAGGTGAGAAAGCTCCTCTGAAGCCTGCTGCGAGCTCTTTAATACCCTCTACCCACGCACCATTGGTCCCAAGAAAGCATCTCTTCTAAACAGAAGTTCCTGATTGGCTGGCACTGGCTGTGTCAGCAAACCCTGGTCTCTCGGGCAGTCTTCAATTAGATCCTCCTGCAGGAGATGCCTTTGAGGCTGCGCAGCCCCTGGCATTTATGTAGAGGTGGCCATGCTGTTCCTCCTACAACTGAGGAGGTCGATCTGTTACTGTCAATCTTTTCTTTTTTTCTTTTCTTTTCTTTTTTTTTTTTTTTAAGATAGTGACCATTTTCTAGACCATGTTTTCCCCTCAACCACATGCTTAGCATCCCATAAAACCTCTGCTGGTTAGTAGCCTTGGGTTGATATGACGGTCTCGTTCACTCCTGACAAGCATCGCCTCCAAGCTGCATCTGAGACTTGGCCATTGTCACATGAAATGTCAATGAGGGATATAAAGCTTCAGGTGCTGTCTTTCGCCACAGAGTTATTCTAGATAGAAGCTGCAGTCGTCTGAGAGCCTCTTGGAACGCTCACAACGTGGGGAGGGGAGAACATTTATCCCTCAGAGTCTCTTGATTTTTCCAGAGCTGAGTCCCCTGCAAACAAGAGTCTTGTGATCTTGAGCCACAACAGATGACACTAGATTCCATCCTGTCTCTGAATCTCCAAGCTCTGGATGGATTCTTACCTTGTGAGCCTGTCGTAGCAACCAGGGATGAGCTATCTCCAGATCTCAAGGGTGCCATGATGGTCTCTGGAGTCCTCAGCATGCCTGTACCCTTGAGAACACTGGGGCTATGACTCCGTGAAAACCTAAGGCATGCCTTATTTCTAGATGGGGAATTCTTTTTTTGTAAGAGCTTCCTGCCAGACCAGAGTGCCATGGGGGAGGGGTAGCACCCGCTGAGGCCACCAAGAGTGATTATGAAGTAAGGCTTAGAGCATTTAACTCAGTCGCAAGCTGACTGTGTCACCCTGTCCCGTGTGTCTTCCATGGCTGCTGTATAACTGAGTACCACCAGACAGGAAACTTTAAACATAACTGTTGCCTTCATGCCAACATATACCTGCCTCCATGATGACAGCCCATATAGGGACAGAGATAAAAACAGCAATGTACTAAGCAAGAGCAGACACATCCAGGGACGGAGCCTTCTCCCAGCTCTCCTGCATCTTTGCATATTTTGGGGACAAAAAGAGAAAGCTTGGCTGGGTAAGCGAGCTCTGGTCCTAACCGGTCTTCCCAGGTGCGCGTGCAGCATCCCAGCGCTTCCTGTATTAGATGAGGGCCTCCGCAGAGGTCAGCCAAACTCCTCTCACATTCTGCATCCCTCCCTCTCATCACCAGAAACCTAAGATGGGCAGGTGGCCGACACTGCCTCGAGCCTCCGTCCTGGGACCACCTTCTGCCAGGTCTGATGCTCCCGGGTGCAGGGAGAGAAGTGCACACATGTGTCCTCCCTGACAGCCATCTGTGGAGAGACATATTCATTTCCAACCTGTTGGCAAGGTACTGACAATTCAGGGAATCACAGCTGCTGGTGTGGAAAGGGCTGCAGGGGAGAAGCGATTTCCCAGTTACAAGCCCAGTTACAAGTTGCAGAAGGTACAATGGATTTGCTTCCAGTCTGTCCCCACCCTACCCTCCACTGAGGTGTGTGTGTGTGGGGGGGGGAAACTAGTCTCCCTGGGGACTGGGGCTGAGGGACAGGAATGCTGGGAGCTGGAATTTTTGTTGCAGAGGCCACATACAATCCAGCACTTCCATTTTTCAGGCTTCTGAGCAAGCAAGGCTATAGACTTCTGAAAAGCACTTCTTACTTAGGATATTCACAATGGATTCCGAGGTCTCCTGCATAGGAGGCAAATTCTACCACTCAGGCATACACCAAGTTTTTGACTGACTGCCTCGTGTAACTGCTGGGGTCTCCCCCCCCCTTTAGGGCTCAAATTTGTGTTTACAGTTTTCCATGCTTGGAAGACCTGGATTAAGAAGGAACATAACTGCTTTAAACATTGGGTATCTTGCAAAATGAGATGGTGTCAAAGATTAAAATAGAATGCAGGTAAGAGTCTCCAGCTGGGGTCACGCATCTCCTAATCTGTAACTTCTCGGGCTCTTACTGGGGGTTTGTGCTGTCACTTGTGGGGAACGGAGGGATAGAAAAGCTGTTGGCCTGAGTGACACAGGAACAGGGCATGGGTGTGTGGAGAAGCGCCGAGAGTGTGCTGTAAGGCTCTGTGCTTCACCCTTCTCTCTGAGCTATGACCCTCTTTGGTTTGACCTCTGAGTTCAGGCTGGAGTCAGAACCACAGATTACAGCAGCTCAAGCCTGTTCCTTGGAAAACGCTCCTCTGCCCTGACTTTATTCTCCTTCATCGACATTCCATAGCCAAGAAATCCATTGCCCCATCCACACCAGCTTTCCTCGGACCTGCCCCTTCCCGATGACAGGGCTCAGAACGCGGCATGCCCCAAACTGCTGTACCTAGAGAATCCACATGGGTATGGGATAGACTGGCTGAGATGGGAGGTGCTGGACTGTGTTCCATTCCTGGTCAGAAACCCTGTGTGGTTGGTTGTTAAGCCAAAACTCTATGGGTGGCATTGGGCAGGGAAGGCAATGGCTGTTCCAAAACCTCAGCTTCACCTGGCACACGTGGAGATGCCTTGATTTCTCAGCCTCTCGGATATGACCTAAGTAAGAATGTGAGAGAACATGAGAGACTGCAAGTACTCTAGGACTGATAACATTCAGCTTCTAAAATGAAGATATAAGAGTTCTAGACTCTGCCATTCTTACTGAGTAAGAACCACGCCAAAGACTAAGGGGATGTTTCCCCTTCTCATTCCTTGTTATGGACACAGACCCGCAAAAGTTCCTTCCATGGTAGCGCTGAGGATTCTTCGTCCAATGTTAGTGGAAGAGTGCTAGCAGGAGGTACACAGGTCTCTGTGGAGTCAGGCAACCTTTCTCAGTGCACTTGACAGTGTGAAGCCATGTTGGCTCAGGTGTATCTGATAATATGCCCAAACCTAGGACAAATACTAGGCTGATAATTCCAAACCTGGAGGGCTGGTCTGTCTGGAACTGACATGCTCCACAAGCCTCCTTTGAGGCATTCATTCCTAGGTCGCCTCACATATCAAAGTGGCTGCTGTTGCTCCAGCCCCTGTCTGAATTTCTACTAGTAGGAAGAAAAGAGATAATGTAGACGTTAGGTCTGGCTCTTCCTTCCAGTACCGTACAGACATAAGATATTCTCTCTACAGGATAAATCAAAACTTCTGGAGCGTAATCAGAAGTTCATATATGTGCTCCGACAACCCCATTTGCTAGAATTTCAGTAGCACAAGCACAACTGGAAAAGAAAAAAAAAGGCTCATCCAACTTTGACCATGTCTTCCAAACTGAGCATGGAGAAATGGAGAACTTGAAGCTAAGTTCGGCAGTCCTTGACACAATGGCTTTACAGCTCCCCAAACAATACAGTGGCTTGTGGGACTTGTGGTCCAGGCTTGGATGAGTCCTGTGTCCTGATTATTTTTCCATCTGTAAAATGGACACCATCACTTTCAGTTGTGAGACAGTCCTTAGCACTCAAACACCACCCCAATCTTCTAGGGGCGGCGAGCGTGCCGGCTTATGCACCCCACTTCCCACACTTCAGTGAAAGCCCCCTTTCCCAGAAAGAAGAATCTTCAGAAGAAACACGAGTCGTGTGCAGACATCTGGCCCTGATTTAGGAAGTCTTTGAGAGGATGATGCCTCGCAGAGAACAACGCTTTTGTCAGAGGCCGCCAGCATTGCAGGGACACTTAACCGCTAAGTACAAACAGCTGTCCCCCATCTACAGGATCCATTTTCAACAACTGTGTACAGTAGACCCCGCTGATAATGAACTTGGGTCCGGCGAGGCGCAGTTCACGCAGCGTGCAGAGTGAAGGGTGCTGCCGGCTCGCAAGGTGCAAATGACAATTGCAGATAGGGAGGACAGTCTCCGGCTTCTATCTCCAGACTCCGTATCTCGGGTTTGGGTGAAGTGAGACACATCTGGGCTTCTCCGCTCCAGAGTTTTCTGAGTCTATAATGAAGCAAGGGCTGCATAAAGAATTCTGGTGTGACAGATCAGAACGGTCCGTGGCGTCTCCTGTTCCCCTTCCCCTGCCCGAGAAGGGCTTCAGAAGTTTGGCAAGCACCTCCCCATTTGATGGAAGAAGACCCGGTTCATCTAGGTGTTGGATGCCTGTCCTCCTCATGACCCCATCATAGAAAGTGCCTGACTCTCACTTCGCAGCTGACCACACAGATTATACTGGGTTGCCTGAAGGTTAAATCTAAATGGGGCGGGGGGGGGGGGGGAACATAAGGATGACACTTTGGGGGGCAGATGCAGTCTGTCTTCTGGGCTCAGCCATCTATGTTCAGGGCAACAAGCTCTTATGCCTCTCAAAAGGTCCACGTGAGAAGAATCCTGCTGCAAATGAAAGAAGGAACCAAGTACAGGAAGAGAGTGGTCTCTGAGAGTGATAGCAGCTTCAAGCCACAGAAAACCCCAGAACAGAGGACAGAGGACGGGAAGTGGGCACAAAGTCCCACCTCTGACCCGGAAGCTATGTGAAATTGATTTACACTGTGAGACAGAAAATAGTTTTCTCCAAATGGAGTGACACTAGGTATATATAAACCACACCCCAAGGCGGGTCCCATCCTCTGGAGTAGTTGTCCAAATACAAAAGGGATTCTGTGCTTGTGTGTGTATGTGTGTGTGTGTGTGTGTGTGTGTATGTGTGTGTGTGTAGTCTTTGGTTGGTTGGTTTGGTTTGGTTTGGATTGATTTTAGTATCTTTTGTCTTCTTGAATTTGTTTTTATGTTTGTTTTGGTTTGGGTTTTGGTTTTTGAGAAACAGGAAATTGGGTGGGTGGGGAGGTGGAATCTGGGAAAAAACTGGGAGGGGAAAGAATATGATCAAAATATATTGTGTTGAAAAAGAAAAGGAAAAACTTTACAGCCGACAGAGTCCTGTTGAGCCAGGTGTGGTGGTGCAAGTCTTCATGCCAGCACTCAGGAGGCAAAGACAGGTGAATCTGAGAGTTTAAGGACAGGCTTGTCTACATATCAAGTTCCAGGACAGTAAGGACTGCAAAGCATGAAACCCTGTCATTTAAATCATTTAAGTTTTTTTTTCTTTCTTTTGAACCAGATGCAGTGGTTCCCACCTCAAATCCTAGCACTTAGGAGGTAAAGCCAGGAGAATCATGGGTTCAGAGCTAGCCTGGGCTATGAAGATCTGGTGTCTAAACATTGGATAACAAAATATTTAAAATTTAGGTTATTTGAGCCATTTAAAGGTCCTTTCTCAAAACTAGGTATGGCGTCGCATGCCCTCAGTCTCAGCACTCACTTAGGAGGCAGAGGCAGGCAGATCTTTAGGTTCAAGGCCAGCCTGTCTATAGTTTCAGGACAGCCAGAACTATCCAGAGAAACCCTGTCTTTTAAAAACCCACAAAAATAGTATAGAATGTGATGATTTATATATGCTTGACCCGGGGAGTGGCACCATTAGGAGGTGTGGCCTTGTCAGAGTAGGTGTGTCACTGTGGGCGTGACCTTTAAGAAGCTCGGCCTAGCTGCCTTCAGAACAAGAAGTGGAACTCAGCTACTCCTGCACCATCTCTGCCTGGATCCTGCCATGTTCTTTCCTTGATGACAATGGACTGAACCTCTGAATCTGTAAGCCAGCCCCAATTAAATGTTGTCCTTATAAGAGTTGCCTTGGTCATGGTGTCTGTGCACAGCAGTAAAACCCAATCTAAGATAGGGACCCTCCTCTTTTGCACATGAACTTCTGTATCATCATCATCATCATCATCGTCGTCATCATCATTATACAGTGGCCCTTAGTAAGCCTTATTGATGCTGGAGACAGCTGGAGTTGAATATTGCCCAGACCCAGGCGGCTCAGTGTGAATCCTGTCTGAACACTGAGCACCGTGACATTTTGAGAGGGCAGTTGAAGCAACTTTGCCAGCTTCCTCAGCCCTGTTTCCTTAAAGCTTGATCCAGTTACTCTTCCGCTCTTTGAGATAAAATGAGTAGGCAAAACTCTTCCCAAACAGGTGAAGAACCACTATGCTCTGGCATTGTAAGCAGAGCATTGAATGCTTTATATGCATAAACTATACAGGTTCTGTCAAAGAGGGGGCACTTCCTGGCCATGATGCAGAGTCTGGAGGTATGGCCCAAAAGCAATCTTGAGTGTCTCTGCACAGGGGAAGTGTCTTGCCATGGCTCTACTTACATCCTGCTGTAAGAACATGTTTAGACACTCAAAAAATATCTCTAGTGTCCGCTATACCACAAGCTATTGCCCACTGGATGGACCCCCTCCTCTACTAGACTTTTACCTATAGCACGACACTGAGACTTATAATCACATCCAGACAGCTAAAAAAGCCTCTGTCTCCAAGTCTACTGTCATCTTTGACCTTGGCCTTCTGTCCTTGCACTCTGGAGAGTCCTGTATGGTGGGGCCACTGCTTTCCTGCTGTGCCAGAATAGCAATTTTGGTCCGAGCAAGTCTTCACCCGTTGTGTGGTGCCTGGGTGCCCCAAACCACCCAAGACTAGGATTGCTCTTGGTTAAGAACCTGGCTCTGTGGTCAATGCTAGTCTTCAGGGTAGGGTAACCATTTCTGCTTGCTCTGCTGGCTTCTGGAGGGTTCCATTGTCTTCTGGTTTGGTTTGGATGTGTTTCCCTGGGCACCTGGCTGATTTCTCTGTGCAGGAAATACACTTTATAAAAGCCTTACCAACTTCATTTTGGTGTAACATGACTAATCCTACTAATGCCTCACAGAAATTGGACAGCTTTGGGTCCAGCTCCTAAGCTGAACTTATCATGAACACGAGATAGGAAAAGCAAGAGGCAGGCATGCTTTCTTCCCGGGAATCAAGCCAAGCATAGGATGCTGCAAATCTGTCTGCCTTTGGCCATAACTGGGGAGAGTATTTGGTCCACTACCTGTTTCTAGAATCTTCTCTTGGATGATGAGGCTTTGGTTTGAACCTGTTTTGGGGTGGGGGGTCGGATTTCTTAACCTTGGCACTTCATTTTCCACAAACTCCAGCTCTGGCCACAGTTCTTAGATTTTTTTTTCCTGGCCTGAATTGGTCTGATTATACCTCAGATATCCAAACTAACTCACAGGGTAAGCTTCCCCAAGTCTCTGATTAGCTTGACCAGATGCAATTCTTGCCCCCACCAACACACTCACACACCCACACACCCTAACACCCCTGTTACTTCTCTCCAAATGGAATAAAGCCCCAAACAATGGGTTCAGAGGGAGGCCACTTGGAAGGGACTGCCTGCCACTGTCCCATGTCTCATTCTTCCCCTAGTGGCTTGGCATCATCAAGATGGAGCCTTCCCGCCCTCAGTCAATTAGTCTCTAGACTGGGAGGAAGAGCCAGAACAAAGCTAGTCTCAACTGCTCAGCACAAGGGGACCAGAGAGATTCCCCAGCATCTGGCGTTAATGAGTCTGAGGACTCCATCCAGGGCGCCCTCCCCTGCCTCAACTCCCCATGGAGATGATTATCCCCGTGTCTGCCACTTTAAGGATGGAAGCATAGACACTCAGATCCTCTAATGAGAGCTGGCAGTGGCTCCAGCTTCTGCCTTTGGGACAGAGGGGTTAGGCAGGCGCTGAGGAGCCGGCCATCTCCAGAGCGGCTGCTCCCTGACCCAGGAGGACAGAAGTCTGTCTTGCTGCCTCTTAGGAGGGGATCCCTGACCCAAAGAAGAAAGGGGGGGACAGGGTGTTTGTTTTGCATCAATGGAGAAAGGAAGGATTAAAGTCAAATGCTTCAATAATGAGCCACAGGGGGTCCGGGGATCCCAGAGCTGGCCCCTGAGGATGATCTGATGGGACAGGGTCTCTGACTCCAGACCCTGCTTGCTCTCTGGACTAGAGAGCTGAGTCATGCAGTCTAAAGTGGGAGTCTCTCTCCTGCCTCTCTGAGCATCCTTCGCCAGCCCAGTGACCCCTAACTGCTGCCAAGGTCTGCCTTCCCCCAGCAAGCAGTGAGTTTTCCCTTCCTCCCTTTTCCATCACAACAACACACAGGCGTGGGCTTGCTGTCGAAGGCACTGGTTGGTTCTCAGAACTCCCTCCTCCTCCTGCCTGGCTTTCCACCCATTTGGTTTGTAGCTCTTCCTAAAGCTTGACTTCAGATCCATCCGTGAACTCATCTCCCACACCACACCCCACTCCCACTCAACCCCAGGCATGTAACTAGAAGTAAGAAAGCCCTTCTCTGTGTGCCTTGGCACAACAAATTCATTTCATGCCTCCTGAACTTCAGTGACTATGTGCTGACGTGTTCATTCAGAGTTCGTTCAGGATGTGAATCTCAGTTCCTAGACACTCAGACTCTCCCTGCTTTCTTTTCTTTCCTTCCAGCTGGCTGAGGAAGGCAGAACAGCCTTCTATGGCCCATCTTGATTTATGGGCACCAGTGAGCAGCTCAGACTTGGCACTTGAGCACCTACCTAGTCTTTGGGCAAGATTTGTCGCCCATGAAGAAGATAAAATAGAATGGAGATGAACCCTGGCTGAATGATGACCTCATGAAAGGTATCCATGAGGTCACTTCAATCACAGTGGTTCGTCGAGGGCATGGACGCCACCTTGCCTGTTCTGAGTGGAATGCTTCGTGCTGCCTGAATGAAGCAGGCATGCCGCGTGGACACCCTGGCCCCGCCTGACATATTTCCCAGCCCTTTTCTGTGCTGAATCACAATAATGGCTTGGGTAGTGACTATCCCTTTGCTCATGTCTCTTGTATACTATAGGTGAAGGTGACCCAACTCCTTCTGGAGAGGCCGGTGTCTCTGGATGTCTGCTCCCCTGGTAGCTGTAACTTTGTCTGGGTGCCTGTCATTGTGACCACTTCTCTCTAGTCACCTTAGCCTCACAGCCACTTCAAGTCTTGAATGGACTGCATAGCAATGGATGACACATTCCAGCATGGCTTTGGTTGACATTCAGAAGGTGATAATTCGTCCATAGAATCTGACCATGGATCCTTAATGATGCAATATAGGAAAGATGACTGTTCAAAACTCAGTGGCTTGCTCACTGACAGGGGCATTGTAACAACTTAAAACCCTCTCTGCAGGCACAAAGTCGAGTCTGTCTAACAGAACGTTATTACCTTTTTGAGGTTCTATTGTCTGAGATGATCTTGAGTTGTCTGTAATTGGACCGACCTCCTGGAGTGTGGGCGGGCAAGAAATCTCTATGATAAATAGGCCTTCTAGAATGGACGGGAGCTTTAAGCAAGAAACAGACAAGCTGAGGAAAGGTGCACCTGGACGCTGAGATGCAATACCCTCCCAGTTCGCCATAGAATAGGTTAGGTGATACCTGCTGAGGGTGTGGACTGGCAAAGCCGTGGCTACACTGTGTACATCTGTTATCCAGTCTCTGTACGCTTAAAAGGCTCAGGACTTGACTGAAGTTCTGACTGGATCTGTCTGAAAGTCTGGATGAACTGAATCCATCAGGAATCAGCAGCAATTCCTGAAGCTGTTCTGGTGCCCGTCACTAACCCTGCTGTGAATAGGTTAAAAATGTCAGCAACTCAAAGTGGCCATTGGGCTCTTCGACATTTTGACAAGCAGTTCTTTGGCAAGTTTTTCACAGTGGGGCATTACCACATGCAGAACTCAACAATGCTATGTAAGGTGAGCTAATACATGGATGTCATTAGCGAAGAATAGCAAGGCAGAGCAAACCAAACCAAGACTCCCACTCCCACTGTCTGTAGGGATCTCCATCTTCTAAAAATATAGCTCTCTATATAGTTCTCTATATGTAGTCATCCATTTTTAATAAATGTACAACCTTTCCTCTTGCCCACCACCCAATAGAGATAGTGGAAAGTTATTGGGATATGGGAGAAATGGACTTGTTCAGTAATAATTCTTTGGGGCAAGCTCAGTCTTCTTTGTCAGCAGTTTAGTCCTGTAGCAAACACCAAATATGCATCAGTCCTCTTGGCAGGCAGATAGCATACAAGAACCAGCAATGGCAGTCCAGTCCTCTCAGCAGGCAGACACCACATACAAGAACTAGTCTAGTTCAATCCTGAAGAAACCACTAGGCTCACCAACTGACCTAAGGCTGCTGACGCAGCAAGACGTTGCAGGAACCTCACAAGCAGTTCTTTGGCAAGCTTTTCACAGTGGGGCATTACCACATGCAGAACTCAACAATGCTATGTAAGGTGAGCTAATACATGTATGTCATTAGGGAAGAATAGCAAGGCAGAGCAAACCAAACCAAGATTCCCACTCCCACTGTCTGTTGGGTCATCATATCTATACTTCTTCATCACACATCCTTTCCTGTGTCTGCTGTATCAAAGCATCCTTTCACCTGTGTCTGCTTCAGGAAAACATTCTTCCATGTATCTGCTTTAGCAAGGCAACCTTTCACCTGCGGGCCCCAGCAAAACATCATTTGATATCACTGACTTTCCAAAGAAACTAAGTTTTCAATTTGGGTGTCTCTAGATTTAATTCACATATTATTAGAGAATTAGCCTAGAAAGGAAGACCAGTTAAGAACACTTCCACTCAGCCTTCAGTCAAGTTCATCCTGAGATGAAGCCATTACTGACTGATAACCTAAAGGTGTTCTTCCTCTATGGACAGCCCTGAGTTTTAGCCCTAGAATGAGGCCTCCTCATGACCTCTACACTGGATACTATGCCATGGCCTCCAAGAACACAGCTAAAGCTTAGCACTAAACTATAAGATACAAGCCATTGAACAGTTGGATAAACAGGCTTAAAATTCAGACTAAAGCTGAAGTAAGCCGGTTAGGGGGCTCCGTTCTAGCATTGTCTCCTGAGGCAAACTGTAGACTGGCAACATTGGCTGAGACCATGGAAACGAACTCAGATAACAATGCTTATAAGACTTGATGAATATTAGCTCTCAAGGGACCAATGTGTTCAGAATTCAGTTGTGCCTTCTCCCCAGAGAGGATAGGAATCCAAATTTAAATTATCCCTAATTTCTAAATCTTCCAACAGATGGAGATGACAAAGGTTCATTTCTGACAGCCTGGAACTGACCAATACACACAGTAAATCTGAGCCAACTGGTCAACCAGCCAGGCTCCGTCCTGCTCTGTACTTAACAACTGCACCCATGAAAATGGTGAAGTTGCTGACATGAGCAACCTTCATGTGTAAAACATAGTGAAGTCCCTGTAGGTTGTGTGACAGTATCTCCATCTAGGCATGACAAGACCCAAAATCTACGTTACTGTCTCCTTCCCGACTGCATACGAGGATACTGGAGACAGACCCAGAGCAGGAAAAGAGGTAGACATGTTCATAAAATAAAGCAATTATGTAAATGGTAGCTCAGGTACTAGGGCCTCCTGGAATCTCACACATGGGTCCCCAGTGCTGCTGAGTTGAGTCGCAGGAACTTGACACCCACGTTTGAAAGTGGGAAATATTGTGGTAGGGAGTGAGAAAGCCAATGAAAACCAAGATAGATGCATAACTTACCCAGGGGCCTCACTCTCTGATGATGTTGATCCTGCTACCCAGTCCTATTCCTAACTGGGTGCATTCCCAACAGAGAGTTTTGGGCTGGAGCCCATGGACACACACCAAAACATAGATCTCTATTTATGGACACAGTTACCCAATTACTTCCAAGGATCAAAGCTGGGATGTATGCAACTGAGAAAACTGATATGGACCAGTTGATGTGAATATCTGTTTTAGCTTCTCAGTCTGCAGTGAGTCCCAAACAGGATTCTCTTTAGTCTCTTCTCTGCTCAGAATCCTCTTGAGCCAGGAAGTAAATGAGACCGACTTGCCAAGCGCCAAGAGACACGTCAGGAATTAACACAGCATCTTTTTGGTGGTGGGGGAGGATTCTTTATCTTCCATGGTTGGGGGAGTTGAGGTTCCAGATTTTCTCAACATGAAACAAATTCTAATTGGGGCTCCAGGAATTCAGTGTTCAGACTATGAGGTAGTGAGGCTGCTAAGAGTCTGGCTGACAGGACTAGGGTCTCCTCTGTTCCTTCAGCAGACTTGTGCTGGCTTGGACATAGCCTTGAGGCCAGAAGCATACAGAGAGAAAAACCTAGAATCTGTTGAGGAATGCTCTTTCATTAGCCTTGGTCAAATACAAACTTGAGTTCAAAGCCACCAGCTAACACACACACACAGCATGATTAACATGTCGGTAAGCTGCAAAGAGCACTCAGTTGTATGGAGGGCAGCTCAAAGGCCATCTGGGAGCACCCTGGAAAATCTCTGCATTAAAGACATCACCAGGGACTTGTGCAAAGCTCTAAATCCTAGGCTATCCCAGGAAGAGCCCTTGTCTCTACTTTCAAAGAGTCCTTGGAAAGCTTTGGAGGCAAATCTGGGGTTTTCTCTTGTTGTGAGCATCATTTGCACCCAGCGCCACGAATGGCTGTGAAGTCTATGCTGGTATTTTAAAATAGTCTTTGCGCTGCAACCACAGTGAGCTGAGAACTCAACAGCAACCCCCTAACCCCCTCCTGCCCCCCCCACTTCAGCTTCCTGGGTTCTTGTTTATTATATACCCACACCCTGTCCCTTGAAAATCCCTGCAAAGCAAACACTGGGCATCAACTTCTTTCCTACTTTGAGGAGAGTGTATGTGAACACCCCCTGTAGGTGTGAACACACCCCTGTAGGTGCAAACACACCCCTGTAGGTGTGAACACCCCTGAGGGACTTGGCATCTAACAGTTTTGAATGGAATGTGACTGAATTCCTCAACTTCATCTAACTTCTCAGTCATACCTCAAATCCATGTGCATTACCCACAGTATAAGTAGGACCTAATTGTACACAAAATACATGCTGAGCTTGACTGATACCACATGCCCTCTGAATGCATGTTTTTTTCTTTCCTGTTGTAGTTATGTGTCTATGACTGTGATACACACAATGACCAAAAGCAACAAGGGGAGGACATGGTTTATATCATCTTAAGGTGTGTAGTCTATCATCCATGGAAATCACGAGAAAACTCAAAGATAAAAACAAAGACGGGTGTCTGTAGACAGTAACTGAGGCAGAGGCCACAGAGAAGTGCTGTATAACTGGCTTGCTCCTCAGACCTTGCTCAGCCTTCTTATGGGCCCCAGGAATGTTACCCATGTGTCTAGTCAGGGTTTCTATTCCTGCACAAACATCATGACCAAGAAGCAAGTTGGGGAGGAAAGGGTTTATTCAGCTTGCACTTCCACATTGCTGTTCATCACCAAAGGAAGTCAGGACTGGAACTCAAGCAGGTCAGGAAGCAGGAGCTGATGCAGAGGCCATGGAGGGATGTTCCTTACTGGCTTGCTTCTCCTGGCTTGCTCAGCTTGCTCTCTTATAGAACCCAAGAGTACCAGCCCAGGGATGACACCACCCACAAGGGACCCTCCCCCCTTGATCACTAATTGAGAAAATGCCTTACAGCTGGATATCATAGAGGCATTTCCTCAACTGAAGCTCTTTTCTCTGTGATAACTCTATCCTGTGTCATATAGACACACAAAATTAGCCAGTACACCATGGTGAGCAGATGGACCACAGACTTACCTATAGACTAATTGAGGAGGGGTATTTTCTTAATCGCAGTTCCCTTCTCTCAGAAGACTCTAACTTGTGTCAATTTGACTCAGCTACCACACTCCCTCTTACCACTATTGCGTCTTGTCTTCCATGTCTGCTTTCCAATGTCCTTAGTCTCTACGCGCCCCCCCCATGTCTCTAACATGGTTCCTCCAAGTTCTGTTCCTCTACTCTCAGAACCAGCCATGTAACGAAAGTTGTTCTTTGAATAGACTCTGCCCATAGCTTGGAGTCTGGAGATACTGGAGAATTCCAAACTTGTAGCCCAACAGAGATTTATATCCTATAGAAAGAAGGAAATAGACACAAGAAGAAGGCTCTAGTCACCATGCACCAACTTTGTATGAGGAGCCTTAGGCAGCACTCGAAACTTCTCTGTGGTGACCTTGGACTTGTCTTTGAGTTCTGGGAAATATTGCCTGCTTCTTGTTACTCTTCTTAGTTATTTATGAATATATGGGGCTGTACAGTAAATGGAACCTTCCAACCTTGAAAGTACAGTATAGCACAATGGTATCTTGCTTACAGATTGAAGGAGCTCCACATAGGAAACCTTTTTTAAAAAAAAAAAAAAAAAAAAAAAAAAAGCTCTTTTTGTCTAAATTCTAGAGAGTGCCCAATCAGAGTTTTGGGGTGACCACATCCCATGCTGTGACTGCCAGAAGCCATCTATACATAGTATCCCTGTCCTGAGTCTGTGTTGGTGTTGCCGAGGGGGAGCCAAGACTGTTCTTGAAGGAAGCTGAGTGTCTACTTGAAAGTGTGTGGACCCTTCTTATAGAGATCTCTCACCTCTGACAGTAAAGGGCCCAACCAACATTGCTTCATTGCTGCGTGAAGCTCTTGACAGCCATTGCTCTACCCCCATGAAGGGTTCCCCTGACCTCTGCACATCTGAAACATTGCTTTTAGGAAGCTGTGTTTCTACACCCACCATGATGGGTATAGATTACAAAGTACATGCTGCCTTCATAAAATCCTCCAAGTGTCTCGTAATGATGGATTAGCAAAAGACAACTTATGGTGAGGATATGTAGTGTTTCTGTTTGTTATCCACTCTGTGCTGCTGTCCGTTGCAGCTCACAAGAGGATGAGGCCCTTGAAGGCTTATCCTGCTATCCTGACACTCTCAAGCCTGACTACTTGGTTGTCACAACTGCAAATTCTCAGGTGGACACGGAGGGTTTATAGTATGAAAGAGGTAAGGAGAAGGGAGTACGATGTAGAGGACACTTAACTGTCCTAAAGATGAGAAGCTCCCTCAAGAGTAGACACCACCAGATATGGAACTGCCTGTCAGGTCCCAGGCCATGGATCCCGGTCAAGTATCTTCTCTTTGAACTTGCTGAGGCACAGTTGAGAGAGGTAGCTGCAGTGTAGGAGGAAAGAACTGATGGGAACATTGTGAAACTGAGATGTAGCAGTGTTCGATGACAAACCAGAAATCTGAAAGGGACACAGGGAGAGTCCAGGAAGGACCACTCAAGAGCCGTTCTTAGTGTTGCTTTTCATTGCAGAGGATGCCTGGCTTGTTAAACAGTATGGATGGACCTCATCTCAATCCTGCGCTCAGAGAAAACCATGTGGTGAACCTTGGGGCAGTGTTGAGGATCATGCTGGCCAGAGAGGTACAATCTCATCGGAGCTTGTTTGCTAGGTCTTATGTCTGATGGAGGCTTGGCAGGTGTACTCTATGTCACCCTTGAACGCCATGTCCAAATCAATTGACACTACAGTGTCTTCACACATTCGGGGTCATATTATCAGGTAAGGATGGCATGGGAGGATCATGGATGTGTTTTCTAATGGGGCCTTCAGCTTGGTCTGTCTTCCAGGTTTACCATGTGTATCAGGTAGACCCTGCCACATTACCTGGTCATGCCAGCTATGCCAGATTTTGGACATTTCATGAGTACCTAATAGAGGATGTGGAGGGGAAAGGTTTGAGGGCCTAGCCTTCTCAGGTTTCTCAAGGATAAGATCTAGCTAGTTGGGAAGTCTCACATGGAAATGAGACATACTTATTGTCCTGTCCTATCTATCAGGAGGGTATTCAGACATCTTACTTTGGGGAGGCTGAGATTTTCTAGGGAAACATGTTTCCTTTTCTCTGGGAGAATTGGTAATTGTCTTTGCTGTGTGGTTCCTGTATGGGATAAAATATTTTATTTCTTCTAATTGCCTTAACATGTGTTCAGTGGGAAAAGTATCAGTTACTTTTTCCATTACTGTGAAAAATTACCTGGAAAAATCAACTGGAGGGAGGGCTCTGCTTGACAATTTAGAAAGGGACAGAGTTCTCCATGATGGGGAAGCCAGGTGACAGGAGCGCGGCACGGCTTGTCCGTCGCACTTCGCGATCCCATGCCTGTACCTTCCCTCAATAGACATCTTGTGGCTCAGTCATCTCCAGCATCCTGGGTTTTGAGCTGCAATTTAGGATTCACCTTCTAAGTTTAGTGAAGTGACCTCTGAGAGGGTTGACTCTCAGACACTGACTGCTCCCCACCCCCATTGTCCCTATGAGTGGGTCAAGCCAGGTGTGGGTTCCAGCCTTCACCGAGATTCTTACTCTTAAATCGTAGGTACCACTTTCCTGCCAAGTTCACTTTTCTAAGTTTAATACAAACTAGTCTCAGACCACAGTGACAGCAACCTCTTTAAGTCTTTAAGACCCTGTGAAAGATTTACTTGGGCAGCTGATGTCAACAGGAGTCCCCTTCTGAGTCTCTCTCTCTCTCTCTCTCTCTCTCTCTCTCTCTCTCTCTCTCTTGGTTTTTTTGAGACAGGGTTTTTCTGTATAGTCCTGGCTGTCTTGGAACTCACTCTGTAGACCAGGCTGGCCTCAAATTCAGAAATCCGCCTGCCTCTACCTCCAAAGTGCTGGGATTAAAGGTGTGCGCCACCACTGCCCGGCTTCTTCTGAGACATTCTCAACTCAGGAGCTTTCCTCTCAGATGGATTCACTTTTCTACAAGGTTGGAAGCCATAGTGGTTTGTGTCCAACCCCAAAGGCCCTTGTTCTGTTGCCTAAGAGGATGGGGACTTTCTCTTTGGACTGCTTTCTTTTATACCCTGCCACTCCAAGGCATCTTAAAACTTGTCCAACTCTTCTTCCCTGGACAAGTTTCACATCTCTCTGCTCTGTGTATCTGAATGTTACAGCCTGAATGACATCCTGTCTTGGAATTTCAACTGCCAAACAAATCAATGCATGGCTTTCAAATTCAGCCTCCATGAGCTCTCATGACTTGGGGAAGAATGAAAGAAGAGTGTTCATCAAAATTTGGCCCAGTTTCCAAAATTACTTGTTCCTTTCTGAATCTTCATGGTTTGGATATCCACTTTGAGGAACAGAATGTTCAAAGAAATGAGAACTCATACCAGAATAGTCCTTTAAGATCTACTGATAGAATTCTAGGCATACTATCCCAAAGAGTACAGACTCTCCACATTCTTCCACACATGAATTCTAAAAACTTCTGAATATGTGGTTCATGATAAATTATCAACGAGCCCCACTCCTGGTACCAATTTTCAATACTGGCTACTAGACTGAGAGATCTCCTAAAAAAAGTGGAGAATGTGACTCTTCTTCAACAAAGTTACCTTTTTCTGTCTCTTCTTTATGCTCCATTTTCCTTCAGGGGACAAGAAAGAGACTTCCTAGAAAGGGTAACTTTTCCAAATCCAAGAGGTATCAGAAATATAGGCTTAAAATTCTAGGGTTGAGAAAACTTGTCAGAGACCAAAGCCTAGAAAACCGGAGTTTCAACAGCCCTCATCTTGAAAGTTCATTGACCTTGTGGTTTACAGCAACCCACCCCCCCTTCTTCACACAAGGCTGATCAACCCGTTCTTTACCTGGCAGAACACCTGGGATGGTCTGGGCGGAACCAGCATTCCAGGAAAGCTGCAGATGCCTCCAGCCAGAGTCAACTTCCGCCCCGATGACCTTTCCTCCTTCCGTGCTTTTAGGATCCCCCTCCATCCCTCCCTACTTCCTCTTACCGAAGTGTTCAAAACCAGACGGTTTACATTTCATTAAGAACCCCGTTTGCTTGGCCCCGCTTCTCTTTCCCGCCCATTCTCTCTTTCAGGCTTGGGTTCTCCTCGACACCCTGAATTACTAGGTCCCGCTGGCCGGGACAAAAACTACCTCAGAATTGGAAAAGAAAGCTGAGCTCTTACCATGAAGAGGCCTAATATCTAGATCCATTGACTCCTGCTCTTCTAGTTGTGATTTATAGTCTCAGGAGAGCCACCCTCAGCTTGGTGGGGGCCTAGACCACCATTAGTTCCCTAAGATCTCTTGTACTTTGGGGGCTGTGGCTAATGCCCTGAACACAGAGGTTTTTTTTTTTTTTCTTCTCAGAAGCTTCCTGTAACTATTCCCAAATGTCATTTCCCCATAGGATCACGTCAGTCAGCAAGGAGATAGTCTAGAAACAGCTCCATCACAGAGGATAATTCTTCTATTGAAAGACAGACTGCTGCCTTTTGAACATCAAAACTTTGCAGTCCCAGGAGGACTTGTGAATTCTGTTATGGTTGTAGTGGAGACCCCAAATACTTCATATGAGTACTTATTGCAACTACATTTTTAAAATTTAAGCTCAGCTTCTACAATGACAGCTCACATCAGAGTCATTATATAGGGTAGGAGGCCCTTGGCCACAAGTGTTTTTACAGATGGCACAAATCACATATGGAATCTTGTATGTGTTCCACTGGAGACAGTGTTATAGGTGCTGGGATTATTATTATTATTATTGTAGTAGTAGTAGTTGTTGTTGTTGTTGCTTCTCCCTTTTAATCCTACTGGTTCATGGAGAATTGGATGAGTTTGGAAGGGATGAGTTTAAAGTTGTGCCATGTTAGTGAGAGTCATACAGTGTGTTAATTTCTAGTTGATTGGATTTTAGGAAGTCATGTCTTTCATTCACCTGTTTCATCCTCAAAAGTTCATCTTAGAATCTGCAGTGGAAACCTCCCACTGTCTGCTGGGAGCCACACTTCGCCTCTTGATCAGCACAGAACATTGCCTTTCTAGCTCTCTTGGCTCACATGCCGGTACCCAGAGACCCATGAAGGGAGAAAGTGGCTGAGCTAAGGGGACTTTTCTCCAATGTCCACAGACTTACCTTCACCTGATTTCAAATATTTATGTCTTAACTTGCCAACCACAATGTCAATTACCTACAAACATGTCTATGTCAAGTAGGATGTCGATTCCCAGAAAGGTCTTGGGGAACTTAAACTTTACTCGACCCCTACTCAAAATGGAAATCATATTCCAAATAGCTTCTTATATTGGTGCAGGTGTCTCTCTTATGGTGAGACCATCCCAGGGGAAGCTTATAAAAACACATACCAAAAAACGTATACACAGGTGCAGGAAGTGAAGCTTCTGGGTGGTTAGTTCAAGTCCAGGCTATTATGGGTAGCTATACAAAGCAGTTCTACTGACTACTATTATGTGTTCCCAAGGACACAGAACATAACAGAATATGTAATCAGCTTGAGCAAGAAACAGTTTCCTAGTAATAGCACAAAATGGCAAGGTAGCCAGGTAGCAGTTACCCAGGCCTTACCATTTTACCTAGGCTTTAACACTGTAGAGTCACAGAACTTATGGAATGCCTATATATTAAAGAAATTTATTGGAATGACTTTGAGTCTGCATTCCAACTAACCCAACAATGGCCAACTGTGAATGGGAAGTCCAAGAATGTAGTAGTTGCTCAGTCCCATGAGGCTGAGTGTTTCTGTAGTATATATATATATTATTCTGTAGTATATATATATATATATATATATATATATATATATATATATATAATAATCCTGGCCTGGGGCTTCTACCCTGTCTTTGGTTATTGAGTTCCCAGAAGAAAGACACACTCACAGCCTTTATATTTATAATAAACCTTAAGCAGCACAATAGCTGAGCAGCTGCCTACTCTCTATGCTGTTAGAATCTACTTTCCTATGGATAGCTCTGAGTTATTACATACTATGTTTTATCTGGGGTGCTCCTGGATCCAGTTGGTCAGCCCTCAGGGCCATGATTTTATGGCTCACCTGACCCATGGCGGGCTCTCCTTTCTCTTCTTCTGCATGGTCTTCCTTTATGCCACAGTGGATTCCTCCTCCTTCTCCTCCTTCTTCCTCTTTCCTCCCCATATTTTCTTTCCAACCAGGTAACTCCTAACCCACCTACCTCTAATCCCTCCAGTAACTGGCTGTAGCCAGTTTTATTTAACCAAGGAACAAGGTTTTAAATCAAGGAACAAGGTTTGCACAGCAAAAGCTTATAAATATGAGAAGTCACTCGTAGGTCTAGACCTTCAGGTATAGAACTTAACATTACAATACATAACAATAAACCAAACCTCAACAATTTCCCCTTCTCATCTAAATAAAAAGGGCTTTTTTAGACTTGAGAGATGGCTCAGTGGTTAAGAACACTGACTGCTCTTCTGAAGGTCCTGAGTTCAAATCCTAGAGACCACATGGTGGATCACAAACATCTGTAATGAGATCTGGCTCCCTCTTCTGGAGTTTCTGAAGATAGCTACAGTGTACTTATATATAATAAATAAATAAATATTTTTTAAGAAAAAAAGGGCTCTTTCTTTTATAATAATCAACAATGTACCACCCTAGCAACAATTATGAAATTATTATGGAAATTATTAAGTAAAAGTTACATTAAAAAAATCCAGTCAGTTCCCATTTGGCTACTCTGGAGAAAATATTCTATCATCTATACTATTCTGGTGAGTTGCAAGTTCTGTATCTAAAGCAATTTCTATCCTAATTTGTATTATGCTCCTAAAATTACCTTCTTAGACCTAGAACATCCTTTTTAAATCCTAAACAACTTAAGCTTATAGTAAGATTATAACTGTTTAGTCTTCAATCCCATCAGAGGCCTGAGAAGGAAATAAATATTACCTGGCTATGCAGGAAGCACAAGGACGTAGATTCTAAAATTCTAAAAGTCTCTGACCACCTGGACAGTCCCCGATATTCTCTATAACATCGGAGCCTCTATCTTCAGCCTTCTGGCCCAGAGTATCTGACAGACCTTTTGTGAAGCAGGAATTATGAAGGACTTGCTTACTCTGTATTGGCAGAGCTTGGCAGTCAACTTCCCTGCATCCATTTGTCCTTTCTGGATCACATTCTGTCTGCAGATAAAATTAGAGCATTTTCTGGAATCCTGAAGAAGTAGGCTCCAGTGGATGTGCTGTAAAAGTGCAAGCAAGCAAAGAAGAATGAACCCTTCCTTTCCCCACCCCCCACTGTCCTTATGTAAAGCCTCTAGCAGAAGGTATGGCCCAGATTAAAGATGTATACAACCACACCTAAACCTAAGGCCTTCTTACCTTGGAACTTGCTCTGTCCCAGGATGGCTCAGAACTCAGAGACCTGCTTTCCTCTGTCTCCTGGAATCACTCAAGTAGATGCCTGACTACTGAGATGCCTAGTACACTGGAGAATTTGAATTCTGATTCAAGCTCAGGGTATTCCCATAGACTCCTTTCTACCTAATCACCTTCTCTTAGCATCTCCATTCTCAACAGGCTGGAGTCTGATAATAAGATTCATGCTAAACATGCTGTAAGTTTTGAAGGTTTTCAATTTCCTGAAAAGCCAAACATGATTATAGGTTTGATCAAACTGAACCATGGAGAAGCATGGGTTAAACTGCCCTCTGTGTGACATTCTCTTTCCTGACACCTGCCTTATTTTATCATTTGTTGGACTAGTTCTTGGTGTGTCCCCGTGTCGGAGCCAGCTAGCCAGGGGTGAGGCTGGGCAAGTGCCACACCTTCACCAGACAGCCGGAAGGGGTTGGCTGTACCCCATCTTGATCAGCAGCTCTGATGTTATGGGACAAAAGTGGCTCCACATGTCCTGGGTGTCCTTTGAGGCTCTGTGCATTAAGGGCTGTGTTTCTCATTAGGAGGAGGGTACAATCAGGGGTGCCTTTCCCCAATTCTATTGTGAGGCCCTCAAGGGAATATTTGGGTGAATACTGTCTGCTTTCCAAGTTAGGGTGTGTCTATTGTGTGGTTCCTTCTAAGACGAGGACACATATCAGCCTTGAGCAAATGTGTTAGAGTTCATAGTCCTTTGTCCTAGCTTATTTCTCTGTTGCCATGACAAAACATTGACTAAAAACAACTTGGAGAGGAAAAGGTTTGCTCTGTAGTAGAGCGATGAGGAAGCCATAGAGGAAATCCATGGCAGAAACCAGAGAATCCTGGCCTTCTACATCAATCAAGAAAATACCTCTCAGACATGGCTATCCGCCAACCTGGTGGACATGATTTCTCCAACAAGGTTCCCTCTCCTGACCTATGTCATCAGGCTGGTCACCAAGATTAGCCATCACATGATTCTTCAGTGCTGAATTTGTCAGAAGAACCTACATTTTCTTCAGTCAGGATGTTCACCTTACTGGAGTTATTCCCTCATTTTCTGATGCTATGCCTGTATAGTGTTCCACAGGCCACCCTGGAGCTGACCTCTGGCCGATACGTCATACTAAAGGTCTTCAAGTATCAACTTCTGGTGTGGGATTTTTATCCAATCTGTATTTGCATTTTTTGTCAAAGACATCTTGACTCACTCCAGTTAGCAGGGACCACCGACCTCACTCTGGGCCCTAAGTGTGTGGACTGCACTAGACATTCAGTTGTCTTTAAGGAGAGCACCGAAGTAGCAAAATGTCCTAAGTCCTCAACAGGTCCCAGTTCTTAACCTGACTGAGAGGGAAACCTGAGTCCAGGTATCTCCTTTTTCAGTCTGAGCTTTCATTTCTAATGCAGTGTCAGACATGCCTCCATGACGGTGAATTTAAAACTGGGAAAAGCCAGCTCAGCAGGAGAGCCTTCAGGCACCAATGACAAGATAGTTGTTCACTGAAAAAGTTATTCATCCTGCTCCCAAGAAAGTCAGAAAACCTGTCTGCTGTAGTGGGCAATCTGCACTATCCCTTTTTAAATAAATATTCTTTCTATGGTCTATTTTTTCCTTTTATAATGTACAAATTGAATTCAGCACTAGTTTCTCATGTCTTTCAAAAGTCTCTGAGATAGAATTGTCTCTGTGCAAAATAGAAGCGAAATATAAAAGAATAGATTTAAAGGGAACTTGTGAATTTTTTTTAAAGCATTGTTCTCAACAGTTAATTTATTGAAGATTCTTTTCCTTAACGGCTGCTATTTTGTTTACATAGTCTGGTTTTGTTTCTCTCTATGCTGGGAAGACAGTTTATTACATTATTTCCAGTTGTGAGTTGTTGCTATAGTTTATGTTACACATTGTCTTTCTGGAATTTTTCTCCTCACCATGGATATATGATTCTCTTCAACATGTGGTTTTCCAAAACATGGGTATATGTAAAGCCATAGGGCTTAACCAGAGTGCAAATGAGGTGCATGCAAATAGAACACATGCAAATTGTGTTTATGCAAATAAGGTATATGCAAATGATGCATGTACAAACGAAGCTTATATTTTTTGTGTGTTTTTTAGGTTCTTTTCTTTGGTATTTCTTTTATTATTAGGTATTTCCTTTATTTACATTTCAAATATTATCCCCTTTTCTCCTTTCACCTCTGAAAAACCCCTATTCCATCCACCTTTCTCTTCCTCCCCAACCCACCCACTCTCTTGTTCTATCAATCCCCTACACTGGGGCATCGAGCCTTCACAGGACAAAGGGCCTTTCCTCTCATTGATGTCTGACAAGGCCATCCTCTGCTACATATGCGGCTGGAGCCATGGGTCCCTTCCATGTATACTCCTTGGTTGGTGGTTTAGTCCCTGGGAGCTTGGGTGGTACTGGTTAGTTCATATTGTTGTTCCTCCTATGGGGCTGCAATCCCATTCAGATCCTTGGGACCTTGCTCTAGATCCTCCACTGGGGACCCTGTGTTCAGTCCAATGCTTGGCTGAGAGCATCCATCTCTGGATTTGTCAGGCACTGGCAGAGCCTCTCAGGAGACAGCTATATCAGGTTCTTGTCAGTACTTCTTGGCATACACAATAGTTTCTGGGTTTTTGCATAGGGGATGGATCCCCAGGTAGTACAGTCTCTGGATGACCTTTCCTTCAGTCTCTACTCTACACTTTGTATCTGTATCTCCTCCCAAAGGTATTTTGTTTCCCCTTCTAAGAAGGACCGAAGCATCCACACTTGGTTTTCCTTCTTCTTGAGCTTCATGTGGTCTGTGAACTCTATCTTCGGTATTCTGAATTTCTGGACTAATATCCACTTATCAGTGAGTACATACCATGTGTGTTCTTTTGTGATTGTGTTACCTCACTCAGGATGATATTTTCTAGTTCCATCCATTTGCCTAAAAATTTCATGAATTCATTGTTTTTAATAGCTGAGTAGTAGTACTCCATTATATAAATCTACCACATTTTCTGTATCTATTCCTCTGTTGAGGGACATTTGGGTTCTTTCCAGTTTCTGGCTATTATAAATAAGGCTGCTATGCACATAGTGGAGCATGTGTCCTTATCACATGTTGGAGCATCTTCTGAGTATATGCCCAGGAGTGGTATAGCTGGGTCCTAAGGTAGTACTGTGTCCAATTTTCTGAGGAACTGCCAAACTGATTTCCAGAATGGTTGTACTAGCTTGCAATCTCACCAACAATGGAAGTGTGTTCCTCTTCCTCCACATCCTCGCCAGCATCTGCTGTCACCTGAGTTTTTGATTTTAGCCATTCTGACTGGTGTGAGGTGGAATCTTAGGGTTGTTTTGATTTGCATTTCCCTGATGACTTAGGATGTTGAACATTTCTTTAGGTACTTCTCAGACAATTGTGATTCCTCAGTTGAGAATTCTTTGTTTAGTTCTGTATCCCATTTTTGATAGGGTTATCTGGCTCTCTGGAGTCCAGCTTCTTGAGTTCTTTGTATATATTGGATATTAATCCTCTATCGGATGTAGGGTTGGTAAAGATCTTTTCCCATTTTGTTGTCTGCCGTTTTGTCCTATTGACAGTGTCTTTTGCCTTACAGAGGACATAGGAGCCAGGTGCTGCCTTTTCAGTTCAGTGGTGGGTTACCATTACTGTCCCTGGTGGGGGTGGTCAACGAAGACTAGTTGGCCTGATGCAAGTGTAGACAACAGTCCCATGGATTGACACATATAAATAACTGATCCCAAATCCATCAGGTTCCCAATAAGATAGATCCTGTAGAAACTTCACAGTGAACTCTCCAACATTCTTGAAAATGGTCAAAACAGTCATTGTCATAGTCAGGAAGATGAAGACAGTGCTGTCTTCCATGTACCTGAAGAAAAGGCTCGTGGGAATCTATTTGAGGGGGCCCATCAAGATGTCCCAGCAGCTTCTCCATCAGGATTCTATATGCCTGTTGCACACTGGTACCAGGACCTTGCTTTTCCAAGTAACTGACTCAATTGAAAGAGTCCTCCACCCACTATAGACCCTGATGCTTCTCCTCCTCCCAGCCCACTCAGCTCATGGTTGTCTTGAACCCCCACTGGCTTCCATTTGCCACAAGTCCCCCCCCAGCCACCATGACAGCAGCTTGCTAAAGCCACAGTGGTCCTCCCGTGCTGTGCACCTCTCAATGGACCACCAGTAGTAGTACCTTCGAGGCAACTACAGTATCTTAAATTCTAGCCCCAACCTCCAAAGTGATTCAGTGGCACAAAAGAAGCCTGAATAACTTGGTCAAGCTCTGACATTATGTGCACACAAACGGTCATTCACTCCCCACTCAAAGCCATTGTGCATTCAGTCTCCATAGCCCAAGTGAGTTTATCCTGGTTGAGCCAGAAGGATCTCCCTATAATCTTATCTTCCTTGGGATATGTGGCAAGGTAGCTATGCTATTATCCATCCCAGAACACAGCTAAGGAATCCATGTGTTCAGTCCCCATAAGCAAGGTCAGCACATCTTCAAATTTCACTCTGTGCATGTACACAGAGTAGCCCATGTACATGCACCAACCCATATGCACACACCAGCCCATGTACACACACCAACCCATGTACACATACTAGTCCATGTACATACACCAGCCTGTGTACACACACCAACCCGTGTACACAACCAAACCGTCAACACACACCAGCCCATGTACACACATTAGCCCAAGTACACACACCAGCCCAAGTATACACACCAGCCCATGTACACACACCAGCCCATGTACACATACTAGTCCATGTACATATACCAACCCATGTACACACATCACACATCAGTCCGTGTACATGCACCAACCCATGTACATGCACCAATCCATGTACACAAACCAGCCCATGTACACACACCAGCCCATGTACATACAGAAAAGTCAAAACACTTCAAAATACAATGTCGGAAGCCACACTGTGCAGGCAAAAGGACCAATAAGCTGGTTTTTTTTTGTTTGTTTGTTTTTTTCTTTTAATGCCCGAACAATGCAACTGAGACAGAAAAGAAATCTCCAACCATACCTTTGCGTATGCTTTGTGTCAGCCGTCTGCTGCTGGGCATGGAGCCTGCCCTTATATGTGGTTTGTATACCCAGAGAGACTCCAATGGAGAAAATTGTCTTGCAAGCGATTGCCAGTTGGAGACATCTTCTCAGTTAGGGATGGGAGCTCATGGCCGGTCACCTGGGCTCTCAACAGGCCCTGTGTGAGCTGCTGCCACAGTCAGAGTTTGTATTCTGTGTCTGGAAGACACTGTTTCCTTTGTGCCG
This sequence comes from Apodemus sylvaticus, assembly GCF_947179515.1. Taxonomy (NCBI): domain Eukaryota; kingdom Metazoa; phylum Chordata; class Mammalia; order Rodentia; family Muridae; genus Apodemus; species Apodemus sylvaticus. The sequence continues at coordinate 49,070,903 of NC_067493.1, read as the reverse complement.
TCCTCCCCAACGGATCTTCCCTTTCAATATTTTCTTCAGCACAGGAAAGGAGTTCTATTTAGAACTGAGTGCTCCAAGCTGTCTTATCAGCAGATCTTCACATGGCTTACTGGGCTATGCCATGACCTTTCTTGTAAGTTTGTCCAAAAATGCTTTTCCTATAGAAAATAGTGGTGGCCAAACTTGGATTTATTGGGTGTGACTTGCAAGGTCATCAGACTTGGTTACTGGTGCCCCACATAAATTCAAAGATCTGAAATTGGCCAGCAGCCCCTGAGAAAGGCTTGGGTGAGGTCACCAGGTGCTTGGAAAACCCTATCCCCTCTCGTTTGTGTGCACGGGCCCCTCGGATCCATGATTGTCTGGAAACCATGTATGATGAGACATGTCATTTGTGTGCATGACGTAATTCTTTCTTGTTGTTGGTTTTGGTGGTGGTGGTGGCAGTGGTGGTGGTCATTGTCCTCCTGGGGATTAAACACAGGGCCTCATGCATGTGAGGGTGAGCATTTCCCCACCAAACTCTATCCCTCTGGCCCTCTTATACTTATTTTGAAGACAGAGTCTCAGTAAGTTTCCAGGGAAGCCTTGAACTTCTTATAATGGCCTCCCAAGGAGCCAGATCAGCAGGCCTGTGCCATCTCTGCTGCAGCTTCATCAGGGAAGTTTAGAAAACCAAAGATCTTGATTTTAACACTCAGAACTATGGGTCCTGTACCTTCACCGCGGAGGAGAAATCTGAAAGCCTGAATCTCCTCATAGAGGTTTTTTATCAATGTTATACAAAGATAAATTAAGCCCTAGGGCCACAGACCTGAACTAAGCATATTTTAAAAGCCACATAACAGCATCCTCCAATCTCACTGATTTCTTGTAATTTGGTCTTACATGCTCATTAATGAGGGCCTTCAAGAAAGTTAGTTAGGGTTTTACTGGGGTGAGAAGACACCATGACCAAGGCAACTCATAAGGGCAACATTTAATTGTGGCTGGCTTACAGGTTCAGAGGTTCAGTCCATTATCATCAAGGCAGGGACATGACAGCATCCAGGCAGGCATGGTGCAGAAGGAGCTGAGAGTTCTACATCTTCATGTGAAGGCCATTAGCAGAATAGTGACTTCCAAGCAGCTAGGATGAGGGTCTTAAAGCCCACACCCACAGTGACACACCTACTCCAATAAGGCCACACCTACATACATATAGTTCTACTCCCTGGGTCAAGCATAGTCAAACCATGACCGGCACAGAGCTTGTGGAAATGGCCAGCCAGTGACTGGTCCAACTTGAAGCTCACACTGACACTGCCTAGATGGCCATAAAAGAGAGCCTGGGTATTACAGTGACCTAGAAGAGAGTAAAACATGACCCTTCAAAGTGAAATTCTCTGGTTTCTTTAATAACTCGGTTGTGCCATGTAATGTTTTCCTGGAAGCTGACTTGTGAGAGGGCATGTGGTGTCCTGCTAAAAACAGACACTTAAGAGGGAGCATGATGTTTAGAAAGAACACAAATAGAACCCCACAGTGAGAGGAAGCTCTTGCCTTGCTATACCAAACAATGCTTCATTTTTTCCACTGTTCTTCACTGGTTTCCCTTGGTCTTTGCTGCTCTTCACTTCATAGACAGAAATGTGCCAAGAACCATTCTGCCTGGTTCTGGCTGTTTTTACTGACTCATGCTGATTCAGCAAATCCTTCCTGTTTCTGTTGGGTCTCAAGCCAGAGCTACTGATTCATGGTTGGTGTCTGCTATTGCACTGACCCGTGGGTATCCTCACAACAAAAGTAGAATCGTCCCAAAGAACTACCTCTAAATAGGTCCACACACACACACACACACACACACACACACACTCCTTTCCTATTAATCTTCTTTCTCCCCTCTCTCTGGTCAGTGTGCTAAAAGGGAGGTTGATGCATTTAAGAACCCTAAATAAAGTAGGCTTTGAAAAATCTAAGCCTTCTATGCTGCCCCCCCCGAAATGATCCCTAATGATGTTCTGCAATGCCTATGGATCTATGCCCAGTCCAATTGTCATCAGAGAGACCTCACCCAGCAACATGGGAACAGATGCAGACACCTGTGGTAAAGCCATGGGTGGAGCTCGAGGAACACTATGGAAGAGGGATTGTAGGATCCAGAGGGCTGGAGGACACCACAGAACCTTGCCCAAATAAGTAGGCTCGCAGAGACAGAAGGGAGCCTGTATAGATCTGAGCTAGGTCCTCTGCATATATGCTATGGCCGTGTAGCCTAGTGTTCTTGTAGGAATCCTAACAGTGGAAATGGGGGCTGTCTCTGACTCTCTTGCCTGCTCCTTTTTCCTCCTCCTGGGCTGTCTTGTCCAATCTTGACATGAGGGTCTGTGCCTAATATTGTCATAACTTGTTATTCTATGTTCTGTTGATATCCCAGGGAGACCTGCACTTTTCTGAAGGGAAATGGAGGAGGAGTGGAGCTCGGGGATAGGGGAGGTGGGAGGGAGGGGCAGGGAGGTTTGGAGGGAGGGGAAACTGTGGTCAGGACTTCATATATGAGAGAATAGCTAACATTTTTTAAAACAATAAAGCAGGGTAAACATGCTCTACAGTCTTGCCTACAGCCCAACCTTATGGAGCCATTCTCTCAATAGAGTCTCCCTCCTCTCAGATGATTCCAGCTTGTATCAAGCTGACCCAAGACCAGCCAGCACATAATCTTGGAGCACATCTGCATCTTTCTAATACTTGGTGATCTATTGCATACCCCCACTTCTTTTTAATGCTGTCAGAAGTCACCTTATCGGAAGGATGCAACTCCTGAATCCTCTACACACTGACTTGACCCAGACTTGCAAGAGAAAAAATTAATTCTTGAGTTTCTGAAGATGCTAGTCTCAAGGACATGCAGACATAATGGGACAAGGAGGAGAGAGTGAGATCCAGGCCAGCCAGGGCTTTGACCCTGTCTCAGGGCTGGGGGTCAAGGGTGGCCTTCATCTTGATGACTGGCAGGGATTTCTAGCACACCAGACCTAAGGAAACATCTAACCAAGCCCTTTTCTCTACATCTTTGATATTTTCAGAGGGATAATCTGTATTAAACATGCTGAAGGATGAATGGAAGGGAAGCCCTATTCACTAACTCTACCTCTTCCTGGGCCAGAACCTGGGTCATGGATGTGAGAATCCCATGAGGGAGAGAGGGCTTTCTTGAGTACAGACAAAGCCAGGTTAGGTTAACATGGGAAGTGCAGATTGCTCCCTGGTGAACAGCCTTCCATGCGAACGTTTGCCTCCATCTTGTAGCTAATACACTTTCTCTTGTAGAACCAGGGTGTGGGGATCAAGCCAAAGGAGGGTGGTCCATCCCAGAGATGCAATTGCTTTGTGGATCAATGGGCTGACTTCCCTCAGGCCATGACTGCCACCTATAAAGCTCTTGCCAACCTAAAGTTGTTTTTAAGTTCATGACACCGTAAACACACTGCCCTGAAAGAATAACACTCCGAGTGTGCCAAAAACAAACAAAAAACAAATAAATAAAAACAAAAAGCTAAAAACATTATTTTCCTGTGGCTATAAGAACACGTGAAAGTCTTCTTCATAACCAACATGGATAGAGAAAGACCATTGAGGCCATAGATAGCCACAAACTTTCTGTGCTTGTTCTAAGATTTAGGTTTGATCATAAAGCACATATTTTATAATTCTAGGTTGGCCATAATAGTTGAAAGTTTCAATACATTCCCCTTCCAAGACATTTCTGGTATCTTGACTAGGAAAGGGGAGAGAAATCTACACATAACTCAGGTGTGGTTCCTCATGCCTATAATCCTAGCATTTGGGAGGCAGATGAAGATCCAGAGTTCAAGTCTTAGCTGCCTGGTAACACCCTGTCTCATATAAATGAACAAAAAGTCTATTCATTACAAAGTAAAATGGGGGCTGGAGAGATGGCTCAGCAGTCAAGAGCACTGACTGCTCTTCCAGAGGTACTGAATTCAATTCCCAGCAACTACATGGTGGCTCACAACCATCTGTAATAATGGGATTATATGCCCTCTTCTGGTGTGTCTGAGGACAGCTACAGTGTATTCATATACATAAAATAAATAAATCTTTTTTAAAAAAATTGTAAAATGAATGAAAAAGAAAAAAACATGTCCTAGGTTCATAAAAATTTAAAAAGTGGGTCACATGAATCAGATTGTAACCCTGAGCTCATCAAGTATGCATAACCTAGGCCTCTGCATGAGGTTTTGTGGTCTATTCATACCACTCAAGTGGACAGCATGAAACTAGGAGAGCAGGATCTAAAGATGAGGTGGACTAAAGTCTCATGCAACAGTCAACTTTATTCAGAGCATCTGACAATTTATACCCTGAGGGTTAAGCAGAGTCAGTGAGTAAAGTATACTCAAGGACAAGCCACATGTGGCAAAAACATGTTTGCCATAGACGAGACCTTTGGTCTCCTACCAGCCCCATGCCTTCATGGGGGCACAAATTGGTTCTTCTGAGAAATGTAATGTATCTAATCATGATAAAGCATAGTTGATTGTTGCTGGTACAGGCTATCTTTGGGACACATAGGCAGCTTCAGTTCTGTAAGAGCTCTCAGCCAAATATGGTATTGGTATCCATCCCCAGGGCTAGAAACTAGAAATGTGCTTTGAGAACTTACCCTGGACCTGACAAGGTACCCGATTATGTGAGAGTCAGGTCGGCTCACGAGGGAAGGTCTTTGCAGCCATTGGGTTTCCCATCCCTCAATATACATGGTTCTCCCGAGACTCTCCTCAACTTGACTCCAGTTTATCATTAGCCATGCAGCCAATCTGGTGAATAATCTTAGTTGTCAACTTGACAGACTTGGGAAGTGGGAACCTTAACTGAAGAACTGCCTTTATTGGATTGGTCTGTGGCCATGTCTCTGGAGCATTTTTTTTTATTGGTAGTTGATATATCAAGGCCTAGTCCACTTTGGGCAGCACCGTCCCTAGGCAGGTGGACCCGTGCTGTCTAAGGAAGCTAGTTGATTTGTGAGCCTGAGAGAAAGCCACTTGAGGGGGCTTTTACTGTGGTGTCCACTTCCAGTTCTCATCTTGAGTCTCTACTTGAATTGCCTTGAATTCCTGCCTTGGCTTCTCTTCATGATGAACTGTGTGTAACTTGTAAGGTGAATAAACCCTTTCCTTCCCTAAATGGCTTTTAGTCTCAGTATTTATCACTTTCTCTCCATTTCAAGGTCAGATGACTTAACAGCAGAGAGCAGGAGGATACAGAAAAGAATATCTCATCTCCTGCCCCAGATAGATGAGCCTGTTTTCCCCCTCCCACCCAGCAAAGCCACCAGCATCTCAAGTCTTTTCCCTCAAAAAGACAGTGACCCTCCCACCTCCTGCTGCACGAAGGGCTGGGGCATCCATCACAGAGCTCTTGACCCAGCCTCCTCCCAGCTTCTCAGATACCCAACTCAGGTCTCAGCCCACTACATCTGTTGGTGAGGCCATAAATCAGAGGAGGTTGCAGCCCAGGGTCAGGTCTGGTCAGCTTGCTGATGGAATTAGAGTAACGAATGGAAAATGGGGTGTTTATATTAGTTTTGGCTCTGACGCTAAAAGGAAGAATGCTGGGATTCAAGCGCTTGATAAACTCAACACTAACACATCCTGGGTCAGCAATTATGGCTTAAAGATCCTTCAGGAGGGCCTGAAGTGGAACCTCCCTGGGACTGTGTGGCTGACCTGGGCAGCCCTGCCTTGAAGTGGGGAGGTAGGCTGCGCTGGGTATATGAGATACAACTGTATGTGGGTTTCCTTTGTGGATGTGGCTTGATACTCACTCCCCTGTAGACACTCCCACAATGCCAAGGCCCCTCTGTACAGCTCTGCCATCCCTCCTCCTTAAGAAAAGTCTGCCTCTCTTAGCAATAGCTTGCAAATGGCTCAGGAATAACAAATGCAAATGTTTTCCAGGGTGGGTGGGTGTGTGGGTGATGCTGGCATCTGATAATGGTGACTGAGTCCAGACAAGGGGAGTTGCTCAGGCTATGTCCCAAGTCTGAGAAGAATTCCTCACCTCCCACCAGAGTGTTCTTAAGTGAAGATGGTTTACTGAGTGGTGCCACATTGAATGCAATAGTTAGTAAGGGGCAGCTGATGGAAATACTGAGGGCCAACTGGTAAACCCTTGGTGGTAGACAGCTAGGTAGCTGTCTGCAGCCAAACCAAGGAGGGAAAGGCTTATGGCTGTGGTGGGATCTGGAGATAGAGAAAGGCAAGTCATGGGGCATCCTAGAGGAGGTGGCCTCTCAGCTAACAGTGACTCATCAGATCTTGGTGAGGTATGGAAGCTAGAGTCAGGAGGCAGTGTTTAAACATGATAAGTGTCACAGGTGAGTTGAGGGAAAAGTCTACAGAAGCCACAGACCCATGACTCTCTTCTCCTTAAGTCTCATTAGGAATGTTCTGATAGGGCAGTGCCCCCTGTGATTGCCCATCACATACACTCGCTCTCTTCCCAGCCATAACACTACCACACAGCCTGTCATAAAACAGATAACAAGAAGATGGTTCTTCTTCTGCATGCAAAGGAAATTCACAAAGATCAGACATGGCTACATCAGCTCTTCCACCCACCAAGCACCCCTGAGTGGGACACACACAAAGACACACTCAGAGATCCTGTCCTGTTGTCTTAGTCAGGGTTTCTATTCCTGCACAAACATCATGACCAAGAAGCAAGTTGGGGAGGAAAGGGTTTATTCAGCTTATACTTCCACATTGCTGTTCATCACTAAAGGAAGTCAGGACTGGAACTCAAGCAGGTCAGGAAGCAGGAGCTGATGCAGAGGCCATGGAGGGATGTTCCTTACTGGCTTGTTTCCCCTGGTTTGCTCAGCCTGCTCTCTTATAGAACCCTAGAGTATCAGCCCAGGGATGGCCCCACCCACAAGGGGCCCTCCCCCCTTGATCACTAATTGAGAAAATGCCCCACAGCTGGATCTCAGGAGGCATTTCCTCACCTAAATCTCCTTTCTCTGTGATAACTCCAGCCTGTGTCAAGTTGACACAAAACCAGCCAGTACACCTGTGTATCAAGGACATCTCTAAGACTGGAAAGGGCCAAGGGGCAGGTAGCAAAATGTAAGGTGTCTAGGATGTCTGTCCAAGTGAAATTGGAATGTGGAGAAAGGACCTGAGCTAGGGCCCAAGGTAGCACCAGATGCCTTGATACCTCAAGTAGACATCTTGGGGACAGCAGAGTGAGTGACTGTGCTTTTCATCCCTCTGCCAGGATCCAGGCCAGATGGTCCCTAAGTCATCCCATGTGTTGGTCTCACCTATTTCCCCTAGCCCGTGGATGCCCTTCCCCAAGGTCACTCCTCCTGATCTCCCCTTGAAGTCACACCTTCCCAGGCAGAGTTTTCCTTTATTGCAACCTCCCCCCCTCACCTCTGATTGTTCTCAGAACCAAGCCCTTTGATGGTTTTTATTGTCCCTAAATTCACACCAGGCTCCAATAACTTCAGAGCAGGTAGGGGATGTGGGAGCTGGGGAGGACTGGGAAGAGAGCAGCCAGGATCAAGGCAGGAGCCCACAACTTCTAAATCTGAAGGGCCAGACTTTGTTCTAAAGGCTTCCAGGTGTGTTTGGGGAATTGGTGGGGAGGGGGTGGGCGGTTGTCCTTCAATCTCTGGCTTAGGACATCCAGGCTAAGTAGATCAAGGTGGCCCCCGCTTCCAAGAGCCCCCAAGCCCACCTGCTTCAGCTGCATAGGAACAGACCTCAACATATTTCTGTCTGGGTCCAAGTGGTTTCTAAGATGGACATTGATCTGGTTTTATATTGGTTCTGGACACATCAAACCAATCTGTGACCAGATTCAAACCAATCTTGAACGTATTGGTTCAAGGTCTCCTCAAAGACCTTAGCCCTGGGAGAACTGAGAATCTGTGAGTCCATTTTCTCTACTCCTGTTCCACTCCCCTGCTCTCTCTTGCCCCCCCCCCAGGAAAGACTGGAGTCTCCCTGAGCACCAGGAATTATCCTGCTGGGATCACTCCTCAGGTGAGGTACATCCTCACCAACATGGTGGATTAGAAGATGGAGCCTTTGGTTCATCATCCACAGACATGAAGATGGAGCCCTCATCCCTTGTGTGTAGGGGTACATTAGAAAAGCCACAGAGAGTTTGGAAAAGGTGGCTCATTGGTTAACAGCACCTGCTACTCTTATAGAGGACCCAGATTTGATTTCCAGCCCCCAAGTCATTTAGCTTATAATCCCTTGTAACTCCGGTTCCAGGGGCTCTCTTGCCTCCAGTGCTTTTCTTGCCTCTGCGCGTGCACACAGACACACACACACACACACACACACACAAATACAAATCTAAATACTAAGCTTGAGAAAGGCCTGCTCCTCCTCTTTCCTTCCAAGAAGCTACCCTCTGTGAACCAGGATCTCAGCTAATTGAATCTGTCGTTTAAGATTTCCCAAAATAAATTTGTTTGAAAACAACTAAATCTGTGGTATTTGTTTTTTTTTTTTTTTGCGTGTTTGTGGGTATATGTATTCACATGTGTAAGTCCACATGTATACACATGTATGGAGGTCAGAGTTCACCCTTGGATGTCATCCCTTACTTACTTTCTTTGAGGCAGTTTCTCTGTGGATCCCGGGACACTCAGCGAGGCTGGCTGGCCAGGGAGCTCCAGGGATATCCTGTCTCTGTCCCCCCAGCGCTGGTGTGCCTGGTGTCCCGTGTAGGTGCTGGGACTGGAACCTGGATCATCATGCTTGTGTGGCAACCACCTGAGCCATCTCAGCCTTTGAACAGCACGAGTGATGTAAGACAGGGCCACCTGAGGGACAGCTGGGGAGGAGTCTGATGCTTCTTCAGGGTGCTGAGTGCTGCGTAGACACCTCACATCTCCTTTGGTGCAAAGTAGGGATGAGGTCAGTTCCTCTGGCTGCAAGCTTAAAATGCTTCTGGATTGCAATTCTGGTATGCTCCTGTGGTCAGAAGCCTTCGTGTTACAGCTGCGGTGCATTGAGGTAGAAGCGACCAGTGTGACAGGCCTGAGACCGGAAGTTATGGGTGATATCAAACAGGCTGGGAGGGCAGAGAGACTCACATGGGGCTCCACTTCCCCTGGCCAGATGTTCATCATACCCGCTCCTCAGATTCAGGGAGAGTTAGGGACACTGACAGGAATGTGGAGACATCGCAGAAGAGCCGAGGAAGCAGCTGGTATTATATGGACTCACTGCATGCACATGGAGGCCACAGAATGATGCTCTCGGCCCTGTCACTCACCATTGTCTTCCCTTGGGACAGAGTCTCAGTTCCAGGAAGCCAACAAGCCTCAAGGACACTTTTTTTTTTAAAGGATTTATCTATTTAATGTATATGAGCATGCTGTTGCTGATACACCAGAAGAGGATATCAGATCCCATTACAGATGGTTGTGAGCCACCATGTGGTTGCTGGGAATTGAACTCAGGACCTCTGGAAGAGCAGACAGCGCTCTGAACCCCTGAGCCATCTCTCCAGGCCCCCACAGGGACTCTCTTGCCTCCAACTCCTATGGTAGGTGACAGGCACATGCCACCATGACAAGCTTTGCATATGAGTGCTGTGGATTCGAACTCAGGTCCTCATGCTTGCACAAGTGAGCCATCTTTCAAGGCCCTGACTGAAGTCTTCTGTTGTTTGACTAACTCCTCACCAACTGTCTGCCCCTCTCCCTGTAGCCACCATCCCATCCCACCTTCTTCCCAAGCCCCTTTCTTTAAACTGTGATCCTCCCCAGCACCTCTTTACCTCTTTTCTGATTAGTTTCTCCCTATCGGTTACCACAAAAGGAATCAATATTTGACCTGGCTGGAATCTGTATCTCGGTGAAGGCTAGGGGGGGGACTATTATTTGTGCCCATGGCTAAATCACCTGTAGATTCCCCATGCCCCAGGGAATGGTCACATGCCTATGCACATATGGGCAGCCTGGACTGGATTAATGACGTTATTGGTATCTTTGAAGGGTTAAGAAGTTGGATGGAACATGGAATTAAGGTGCTAGAAGGAACTGGGGAGAGGTAGCAGCTGGCAGAATACATAAGAAACATGTTTGATAAAGTCTGAAAGAAGCCAGGTCTCTGTGGGCTTAGATTTTTTTAAATCTATTGTTAAAACAGGATTTTAAGTGCTTTAATATCCCTTCTAGCCCACAATACCATCCAGCATTGTCCACTGTTGGGTTATATTTATACTCTTTCCAAACATCACGTGTTCTCTCAAGGTCCTCTCTAGCAAAACATCACACATATGTCTGCTTCAACATCCTCTCTTAAGACAGTTTTCAGATAAACATCACATGACACAACTGTCCCCCCCCTAAAGAAACCAGAAATTTCCAGTTCAGGTCTCCATTGTGACAATTTTTAGAAACAAATGGTGTATGAGTCTGTTTGCTATTGCTGTAACAAAATATCTGAATCTGGTAACTTTATAAAGAAGAAACTTACTTGTCTGTTTTTAGCTGAAAGTTCAAAGCCAGGTGGTCCCCTCTGTTCAGCTTCTGGTGAGAGCCCTCTCAGCCATCACAGTATGTAAGATCGCATCATGGCAGATGCATATGTGAGAGGAAGAAATCACATGACCTAACAGGAAGCCAGAGGATTTGAGGTCAGATATGCATTTTTTTCCTCCTGGTACCTCATGATACCATTATCATGAATGGTATCCCTGAATTCAGCAAGGACATACCCATAATGACCTAACTACCTTCCCTAGGTCCCTTCATCCCCACTCTTCAAGCTCCTCATTTTATCTCTACATCACCACGGGAGAGTCAAGCTTCAGCCCATGGATGCTAGATGAGACAGAGAGAATGACCACACGTTACTACTGTGAACTGAGATGGCTGGGTGATCTCAACTGGGCTCATGTTTGTGTCCTGGGTCAGTTGGGGACTGGGCAGCCACACACATGTGCGAATCTTTGTATCTAAAATGTTCTGGTCAGGGATGGAGCTTAGGAATTCTGTGCAACCTGTTATTCTCCAGGAGGTTAGTTTGAGTTCCTTCCCAAGCTGATATTTTCCCTACTTGAATAGGGACTACCAAGGTATCCCAATAAGCCACAGAATCCAAGTAAGACCTTATCATTTAGGGATGAGGCACTGCCTCCATGCCTGCTGTAAGTTTGGAGTGCTGATGTCCCACAGACCTGCTGCTCTCCAGAAATGTCCCTCTACAGGGGCTGTCTCCACTCCACAAGACTGAACAACAGTACAGAACTCATCTGTCCTTGCTCCAGTGTGGAACATCCTTCAAAGCCTATCTCAGGTCAAAGCCCCCACGGACACAGGGTCTGCAGAGAACCCTGCGGCACATAGAGATGACACATGTGTCTCTCTGTCCTGTTGCTGTGACCAGATGCCTGACAAAGGCAACTTGAGGAAGGGCAGTGCCTTTGGCTTACAGTTTGAAGGGACACAGTCCATCGAGGTAGAGAGACAGTGGAGGCAGGAGGTTAAAGCGACTGGTCACAGTGTATCTACAGTCAGGAAGCAGAGAGCAGAGAGAAACAGAGCTGGGATATGAAACATGGAATTCCTCTCCTAGTGGCCTGCTCCTTCCAGCTAGACTCCATTGCCCACAGACTCCACAACTTTCTGAATCAGCACTACTGGCTGGAGACACGTGAGTTATGGTGGGTGTCTCACCCTCAAGCCGTAACATCATTGTGCAAAAGTATCTCTTTAAAAATGTTTTTGTTGGGCTGGAGAGATGGGTCAGTGGTTAAGAGCACTTGACTGCTCCTCCAGAAGTCCTGAGTTCAAATCCCAGCAACCACATGGTGGCTCACAACCATGGTGGCTATCTGATGTAGCCGACAGCTACAATGTACTCACATACATAAAATAAATAAATAAATCTTTTTTAAAAAGTTTATTATATTTATTTTTGTGCATGCATGCAAGTGCACATATAAATAGCCCAGCACACACATGGAAGTCACAATACCACTTGTAGGAATCTTTTCTCTCCTCCTACCTGTGGGTTCCGGGGTTCAAACTCAGGTCGTCATGCCTGGCAGCAAGCTCCCTTACCTGCTGAGCCATCTAACCAACTGATACATCATTGTATTTTGCAAATAGAAATTGGGCATAAGAGCACATGCTCAGGACTCCTTGTACCAACACAGTGGAGCCCACCTCCTCCCCTGGTGAACTGACAGAATAGAATCTCAACTGTATCCTTAAGGCAACAAGGGTTTGACAAACCCTTCCCCTCCTCCACGGTAGACACCCACTGGGCTGTGGCCCTCATGTTGGTTGTTCGTAATCGGTTGGAAATGGCGGCCTCCTAACTAAACTTCCCCTTCCCCGGGCATCTGAGCCCTCTCTATCTCTTTGAAGATTACAGGGCTTTACCGTGCCTTTAAAGTGAATTTTCCCCCTGCGTTTTATTATAATTAATGACCAGAAAAACTCTTCTCTTTCCCTCCCTTTATCTCTCAAATATGTTTCTTTTCCTCTTTAAAACTGCAGTATTTCTTTTAAAGCAAGATATAGATGTGTCTGTCCCGAGCAGGGCAGGCCTAGATTCATCTGTCAACTTGATTATGCAAAGCCTGCGCCCGGCTGGCATCTGAGCCAGATTTCAAAGCCCTGACTCACGTGAGATTCCAAGCTGACAACCCGGAGAGTGCAAGAATCTACAGATGCCTGATCACCTGGTGCAGGCAGAGTCCCTCCCCGACGTCCTAAATGACTCGGGGGACTACAGTGTGTGCATGCGTGTGCTCTAGCACATCTGCAATTGCTCAAGACCAGAAGTGCAAATTCATCACGAGGACATGCAAAGATGTAGGCAGAGACCCCTGCTCCCCTCACCACCACCACCACCGATTGCCCTGGGTGCTGGCTGTTGCCCCTTGCCCCGAGATTTGCCATTGTGCCCCATTCAACGAGACAATGTTTGGGTGACTGTAGTCTGAAGCCCAGGGCACAAATGCCAAGCAGTGGTTACAATGTGGATGCCTGTGTGTGCATGTGTGCAGGAGGCATTGAGAACACGGCATCCCTTCATGTTCACAAGGATGAGCACACCGACACTGGTCTATATACATTGTAGTTGGGTGGCAGTGGCTTTGGCTTCCACCTACCAATGTCAGTCCTGTCACCCCAGCGTGGCAAGAAAAGCTGTCTCCCAGCTTTCCCAGATGTTCTCAGGGTCTGTTCCATGATGAGAGGACATGTATGGACAGCTGGGAACTTGACTCCAGATAACAGCTTCTTGTTTGAGCTTTGACCCGGCAGCCTGAAACCCTTCCCAAGAGACCAGTCTCAAGAGCTTTGGGATGGGGCCCTGGGCCCCTGTACACTTCAGCCTTCCCAGAGGCTTCTGCTGGATCTTTGCACTGTTTCCTGTAGGCTGTTTTCTGTGAGAGCATACTGTCGGATGCTCTGACAGGGTGGGATTGACGCAGTCGTGAGCTGCTGCACTGTAAGGGAACATTGGGATGCAAGACATTAATGTTGTGAACATAAATCCTTGTGGTCTTTGGTGCTGGAGGGAAGACCTTTGGTCCCCTGTGTGGTGAGGATGAAGGAGTCCTTGATGCTTACTACACAGCAACAGCAAACCTGCAGACACCACCTCTAGGTCACATAACTGTATCGATAGGAACTTGAAGAAGAGTGAAGGGCCCAAAGGGTCCTCTGTCACTTCATCCCTGTGCCTAGAACAAGGCTGTATTGAGACAGAAGATCTGAGGGTAGCTGTGTAATGCAAGGACTGATGTAAAACCCATTTAATTAGCAGGGAACTGAGCCCACCTGCCACTCCCCTGAGATCACACTGCCTGGTTTTGGATAGGAACTTCCTGAAGAGCACAGTTCTCTCCCACTCCCACTTCCTCCTCCCGAAACTAGTCCGGTCTTGTGTCATTGACAAGGGGACATAAACAGGAAATAAAATAAAGGCCTGAGTTTGATTGGTTGTGGCATGTACAGGCTAAGGGGCCAGTGTGGCTATTGACTATTAAACAGCACATCCCATACTGTCTGCACAATGCTGGCAGCAACTGGTTTTGGTTCCAACTACTGATTCCCATTGTGGGAGCAGTAGCTGTCCATAAAACCCCAAATTAAACCCTCTAGTACCAGCTCCATGACATTTCTCTAGCCTGGTTATCACACGGTTTTATCGACGAGTGACCCATTCCTCTCCAAAGGGTCCCCGAGCCCACCCAGATGTTTCTAACATCTGGCTTGAGTCCCATTCCTCTGGGTATGCTCACCCTGAGCTCACCCAGATGTTTCTAACATCTGACCCGTGTTCCATGCCTCTGGGTATGATCATTGACTAGAGCCCAGCTCCAAGGGCTCAGACTACATGAGCAGCAGGCTCTCTTCTACTGACCAATGCCATTCCATCTTGACTGAAATAAACTTCAGGAACTCTCAGAGTGGACATGGATGTGCTGTGCCACTGTCACTGTGGACATTGGGGGGGGGACCCCAGCATGTGCACACATCAAGAGGAGATGGCACCAGAGATCACCTAAACATCCATGAAGAGGGTCCATCAGCATTTTGCCAATGGAAAAAATAAATGAGGCCAATTAGTGTGCATGATCATGGGATGATTGTGTGTATGGTATAGAAGCTATGCTTAAAAACTAAGGTGTGTGTGTGTGTGTGTGTGTGTGTGTGTGTGTGTATGTGAAGACACCCAGAGCAGGACCATGTCAGACCATGTTGGAGTCATATCTTCTGGGAAGGTCCCCAGCTAAGTGAGGAAAAGGAGAATGCCTAAGTCTTGACTGTCTTCTAGCTGGAGTTTCAGAAGAATAAAGAGACACTGGAAACCCCACTGAGAGGTTTGAAGTCCAGGTTTTAGGTCTCAGAATATCCTTGAACTTTCTATCAACTACAAAACTCAGTAGTCTACCTGGTCTGGAAGCCAGACACCATCAGTGTCTTCCTGAGAATGAAATAGAAGTCTTGATGGATGTCTGCGTCTCCTTCAGAGTGTCACATGACCATAAGGTCTCCCGTGTCACCGAGTGAGCTCCCACGCCAGCTCAAGGGCCATGTGGCAGCATCTGCCTTCCTGAGCTCTGTTCCTGACATCAGTAAATAATGATCACTAAATCAGAAGCAGGCTGTACCCCCTCGTGCCCAGAGGGCTCTCACCAGCCCCTTCTGCACAGGTTTTTAAAACAAGCCCTAAGTGTGTCTGCATATGAGTATAATGCCTACGGAGCCCAGAAGAGGACATCATTTAACCTGAGGCTGGAGTTTCAGGTGCTTGTGAAATGCCAACATGAATGTCGGGAACCAAATCTGCTGACCCATCCCTTCAGCCCCATGACCACTGGCTTTGGGGAGGCAGGTAGATGGCTGGACATAGGAGGCCCCACCGCCTGGATCCCTCCCATTGCTACCCTCCATCTCCCCACCTAGTCACTTAGGTTTCTAAGCTCCCTGACCCAGGCATTCCATACCGGAGTTCCCTCCACTTTGACACTGGGGGCTGCTCTTAGAGACCTATAATAGGGAAACCAGGAGGTTTTTCATAGCCAGATCTAAGGCACGCCTCTAGAAATGTCCATAAAGCCTAGACCTCAGTTTCCCTACCTTAAAGATGGGAGTACTAGTGCCTGAGGGCTGACCTGAAGGTAAAGTGGGGAAATGTTTTAAGCAGTTTTAACTGTCTGGTCCTCACATGATCATGCATACATTCGTGTGAACACACACATGAACCACACATACACACATAGACTATAAACACACACACACATACATACATATACATGAACCACACATACATACTCACATAAGGGCCACACACACATATATGAACCACACAAATACACACACGAGCCACACACACACACACACACGAGCCACACACACACACACACACATGCACACACACACAAACACATGCATGGACCACACACAGGTGTACAAATGATAGTAATAAATCATGTTTTAAACAGTTCTTTGCTATATGTATACTTTTGCATTTATTAGAGAAAGAAAATTAACATACTGGTGAAGTGTGATCCCAGTGCTGGGGAAACAGAGACAGGAGGATACCTATGTCTTGATGGTCAAGCCAAGAGAGACTATATCTCAAAAAGTAAAGTGGACAGGGCCTGAGGAACAACACCGAAGGTGACCTCTGACCTCCACGTGCGCTCCCACATTCCAGCACCCAGCCCATCTTTATTTAACTCGTTCCCACAAATGCAGAACTTTCAGAATGATTGGTCATGCCTGCAGCTCAAGCCACGCAAAGGTCTGGAATCCTCACTGGGGAGACTTCAGCCAGTCACTGCAGCGTATGGTGCAAAGGCCAAGCGCGCATGCGTGACATATTCTGTCCGGAGGGTGTGTGAAATCACGTGATGCAACCCATGCGCAAACACCTTGGATTTTGAACTTTCAGCCGCTGTATTTTCAAACACCTTTCACCATTGTCAGTTTCTTCACAGGCTTCATGTCCGCTATGGGGTTGTGACCTAGAGTTTGATGGAGTCTGTTACTGAGCTGGTCTGTTAAAATGGATGATATAGGAGTTAGGGGCTAGCTCAGCCTCTCAGCACTTGTCCAGCATGCTCAAGACCCTGGATTTCATTTCCAGTACTGTGGTGAGCGTTCTAAGATAATGCCAAAAGCTTTTAGCCAGACAACTAACAATAAGAGCAGGAGAGAGTTAGTGTTTCAGAATGAGGGGCTGTATTAATCCCACGTGACCCTGAGCCAATGGTCCAATCTTCACTACCACACATATCAAACCTTGCTGTTCACCGCATACTGTCCTCGTTTCGTTAGCTATGTTAAGCTCTCTGGGCCTCAGTTTCCCCATCTGCACCATGGGTGAGAGCAGTTGATGAATCTAAGAGAGTTGAAGGCCTCGTCTTCATTTTTGTTCAGAAAGCCAAGTGCAGCCTGACACCGGAGCGCAATGGACGCCTTGGGCGGAGGTGGCCCCATGTTTGTTATTTCTACCCCAGGCCCCGGAATGGGGGTGCCATCGTCTGCGGGGGACGTTGAGTAATAAGTGGAGAAAGGTTCGCCATGGTACCCAAATAAACAAGCTGGTGACGGATGAGGGGACCCCCGTCTCTCCTTCCCCCAGCTGCGCTGCCAGCACCCTGCACACGTTTCTTACACGCGGGCGAATAAACACCGGCAGGACCCACTTCAAAAGGCTCCAGGGGCAGCATAGAGGGTGCAGCTGCTGCTGATAGAAGCAGTGTGCCTTGGGGGGGGTGGGGGGCCTCCAGCAGCAGACGGCCCCAAGACGCACAAATACATCAGTGTGACCTCCTCAAAGGCCCAGAGACGGAGAGCAGGAAAAATAAATAATTCCGTTATCTCTGATGAATTTTTGCCTTTGATCTCTCTCCGCTCCACCCTCTCTTCCATCGCTCTTGCGCCCCTCACCCCCTTCCCCGATTTTTCTCTCCCCACTACCTTTTTTTAAGCCTCTCCTCCTGGCCGCCATTTGATTTATGCCCCAAACATCTCCGAAAGGCTGACGGCCCCTGATGAATTGGTGGAGTGGTTCTGTGCAGAGACCCTGAGCAGGCGGCAGGGAACGGGGTAGGGGAGGCAAGGACTGCGGTTCCCTCCACAGAGGGAAAGCCTACCTCGGTGAGGGGGGCTCTCTCTATATTGACTAGTGCTCACATGTATGTAGATGAATGTACCTGTGTGCACACTCATGTCACTTTTGGTCTGGCTATTTGGCTTTTTCTTTGCAGTGGGAGGTGGGGGAGGAGGTTGGTTTGGTTTGGTTTTGAGCCAGTTCAGGAATAAAGAGGGGAAATGACTTCTGTTCTTCCTTCCTTGTTGGTGATAACCACCACATGTCTACCGTACTCAAAGTTCCAGGGTGACCGCAGTCGTAAGTGAGAGGCAGAGGACTGTAGCCCATTCTCCCTCAGTCACGGCCCGACTTCCTGAGTTCAAGTTCAATCCCAGGACTCGCCAGCCCTTTGACTTCAGCTGAAGCAGCTTACTCCCTCTGTGCCTCAGTTTCCCCAGATATATACCAAGGCAATAAAGTCTGGATCAGGTGATCAACCAAGGGAACACTGAAAGCAATTAACAGCCACCATGGGGTGATGTATGTACCAGCCAATGGTGATGGTGGTGGTGGGGGAGATGAAGAAGAAAGAAAGGAAAACGAAACAGAAAACAGAAGTAGCTAACACACTCATGAACTAGCTGTAGATTTCAGAGAGAGCTGGGTAATACAAGCCTGAACCACACAGGCAAAGGTCCTGGAACCGAAGCATTCAAGCTGCCCCTGGACAGCCTGATTCCAGGGATCAGACAGACAATGCGAAAAGAACTCTAGCAAAGCCCCGGAGAACGGGGCTTGGTTTGGTCTTTGTCTTGATGGCAATGGGAGCTGCTGAGGAATTAATAGCAGAACTGATAAGATGTTTAGCCCAAGAATACCAGGCCTGGGATACAGCTCAGTGGTAGAGTGCTTGCCCAGTATGCACGAAACCTAGGTTCCATGCCCAACACTGAAACACAAGATCACAGGCATGGTGATCCAGGTCTGTAATTTCAGCACTATGAAAGAAGGAGGGGTGAGACTCAAACGCTCAAGATCATCTTCGGACACATGGGGAGTTCAAAGCCAGCCTGAGCTATGTGAGACCCTCTCTTAAGGAACAAAGAAGGGGCTGAGGACCCAGTTTAATGGTAAGAGACTGCTATAGAAGCATAAAGACCAGGCTGGAGAGATGGCTCAGCGGCTAAGAGCACTGACTGCTCTTCCAGAGGTCCTGAGTTCAATTCCCAGCACCACATGGTGGCTCACAACCACCCTGTAATAGGATTTGATGCCCTCTTCTGACAGCTGCAGTGTACTCATATACATAAAATAAATAAATCCTTTTTTAAAAAAAAGAAGAAGCATAAGGACCAGAGTTCAAATACCTAACACCTGCATAAAAAGCCAGGCAGGACCCATTGCTGTGGGACGGTGGAGAAAGGAAAATTGCAGGAGTTTGCTGGCTGCTAGGGCCAACAGGAGACCCTCATATTGAGGAAATAAGGTAGAGAGAGCAACAGGCAGGGAACCTGGGGCCCTTCTTTGGCCTCCATGATTGAAACTATACATATACACCTCACACCAAAAAAAAAAAAAAATGAAATGTTCATGTTGCTAGTACCAACTGGTGCTCTTCAGAGGGAGAGGCTGGTGGCTGAGGTGAGCATGCTTCCTCTTTGCTCTCCACACAGACACCAAGTCCGAGTTGGAGAAGACTCTTTTGACCCAACTGAATATTACACAAGAGTCAAGGGAGGATCCAAGACCACAGGCATCTATCTCATGGGGGGAGGGGAGTCCATAGCCATAGTTTTGTGGCATTTTTACTTGCTTTGCCAAGTGACACACAGAGCCACTGGAGAGGCCAAGTCCTCCCCGTGCACCCAAGCATGGAAGACAGAAGACAGGGCTGGCAAACAGAGAAGGTCTAAGTGGACAGCCTGGACTGTGGGAATTTTGACAGTTCAGTTTTATCTCGTGAGCCAATCGTGGAATTCTCGGGCCCATCTTGGATGCGCATTGAGGATGTGTTTTGTGTGTGTGCTCTCGTGAAGGCTTGAGGCCGATGCTGAATGTCTTTGTCGGTCCCTGTCAGACCTCTTGCCGTCTCTGCCTCCCCAGCACTGGAGTGGCAGGTGTCCACACTATCCTGCAGGCCTTTTACCTGGATACCTGGTATTAAACTTGGATCCTCACGTTGGACAGCCAGCAGTTTACCCATAGAGTTGTCTCCCAGCTCAGACTGACAGTTTTCAAAGGATGCGTGCTTGACTTCCGAGCGAGACATTTGATTCTTATGGAGTGTGAATTTATTTGGGTTTGGGGCTGTTTTTCAAAGCTCCCCTAGGTGATGTAACTGTACCACAAAATGTGGGAATCTATGTGGCTAAAACACACGTGCATCCCTGGCTGGGGCCAGAGAGGCCATCTACTCCACCTCCACTACTAGGAGGAATGGGTTAAATTACATGCAACAGGCATTGTGTGGATCCACGTTTGGAGCAGAGCCATCAAACCTCCAGATTCAACTGTTGCACTGTGCTGGCCAACTCTCTGGGTTAAAGGAGGTGGGGCAAGCAAAGTTCAGCAGAGACTCAAAGCTGCCATCTTGTAAAACCCACGTGGGGTTTTCGTTCCAGGTGCAGAAGAGTGAAGGGTAGGCAGAGGAGAGAGGTACCCTTTGTCATAGTGTGGTGCCAATCTATTTCTCATGTCTTTCCTGGGCCCCCCACAGCAGTGGCCAGAATCACATGGTAAGTGATTGTACAGGAACCCAAAGAGCAATTGTGTGTGTTTTACATGAATGACACCTTTATCATTCCTGGCTAGCTAGCTAGGTTCCACACTTTGGTAGGTCCAGGTTAGTAAGACTTTGTTCCGAACTCCTGGTGCACAAGAGTCTAATTGGCTACTTTGTATTGTTTCCCTAGTCTAATTCTTGTGTTTTTTTTACAATGTTGCCATCTTAGGTTACAATGTATCCTTTCCTTTGGTTCTGCGAGCTTCCAGCCTGAGGTGGCGAGGCAGAGCTTCTGAGGACATCCTTGGATTCATCTCTCTATACAAGGAGCAAAATCACAGTACCATAGATAAGAGGGGTTTAATGTTGATTCCTGTAATCAATAATAATCTTGTTTTCAGCGTGATCTGGGTGCTTCCAATGACAGTGTGTGAGGATTCCTTACAATTCATGCCTTGACAAGCTATGTGGCTATAGCCTGTGCCTCCTCCCTCTGGGAGTTCACCATTCAGCTAGTCTGACTAGACAGGTGCTCTGGGGATTCCCACTGCATGCTAGGATTATCAGAGGCCCTACACACCCACCCAGCTCTTTCTATGGGTCCTGGGTACTCAGAACTCTCTCATACTCAAAAATATGCTACCTTCATTTCCCCAGCCCCTCAATTCCAAACACTTCTCCCAGCATGGTTTTATACCGTTTATTAGTCTAGAGCAGTGGTTCTCAACCTTCCTACTGCTGCAGTCCTTTAATACAGTTCTTCATGTTGTGATGACCCCCCAACCACTGGGAAGACCCTCCAGTGTCACACTCTTTAGGACTTTAAAGACTAGACTCTTTAGTGTCACATGCTGCACCACCACACACCCAACCCCATTCACAGGAAAGGAAAGCTTGAAGAAAACTCTGATAAGGTGTAAGGGTTTGTTTTGTATGACTCAGAAATCTACCAAAATCTACCAGCCAGACTTTTGATGGGAAAGTATGTGTGCCTGCAAGAGCATTTGCATGTGTCCAAGTATGTTTTCACATGTGTGTGCAAGATGTTGGCATGAGAGTCCACCTGTATGCCTATAAGGTTGCTCACCTGTCCAATCACATATATGCATTCATGCTCAAAGTGCATTTTTCGAAAGGCTGTTAGAAGGAGCAGCCACAAGCTATTGGAAACAAACATGAACTGTCCCCAGCACAGCCTCCTGGGCATCCATACTTCCTGCCCACTAGTCTATCTAGCAAGAATAAAATTGTAGGTGGATAATAGCCCATGACAAAAAAAATATAGACCCAATCACAGAGATACAGAAAGTAGAAATGGTTAAGATAATTCTGCTTTGGTGTGAAGCAAGTCCCCCCAGTGAGGTAAAGCCCCTGCCCTTTCCTACCCTCCTCTGCCCTACCCTCCCTCCCCTGCTCTGCCCTGCCCTCCCCTTCCGACTCCTTCCCACCCTTTCCCACTTCTGACCACACCTGGCTCACACCTGCCCCAATACAGATGGCAACCTGGTCACCCTTCCATGCTATGTGAGAAGAAAGGTCACAGATGGTGTCTGCCTACCCTGGTACCACCTGCCTGAGACACACTGATTGGCACACAGCTCCTGCCAATGGACCAAAGTCTGTCCTTATATTAGCTGTATTCTATGTGACCCTGAAAGCCAAGCCATCTTGCAAAGATGAGGGGAGGGAAGTGTATACACTTAAGAAAGCAGACAGGACAGTAAGACATGGTGCTGGGTGAACTCCAGAGGGCAGGGCCCAGGCCACAATGAAGTCAAGCTGGGAAAGAAAGAATTTAAGCAGCTGGACCACACCCATCTGGGTCTCCTTTTCCATATTCAAAGAGCTTAAGGAGCAGGTGACTCAGATGGTCAGACTCCAAAAGAAAGGCACTTGACTCCTCCACCCACCCAAGATGGGAGTTCTTGGTGTGAAGCAGTCAACAGAACTTCTCCTCCAAGACAGCCAGGGTCCTGGCTCTGGTTTGAGCCTCTGGACTAAGCCCTGGGGAGTCGCCACACACCTCTGTCTGTGGTAGAACTCTGTCCTCCGGGCACATGAGCCCAAACCACCATCATCACCTATGACTCGCAAATAGATCAAGCTGATTGACTCTCCCTCATAAAAGAAGGGAGTGGAGAGGGAGGGTCCCTAGACCCTCGCCTGAGAGTCCAACCACTTCTGTCTAGACCTGCTTTCTGGTTGTGTGGGACTCTGCTCAAGTTAAAGTAATCTCCTGGTCTCCAGAGGTGCTGGCATATAGAGAAGGGGGGGTAGCTGAAGGGGACCCCATCTATGCAACTATGGCAATGTTTTTATTCATGCTACAAGGAGGTTCTTTCATAGTGTGGCTATTTAGGGTAGGGATCCCCCCGCCCCGTTCTCTAAATAAACCCAGAGGCACCCATTGCTTGACCGAGATAGACTTCAGTGGAATCCTACTTTGGTCCATCACCCCCCATATAGGGTACATAGCCATTTTCCACCTTTCTCCACAAAATGTTCACACAGTAATCTCTATTGAAAGGGCAAATAGGCTGAGGGAGTGTGATGCTACATGCCTTTAGCTGCAGCACTAGAGAGACAGAGGCAGGTGGAGCTCTGTAAGTTCAAAGTCAGGTAAGGTACATAGAGAGTTTCTATACAGCCAGGGCTACATAGTAGGATACTGGAGAGAGAGAGAGAGAGGCAAGGGGGTGAGGGTGAGGGAGATCTAATGACACACACATGTAACCCCATCACTTGGGAGTTGGAGGCAGAGGTATCAGGTATTCAAGGCCAGCCTCAGCTATGCAATTAATTTGAGGCAATGCATGACTAAATGAGGCTGTATTAACTATAACAATGACAACAACCAAGTGGGGGACATGGGCCACCCAGTTGAAGGCTGATTCCTCTCACAACTGCACCCTACATGGATCTGGTGTCCTGAGCCTAATTGCTCTTCTCCTGCCCCAAAACAGCATCTATTTCATTGGCTAAGATTAAATAATCTCACACAGAGAAAAGACTGAGCCCCACATGCCAGGCTTTGGTTAGTGTTAGCTACCAGACTTAACTCATCACAATGTCCTTTCTGTCCCTGTGTCAACCAGAAGGGGAGAGAATACACACCACACACACATACACACACACACACACACACACACACACCACATACCACACATACCATACACAACATACACACATATGACACAGAAACCTCATACACACTACACACATCACATATACACAGACACACACACACACACCACATACCACACACACCACACACAACATACACACATATGACACAGAAACCACATACACACTACACACATCACATATACACAGACACACACCACACACAGAGACACACACAATATACACACCACACACAGAGACACACATAATATACACACACATTATATACACACTACACACAGAGACACACACAATGCACACAGACACCACACACATACACGAGTACACACATGCAACACACACACACTTTGGGCAATGACTTGCTTCTGCATGCCTCAGTTTCCCCACACATGAAATGGAGCGACCAGCAGGATGCAGCAGGATGTCCACATGTTGTTATGTTACTGCATCTACACACATAGTGTGTCTGAACTCTGTAAACACAAGGTGCAGATATTTGCATGAAGGACCTTGCACAGGAACAAAGAAAAATCGAGGTTTTCAGAAAAGACAACCTGACAGTACAACAAGCATGGCGGGCTTCTGTCCTTCTTTGAGGGTTACTCTCATCTACTCCCACCCCACTTCCTGCCAGCTTTCTTCTCTTTCCAGGTGTCATGGTTGAGGGGAAAACATCTCCACCGGCCCATCTGTTTCAGAGACTCGGGGAGAGGTGCCAAGTAGCATCCACCCCCAGCTGCGGCCTCGCAGCTTCTGATAAGCCCAGAGAGACGTGAATTCTCAAAATTAAACAAAACCCAGTGTCTTTGAAAGGTCACCCAGCTCTGAGGCTGGCCGTGCCGTCAGTGACAGGCAGCAGGGCGAACCAGGAGGGGCAGATGAGAATGAAGAGGAGAGTGGCCAAGGACAGGATGTCACCCCACCGGGTATGGGGCCCTTGAGCCTGTGAAGGAGATTGTCCTGTATCCTGCAGTTCACAAGTCTCTATAACATTCAACCTCCAAGAGCCAAGCGGGGAGGATCCGGTTCCTCATGGAAGATGCAGTGGAACTGTGTTCTACTTCCAGTGCAGAGCAAGTACTTCCTGTCTGCCCAGTGGCTCACAAGAATTTGGTTGCTGGAAGCAGCTACTCACCTCTTGGGACAATACAGGGGAAGAGGGTCACTCTGGATTCCTGTCGTGTTCACAGGTGGATCTATAGGAGGCCAGCCATCTAGCTCTAGGCAGTTCTATGGTCTTCCACTGTGACAGAGCAGTGGAGTCTTGGGATGTTATTCACTATCATGAATGCATGTGTGTGTGTGTGTGTGTGTGTGTGCACATGTACGTGTGTATGTGTGTCTGCACATATATGTGTGACTGTGTGTATTGCATGTGTGTGGATACACCTGTATGCATGTGTGTGTCTGTGCATGTATTGTGTGAGTGCACGTGAGTGTGTGTATACACCTGTATGTGTGTGTGCACGTGTGTGCAAGTATGTCTGTACATGTGTGTGAGTGTGTGTGCATGGGTGTGTACATTGCATGTGTGCATGTGAGTGTATATACCTGTATGCATGTGTATGTGTGCACGTGAATTTGAATACATCTGCACATGTGTGTGTGTGTGGTACGCGTGTGTGTAGGGGCTGTTTCATGGACCCTTCTGTACCTGGAAGATTAAGCGAAGGACAAAACTGAGAGAAGGAAGCCCACTGAAGATGCCACAGGGTTGGTTACATGGCAGAGCCACCAAGTGGCGTACAGGATTTATTTCACCTGTGTGCCTTTCATCATCTTTGATTGGCATCTGAGTAAACAAGAGCAGCCACTCCCCAGCTGCGGAACTCAGCCCTCTGTAACCACAGCCCGTGTTCTTAGTTTTGCCAAGTTCCCTACTTCCCCACATCACTCACCCCTTCCCATCGCGCACCACGGTAAGGGATCCCCATTTCTCCTTCTTCACCTCTGCCCACCCTGCAGCCTGGAAGGAAAAGGTAAGAAGTACATCTTCCCTCTGCAGATGAGACACTGGAAGGAACCTCAAGATCCGGTACCAGCCCACCCCACATGGTAATGGAGTTCCTAGTGTCACAAAGACAGATAGCTCAGCACCTGCCACCAAGTCCAACCACCCGAGCTTAGTGGGATAGAGATGTGTAACAGCTGCCGGGCCTATTCCAACACACTCAGAGGGCTGAGGAGAACAGAGCATCTTTTGGTGGGAGAGGCCTGAGCCCGAGAAAGCCCTGGGCTGGAATCCCAAGTCGGCCATTATGGGACATCAGAAAGGTGCTTGTCTGCGAAGGGACTTGATGGCCATGGTCATCTGGCAGATTGCCGTGAAGTTTGGTGATGACCCACTCAGCTAAGAGGCACTGGAGAATGTAGAACCAGGCACCTTATCCATGACCACTGTGCCCGCTGCTCGAGGGCTGCCTGTAGTGAGACAGTACATCACAAGGATATGGAGCAGAGAGTTGTAGACCCACATCCCATGAAGGGCACCACTCCAGTGTTAAAGAGACCTCTGCAGTGGTTTGAATAGCAGTGGTCCCCATAGACTCACATGTTCCAATGCTTGGCCCAGGGAGTGGCAGTACTGGGAGGTGTGGCCTTGTTGCAGGAAGTACGTCACCGTAGGGGTGGACTTTGTGGCCTCATGTGCTCAAGCTATACCCAGGGTGGCACACAGACTCCTTCTGATGCATGTGGATCAAGATGGAGAATTCTCAGCTCCTCCAGCACCATGTCCACCTGTGCACTGCCAAAGTCCCTGCTATGATGATAGTGGACTCAATCTCTGAAACTGTAAGTCAGCTGCAGTGGAATGTTGCCCTTTATAAGAGTCGCCGTGGTCCTAGAGTCTCTTCACAGCAATAGAAACCCCACCTAAGACAACCTCCTAAAGGTCCCCTTACCTCCAGATAGCATCCCCCCCTAGAGATGAAGCCTCCATTGGAAGACATTTAGGACCAGGTTACCGGAGAGACAGCTCAGAGGTTAAGAGCATTTGCTAGCTCTTCCATGGGTCAAGAATTCAGCTCTAAGAATCAATGTCCTAGAGCTCACCGTCACCTATAACTCCAGCTCCAGGGATCCCACACATTCTTCTGGCCTCTGTGGACACACACACACACACACTTTAACAATAAAAGTTAACTGTAGAAGCCATTTACTACCTTTGTCCCCCCAGCTCCAGGATGGAAGGCATTGCTATGAGAATCATATGGACCAAGGATAAGCCTGCCTGTACCAGTTGTTAGCCTTGGAGAGCAAAGCTCCAATCACTTAGGCAGGATCGGTTAGTTTAACTGGAAGGTAGGATGCCTATGCCTACCCCATAGGACCCACTTCAAGACCTAGATGAGTTGAGCATTTGAGTTCAGAGCTCTGTGCTCGGCTCATACTGCGTCTCTAGACAAGCCCTGCACACACACACACACACACACACACACACACACACACTGCTTGTATATGTCTGAATCAGGGCCTCCATGTCTTCTTGAAGGCCTGAATAGCAAACTAACTGCTTTGAAAGCCAGGACTGGTGTCACTCTGGGGTGTGGGGTGGGTTTATCTGGGATCCAGTGGACTACAGACAAACTTGCTTTCACAGCAACGGTCAGATAGGTGGGCTTGTAGCTCCCAATGGTCAGTCTCCGAAATCCAGGGCCTCCCACCTGGGAGGTGAGGGTGTGTGGTGGCCATCTTGGCTCTCCCAGGTCACCCATAAAGGACTTTTTCTTTTTAAATAATTATTTATTTTGTGTATACTGTAGCTGTTTTCAGACATACCAGAGGAGAGCATTGGATCCCATTACAGATGGTTGTGAGCCACCATGCGTTTCCTGAGAATTGAACTTCAGGACTTCTAGAAGGGCAGTCAGTCAGAGCTCTTAACCACTGAGCCATCTCTCCAGCCCCTGGACTTTTCAAGAGAGTCAAATCTTCACCCCATGATCATGCAACTTGCTTGAGTGAAAACAGCCCTTTGATAGTTGTCAAGAGTCGCCAAGGCTCACGAGACAACCGGGTTGGGGGCACGCTGGCCGTCACTTCTCGGCCTTTTGACTAAGTTCAAGTGCTCAGTGTGTTGTCTATTTTGGAGCGATCATTACTGACATGCGACTGCATCACAGATAAAACAAATATGAGGTAATTTTGAGCTTGAGACATTGGACAAGCAAGGTTGAATTGATGGTTCGTAGTGGGTTTTGTTTTTTTCCTAACAACAAAAGCTATTCTGAACCTAGATAGTAGAGATCATTCTGTTCTCTCAAAAGGACCACTCTCAGGCCCTGGAGAGATAGCTCAATGTTTAAGAGCACTGACTGCTCTTTCAGAGGTCCTGAGTTCAATTCCCAGTAACCACACGGTGGCTCATAACCATCTGTAATGGGCATTCGATGCTGTTTTCTGGTGTGTCTGAAGACAGTGACAGTATATCCACATACATGAAATAAATAAATAAATCTTTTTTAAAAAGGGGGGGATCACACTTCTGATGGGAAATCAGGGGCTAAGGACCAGCGATGTGGCCCGATAGGTAAAGGTGCTTAAAGCCAAACCTGGGCTTGAGTTTGATTCCTTGGACCAACATGACAGGAGAGAACTGACTCCTACAAGGTTTCCTCTGAACTACACGCACATTGAGCAAACAGAGAAACACACAAAGATAAGTAAATAAATGCAAAAGAAAAAGGAAAAAAGCAATCAGTGGCCAAGAGATCATATAAATATGGGGACATGCCTGTCTATCTGTGCATTGACCTAAGAACTTAAGAGAGTCCTGACTTCTTACAGCCGAGACACTGCAGACAAGAGAACCAGGAAGTCATAGACCGGCTCCAACTCTCGTCTCCACAACCAACTAGCCAGCTCATCAGGAGCCCCAATACCACCCTCTCTAGATTTCACCCCATGGAAAAGGGCAGTAACACATTTTCATTTAGTGCTTGGGGATAAATCATAGAGCTTAAGCACAAATGATCTCACAATATCAATTCTTATCCAAGTGTGAAACATGTCCACACCTCCAACCATCCCTTCCCCATCTTTTTTTCTTAAAGATGTATTTATTTATTTTTATGTGAGTACACTGCTGCTGTGTTCAGACACACCAGAAGAGGGCATCAGATCTCATTATGGATGGTTGTGAGCCACCACATGGTTGCTGGGATTTGAACTCAGGACCTCTGGAAGAGCAGTCAGTGCTCTTAACCACCGAGCCATCTCTCCAGCCCCACTTCCTCATCTTGCACCCAGTGATGCTCATAGCAAGAGGGTGAATCCTTCCCCCTTGATTCACCCCAGTCCTTTAGTTCATCCTTGGGCTGCAATGGTTTTAAGACTTGCAACCCCCTTAAGAGTGGTTATTTCCACTTCTTGAAGATGAGGCTAGACCTCCCCAGGGACCAAAGCCACATGTCTAGAGACCCCTGAGAAGGATGACACCGTCTTAGTAGTCCATCTAAACCCAAGTACATGAAGGACACCAGCTCACACCACCTACGGTAGAAAACCCACAGCGCTGAGCCCTGCCTGGCCGCCAGGCCCGTGGCGGGACGGTGGGCATGCCACCCTTAGCAGTAAGACACTCATTACACAGCAATCGGCAGATCCCCTCATCTGGAGGAAATCTCAGGCGTGCGAGGCTTTCATCCATCTCAATCCCACTGTGCCCCATACCCTGACTGGAAAAGGACCCTTAAGAAATGCTTAAGAATGTTGAAAGACTGTTGAAGCCATTTCTTCAAGCAAGTGTGGGGACAAGTGCGGGGACTTGGTCACCACTGCATTTTTGGTTTTTTTTTTTTTCTTTTTATTATTTTTAATTAGTTTGGGATTTTATACGTACTTAGTGGGGTGCCTCGCTCCCATCCATTCTCTCTTCATCGACACTTTCCTCACCCCTTTAAACCAATCCTTTTGGTTTGGTTGGTTTTTTCAAGACAGGGTTTCTCTGTGTAGCCCTGGCTGTCCTGGAACTCACTCTGTAGACCAGGCTGGCCTCGAACTCAGAAATCTGCCTGCCTCTGCCTCCCAAGTGCTGGGATTAAAGGCGTGCGCCACCACTGCCCGGCCCTCTTCCGCTTTTAAATCACACATATTTTATTACCCTCACCACGCCTCTCTCTAAGCCCCCTCCCCCATGTGCCTCTTGTGCTCTGGCCTCTACACACACACACACACACACACACACACACACACACACCTATAGAAATAAAACCCTAGGTTCACATAGGGGAAAGGACATACTGCGTCTGTCCTTTTGAGCCTGGGTTTTTCCACTCAATATATTTTTTTCAGTTACCTTCATTTTACTGCAGATTTCATAATTTCACAGCTCTTTCGATGTACCCCAGGCTGAACTCAAACTCAGGATCCTTCAGTCGCTGCCTCCCCAGTGCTGGGGGCTGTGGTCCTGTGCCACCATGCCAAGCTGGTGTCTCCAGTTCCTATCTATCCCATCCCTACCCCCTTGTTGCCTGGCAATGA
Source organism: Apodemus sylvaticus (assembly GCF_947179515.1). Taxonomy (NCBI): domain Eukaryota; kingdom Metazoa; phylum Chordata; class Mammalia; order Rodentia; family Muridae; genus Apodemus; species Apodemus sylvaticus. The sequence goes on along the minus strand of NC_067493.1, from coordinate 49,040,954 downwards.
CTTACACGTATGCATCTCTTCATCCAGCTACCCGTCTCTGTGGATTATAGGATTATTCAGAACGCAGCGACAGGTGACCTTGTCACATAGCTCTGGCTTCTGACACTGCCTGCTTCACTAACCAGCCTTCCAAATGCTGACAGCCCAGGAGCATCCATCTCACCAATCTCTGAGCCTGACTCTTAAAGCTGGGGAACTGTACCCCATTCTCCCTACCCCTGAGGTGGAGAGGAATCCTGTGGCTTCCACTGAGGTCTGTGCAACTCATCTCCACATCACCTCCATCATCTGCCTCCACATCACCGGTTTCCATAGAGACGGGCTGTGTGGAGATGGTTGCCCTTCCCACCTATTCTCCAGCTCTGGGTCTCCAGAACAGAAAGACCTGGATGAAAGTGGTCTCTGTCTCGCCCACTCCTCTCCCACTGCCCACCCCTCCCCCATAAACCACTTTGGAGGACGAAGCCACTTCTGCCCTGGGCTGTGACTCCCTTATCTCTCCCTCAGGGTCAGAGCCCAGCTCTGCCCCTCCCCCTCCTGGGCCTGACAAGCTCTTTCATTCTCACTCTTCCAAAGCAGTGTCCACTTTGGGGAGGGTGATGGGACCCAAGAGCAGTCACTTCCTTTGACAAATGCCAGTGCTGACAGCCAGACACTGTTTTACAAACCCTGGCCTCCACACTGCTCCCCAGGGTAGGTGACGGGCAGAGCTGGTGGCCACTCAGAGGCAAGTCATTTCCCAAGGACAGCAGGTGACATGGGAGAGAGCAGTGGGTCACAGGAGTCCAACTATGGTGTCAGTCCCTGCTGTGCCCCTCAGGCCGAGCAGACATCCTCTCTGAACCTCATATTTCTCACCTACAAAATAGAAACCCTTATCATGCTGTTACCTCAGCTCAGAAGTTACAGTTCAAGCTGAACACAGCGCTCTGTGGGTCAGGTCAGCATGCTGCTCAAGGAATCCCCCGGAGCAGGGTGCCATGACCCTGCTCTTGAGCGTTAAGAGATAGCCACAGGGTCTGGGTCTCGCCTGAAGGCTTGGCCAAAGGCAGGGGGTTTGCCCCCATGCACACAGAGCATCCCTGTCCCTTGGCAGCTGTTGTATGGAAACTGCCTATTGGGTGCTAGGCTGCTACAGCATGGCGACTCAGCCCACCAACGTCAGCAGGAAGGAGAGCAAGCTGGTAGGTGGGCACGGCGTGCCATCGGCCAGAAGCAAATCACAGGTGCTTTTCTCTGTCAAGGAGGGAGGGGTGGGTGCACAAGAGCATAAGAAGTGGGGGTCATGGGGCACCAGGGACCATCCTAGAGGTCGCTTTCATTTATTCAAACCCTGCCTTCAATGAAGGAGCCTGGTACAGGGGAGATACTTACAGAGGGGGTACTTAGCAAGGGAGGTACTTAGCAAGGGAAGTACTTAGCAGAAGTGCTTCAAGCTGAGCCTGTCCAGGTGGAGGTGGCATTTAATCCCCCCACCCTGCTTTCAGGGCCATCAGGAAACAGGATGTGCCTGTGTGGTTAACCCAAGAACATCAGGAAAAGTCCCCCAAGTGATCTGATAGTATACCTCAGTTTCTAGTTCAAAAGGTCAAGATGAACCTCACAGTGAGGGTATGTGAAGAGTCTTTTATTGTGTGCACAGCCCACAGGCCTGAGAGTCAGGGCATGTGAAGTGTGTCTTGCCTACTGTGCACACGCCCCACAGAGTGACAAGAACAGAGCAAGACCCCCCCCATGCGCCTGCTGAGTTTGCTGTCAGGTTTGTTTGGGTTTTGTTCTGGTCTGGTCTGTTTTAACAAAAACCACAAAATATCAATTTCAAGGCTTCCTCGTAAAGACCTGCTTTTTATCAATATCTGAAATTAGAATGCAGTCAAGCAAGGACTGGGGGTGTGGTCCTGTTGGTAGAGTGCCTCCTTTGCATGTTCAGAGCCCTGGGTTCCATCTCCAGCATCGAAGAGGTCAAACATGGCCTCATAACCCTGTAATCCCAGATGTTGGGAAAGTGAAGACTTGGGGGTCAGAAGTTCAAGGTCATCTTGAGCTACATAGCTAGTTCAGGGCCAGCCAGGGTTACCCGAAATGCTACCTTGAAAACCAAAGAAAAGAAAACAGTGAGGTGTGTCCATTCAGACATTTGCTTACCATTATCACAGACACTGGGGCATGGGGGATGGGGCATGGGGGATGGGGGATGGTAGGATGGTGACTTGGAAGAATAGGGGATGGGAACATGGAAGGGGGGATAAGGGAGGTTGGGGGATGGTGAAGTGGTGAGGTAAAGGGATGGGAAGAGAAGGGATGAATGAGAGATGAGAAGGAGGCTGTCTCAGTCAGGGGTTCTATCCCTGCACAAACATCATGACCAAGAAGCAAGTTGGGGAGGAAAGGGTTTATTGAGCTTACACTTCCACACTGCTGTTCATCACTAAAGGAAGTCAGGACTGGAACTCAAGCAGGTCAGGAAGCAGGAGCTGATGCAGAGGCCATGGAGGGATGTTCCTTACTGGCTTGCTTCCCCTGGCTTGCTCAGCCTGCTCTCTTAGAGAACCCAAGAACACCAGCCCAAAGGTGGTACCACTCACAAGGGGCCCTCACCACTTGATCACTAATTATGAAAACGCCCCACAGCTGGATCTCATGGAGGTCTTTCCTCATGGGAGGCTCCTTTCTCTGTGTTAACTCCAACTGTGTTTGACACACAAAACCAGCCAGGACAGATGGGATGAAGAGATGGCGAGATAGAGGAAGAATGGGCAGGACAATGAGGGGATGAAGGGATGGATGGGGAGATGGGAGATGGGAAAGACGGGAAGGAGGGTCTGGGGAGATGAAGGTATAGAGGATGAGTAAAGTGTGAGTTATGTGGGGTGGGGCATGCGAAGATTGGGGATGAGGAGATGAGGAATAAAGGGCAACAGCCTTGGAGGATGGTCAGGACGTGGTCTGGGAAGGCCTGGAGGGGAACGGAGGTGGTGGTGGCGGCAGGTGGCTAAGGACGAGTGGGTGGGCTGGGAGAGATGGACGAGCGGTGGCCCGTGTCGCCGCGGCTGACGGATGAGCGGGCAGGCCTCGGGGAAGATGGATGAGGAGAGTGGAGATGGAGTGATGGATGGACTGGGGCCAGCGAGAGTCGCTGGACAGCTGCGAGGAGCAAAGGGCTTAGCGCGCAAGACACCGCGCCCGCCGTGGGTGGCAGGGAAGCTGGGCAGCTGTGTGCAAGGAGGAGCCCTGTGTATGCCTCCCCTCCCTCTTCTAGGAAAACAAGTCCAGCGGCCTCAAGTACATCAACATGGCTGGACAGCCGCCGCCACCCGCCTGGCATCTGCTAACCCCTGGTTCCCCTTCGTCCACGGGTCCGCTTTCTCTCTCTGGATTTGCCTGCTCAAGGTGCCTCCTATGTGGGGACCTGTGTGACTTGGCCTCCTGTCCTTCCCCCTTCCTGGAGTAGAGCGTGGGTAAAATCTCTCCCCTCATGTGGACTAGGAGGAGGAGAGCTCACCCAGTCCTCCCACCAGGGTATCAATAGCTGGTGAATCAGGAGGACGTTATAGTCTTCCGTGGAACCTTCTGGCCTGTCTGCCTTCAACCTTTTCTTTGTCCGTCGGTGGACGGAAAAGGAGAGAACCCGGTTGGAGAAGAAAGGAAGGCGACGGAGAGGAACACACAGGGCCAATGGCACCCATCTCCAAGGCTGAGACGCAGGGTGCGTGCACAATGAGCGCTCCTGGCTCCTGAGTCTCCAGAGGGTGGAGTTAGAAGGGCGTCAAAGTCAGAAAAGCAAGAGAGACCTGGGGGTGTAGCTCAGTGATAGAGCACTCCTCTAGTGTGTTCAAGGCCATGGGTTCAACCCCCGGGACTACCAAGGCAGATAAGTGCGTGTAAACACTACATTCGAACGCCATGTGTCACTTTACGCACAGGACCTCTCCCAGGAGGTCCAGGAACTGTTCCCACAGAGCTGGAGAACCACCACAGCACACGCTCCAAGATCAACGAGCAGGAAGACATCTCGATGAGGTGTCCCCGGAGAGGACCACACAAGGAAGGGGCTAATCAGGTAACTAACCGATGAGCCCAGCCTGTGCACCAAGCCACCGTGTCTGAAGTCACAACTATTTTTTTGTTTTGTTTTGTTTTGTTTTGTTTTGTTTTGTTTTTTGGATTTGGTTTTTTTCAAGACAGGATTTCTCTGTATAGCCCTGGCTGTCCTGGAACTCACTCTGTAGACCAGGCTGGCCTTGAACTCAGAAATCCACCTGCCTCTGCCTCCCAGAGTGCTGGGATTACAGGTGTGCGTCATCACTGCCTGGCTACAACTATTTTTTTTTAAACCACACAGACAAAATGGTTGACTTTCAAAAATATCTTTAAAGACTGGATGTGGTGGCACAGACCTTTGGTCCCAGTGCCCAGGTGCCAGAAGCAGCGAATTCAAGCCCAGCCTGGTTTACAAAGTGAGGTCCGGGTCAGATTTATACACTTACATGCAGTATATAGGAAGGCATGGGAAAAATGCGTGGATAAACCAAATATTCCTGGTGATTGTCCCTAAGGATCACCAGGGGAGGCTGTGACTTTATTAGTCTTGTATGTCTTGATCACACAAATGTATAATAGAAATACTTATATATGATTATATAAATACAAAGTTATCTTTTTCTCCCTCAGTCTACCGGTGAGAATGTCTCTGATCTCTCCATTGGGAACCAAGCGTGGCTTTGAACACCTCCTCAGCCATGCAATCTTTCCGACATCCTAAAGACAGATGCAGTTGTCGTCAGTGACGAAGCAGAGAAACTGAGGCACTACAGTTGGAGGTCTCATGGACAGGAAGGGGTGGCTGAGTGTGTGCCTGCTAGAGCAGCCCACCGGCAGGTGAGCATAAAGCGCACTGTCGTTCCTGTGCCCAGAAGCCCGTGACTCAGGCACTGCTGGCTGGCGCTATCCAGATAAGGGAAGTGGAGGCAGCGGAGGTTGAGGACGCTGTGGGAGGCGACCCACCCTGTCTGGTAGTGTTATTGATAACTCTTAAGGACAATTGCTGGAGGTTGAAGGGCCAGGGCAAGGACCACCTGGACCCTCGGGCTGCTGGTGCATGCTGGGAAGCCTCCCACTCTACCCTCCCACCCCCGAGATGCGGACTTCCTTTTCTCCAGTGTGCATGCAAGCTGCCACTTCCCTCCACTGCTGCAAAGTAAAGATGTCTCCACACAATGTACACTTCCAGGCCTCACTACCACCTGAGAGTTTCCCCCAGGAAGCACAAAGCCTGGGCGGAGCTTGGTGTGTTAATAGACTGTGCAAAGACACAGGTGAGGGCGAAGTACCCTGGCAAGGATCAAAGTCAGCGAGGGTGTGCCTTCAGAAAGACCCGCGGAGCTGGAGAAGCTCTGGGGTCTGAACCGTCTGGGCTCCTGCAGTCCCCACCTCATATCCATATATATATATATATATATATATATATATGGGTTTGGGGGAGGGGGTTGGTTTGGTTTGGTTTGGGTTTTGGTTTGGTTTGGTTTGATGTTTTGTTTTTTTTGTTGTTGTTGTTTTGTTTTATTTTTGTTTTTTTGGTTTGGTTTGGTTTGGTTTGGTTTGGTTTGGTTTGGTTTGGTTTGGTTTTGGTTTTGGTTTTTCGAGGCAGGGTTTCTCTGTGTAGCCCTGGCTGTCCTGGAACTCACTCTGTAGACCAGGCTGGCCTCGAACTCAGAAATCCACCTGCCTCTGCCTCCCAAGTGCAGGGATTAAAGGCGTGTGCCACCACCCGGCTGTGTCCCCACTTCTGGAACACTGCCCCTAGGACAGCACCGAGCCCCAGTGACTCCCCTCCTTCTGTGATTGAGGCCAGAGGCACTCCAGACCTCACCCCACATGCACAATCCTGCAGGGGCCGCACAGTGATAGGGTATTGAGGAACTGACCCTCTTCCTGCTTCCTGGATCCCTCTTCGTCCCCAAGGCCTCACTGTGCTGCACCCTGCCCCACACACACCCACAACCCCCATGAACATCCGGCCTCAGGTGTCCCAAAATGCCTTCAGCCTCCCTCTCTGTGGAATGAGGTAAGAAATCAACTAGGAAATTATAGTCTTGGAGCTGGAGAGATGGCTCAGCAGTTAAGAGCACTGACTGCTTTTTCCTGAGTTCAAATCCCAGAAACCACATGGTGGCTCACAACCATCTATAATGGGATCTGACACTGTCTTCTGGTGTGTCTGAAGACAGCTACAGTGTACTTACATATAACAAATATATAAATCTAAGAAAGAAAGAAAGAAAGAAAGAAAGAAAGAAAGAAAGAAAGAAAGAAAGAAAGAAAGAAAGAAAGAAAGGAAGGAAGGAAGGAAGGAAGGAAGGAAGGAAGGAAGAGAGAGAGAGAGAGAAAGAGAGAGAGAGAGAGAGAGAAAGCTGCAGTCTTGTTTCCAAAAGAGCAAAAAAAAAAAAAACCCTTTTCTTGTGGTCCTGGGGCTCACGGGGCCTTAAGGGAGAAACAGAAGAGAATGAACCTTTCCCCGAGCAGCCTCGGGTCTCCTTGGGAAGCTATGCAGTTAGTCTAAAATTCCCAGGTTAAATGGCTGTTGGGCCACTTCTGGAGCCCCTCCCTATTACACTACCAGTCAGACCTCAGGGAACACGAATGGGGTGTTGGTGATAGCATCCTTCTTACCTCAAACTGGACACGCCCCCCTGACCTTCGGCAGGGAAATAGCAGGGCAATAGGCACCTGGCCAGAGCAAGGAATAGCATGCAGCTATCAAAAAGGATAAGGTTGGCACACCCATTTTTTTAAACTTAAAGGCATGTCCAAGACATTAATGAAATATTAATAATGCGGATTGGTTTTTGCAGAAAGAAGCCAAGGCTGCACAAGTTTGTGAAAGCAGAGAAGAGGGCAGGAAGCTCACATGCAGCTAGGACTGACTGGCAAGATGTCACAACTTTCTGAAGTTTCTCAAAGAGATACATTTGCTGGTATTCAAAACCACAAACTAAGGGGATGGCAAGAGGGCTAAATGGGTAAAGGAGCTTGCCGCCAAGCCAGACAGCTTGAGTTCAATCCCCAGGATCCACACAATATCCAACCAACCCTGTTGTCCTTTGACCTTGACATGGGTGCAGTTACAACACATACATACACACACACACATACACACACACACACACACACACAGGAAATAAATCTATTTTTTAAAAATAACCATCAAAATTAAAACCTTGGCCTGGGAAGATGACTCAGTCAGGAAGAGGTTTGCTGTGCATGCGTGCATGAGAACCCAGGGTCAGATCCCTAGCCCCAGAGAAGGGGTTGGGTAAGGTCGTGTGGGTTTACAACGCCAGCGTCGGGCAGATCCCTGGGGCTCACTGGCCAGTCGTTTAGCTGAGTCAGCACGCCCCTCAAACACACACGTGGAGCCAGGCATGGTGGTGCACCCTTAGGTCACTCGGAATACAGAGGCAGGAGGATACCTGTGAGCTTGAAGCCAGTCAGGTCTACATAAGACTAAATGGAGAATGGTATATGTATATGTAAACACACACACATATTTATGTAGATGTATATATATACATATATGCATATATATGTATATAGAGAGAACATATTCTTCATATAAATATATGTATACACATACACACATATATACACATAAATATATATATGTATATATATATATATGACCCAAATTTTCACTTAAAATTAGGGAAAAGAAGATAGGGCTCTCTAGCATAATATTAATCACAAATGCTTTAGTACAATGATGGGTGGTTAGACTTTATCAGGACCAGATCTAAGGCCAAAATGATAGCTAGGGCTCAACACTGAGATCCCATCCCAAACAAACAAATCCCACGTGTGGTTTCTAAGGAACATAACCCAAGATTGATTTCTGTCCTTCCCACATACACACATGTGAGTGCACACATACACACACACACACACACAAGATCGAGTTCTGCATTTCACATGCACATACATGTGAGCACACATACATGTGAGCGCACACACACACATACACATAAGATCAAGTTCTGTCCTTCACATGTACACACATGTGAGCACACACACACACATAAAATCGAGTTCTGCCTTTCACATGCACATACATGTGAGCACCACACACACATAAGATCGAGTTCTGCCTTTCACATGCACATGCATGTGAGCACACACACACATAAAATAAAAGACTTTAAAATAAAGACCTTCAGGAGCTGTCACAATGGAGCCAGAACAGGGAGGGTCCCCGTTGGCCCAGTACCCTTCACCCCTCTCTTCTACCCCGCCCCCACCCCAATGGGCATTGTTAGTTGTCCTTTCTTCCTGCCCGCTCCCTGGCCATCTCCAGCCTCTCCCTGGTATATCTCACACTGACACACCATGCTGCCAGCCCTCCAGTTCCCAGCAGGCCCACTGCCCCAGCCCTGACCCCGGCCCTCTGAGAGGTTGAAAGGGCCCAGGAGATAACCCAGCTCCAGCTCTTCCACAGGAAATCGGAGAGGAGGGAACCCCCCCCCACACGCCTCCAGCTGCCTAGTTAGGGTCTTCAGAGCCTCCCATGATAAGAGCAGTCGTGTGCTGAATGTCCCACATGTGCCAGGCTCAGTGCTGAGCCCTGTCCTGTGTGGCCACACCCTGCTTGCCAGGGACACTCACAAAGGAGGGAAAGGGCTGAAGAGAGAGACCTCGGGGCCTTGCCTGGCTCCTGTGTGAAGAAGTGATCATGGTTCCCTCTACCTGAGGTCAGAGAGAACTGGGGCAGGAGCGGGGGTCCCCGTAGTCTCTTACATAACCTGTATATGTTCTATATTCTTGTATCCAAGCTGGGAACACGGCCAGTGTTTGTGAAGCACTTGCCCTTGTTGGTAATCCATCTTTAGACGGATAGGAAAGGACCCAGCTGGTGAACTTGCAGAGAACCTGGCTTAATCTATTCCGAGAATAGCAAGGAAGTGTCCCAAGATGGCCATGTGATGTGGGTGGAGAAACTGGACACCCCCCCCCCACCGGAGTTGGCATCCCTTGCAAAGTGCTAAGATGGATTCTTTGCAGAAGGGGCCGGAGCTGGTGTGGGCTGTGAGGAGTTTGGGGAGCATGGACGAGGAACTGGGTCGTGTGGCTACAGTTTGTACCTAGATGGCCTACTGGGTCTAAAGAAAGACGTCTCTTCTTACCTGTCAATAGGCTTAGCCTAATTTCTCTCCCCCGACTGTAAAATAGGAGCATTCGCAGTGTCATATTGATAAAAATAAACGCTTGTTGTTAAAGGTTTAAGAGGTAAAGTTCAATCAACTGACATTATCACCTGGGTCCTTCACATCAAAGATCTCTTAATCGTCTCCTTCCGTTCCAAGAACGGGCGCCATCATAAGTCCCACTGTTCAAAAAGGAAGGTTCGGGACCACCAAACTCAGCATCTGTCAGCGGCGTTGCCATAGAGATGAAATAATTCCATCCCAGTTCTCAGATGGGAAAACAGAAGCATAGAGCGATCAAGTCCCTTATCAAATCAGAGAGAGCAAGAAAGAAGGAGCCAGCACTGGGATGCAAACCGGAGTCTATGCAGGCAGCTTGCTTCCGCTTGAAGAGCGCGGGCGCCCCCTTGTGGCCAAATGTCACATCACTTGATGGCACTTTAGACTTAAGACGGAAAGGGGGAGGGTGCGGAAGGAGAGGGGAGGTTGGCAGGGAGGGTCTTCCAAAGTCACTGGTTATGTTGTCACCAGGCCAGCCTGGCTCTGAAGGTCCTAAGGGGGGCGAGAATCTTGTCTCTGCAACCCTGGGAGATTTCTGACATGAATGAGCAGAAAGCGGTTTCCTAGGACTGGAGAGATGGCTCAGTGATTAAGAGCACTGACTGCTCTTCCGAAGGTCCTGAGTTCAAATCCCAGCAACCACATGGAGACTCATAACCATCTGTAATGAAATCTGATGTCCTCTTCTGGTGCGTCTGGAGACAGCTACAGTGTACTTATGTATAACGATAAATAAATATTTAAGCCAGAGTGAGCCGTGTTGACAAGAGGTCCTGAATTCAAATTCCCAAAAACCATATGATGGCTCACAACCATCAGTACAACTACATAAAACAAACAAACAAACAATCTTTAAAATAAAAGTAGGTTCCTAGAAAAAATGGGACACAGGTTCTCACTTAAGACCAGGAGAAAAAAGATGGAGATCTCTAGGATAATACTAGTCACAAACACTTTAGTGAAACCAGATCTACGATGGCTGAGAACCCAGGTGGGGAAGATGAAGAAAGCCCATGCTGTAAGTCGAGGGGGCCCAGCTGTGGTTTTAACATTTCTCCTCCCAAGTTTGTCAGGAAATTTTGAGCCCTAAGGTGATAGTCTTGAGTCGTAGGGCCTTTGGGGAAGGGAGTGGGCCATGAAGATGTCCCCCTGAACTAGGTGGCATCCTCTGATCCAGGAGGTTGTCCCTGGACAGAGAACACACACACACACACACACACACACACACACACACACACACACGCACACACACACAAACACCAGCACCCCCAGCCCCGCCCCCACCCCGGCACCCCCAGCAATCACCAAACCTGCCAGCATCTTGATCCTGGATCCTGGATCTAAGGCAGAGCCGAGACCTAAACATGTTTTTGAAGTCCAAACTCGAATGAACAAGATGGAAGTCCCAGCAGACAGCGGGGAAGCTGGCCAGCACCAGGTGCAGGAGGATGCCGCTCCTGTAGTCGCTCCTGGGCCCTCGGTGTGTGCTGGGCTCTCTGCCTGAATCCTCACCAGCATGTTTCACAGTTAATCTGAGGGCATCTGTGCATGGCTGCATCCATTTCTCTGACAGAAACATGTATCTAAGCACTCCTCGTGTTCTGAGCCCTTCGCCTACCCGGGGTCTTCTCCTCTATCCCCGACCAAGTCCTGCCCTCAGTTTCCTCTACTTTCCCCTACCAGCTTCAGCTCCATTGACACCACCTCCAAGAAGCCCTCCAGATCCCTTCCTAACACCCTGGAAATGCTCCCATTCCCACCTCTAGTCCTGTCTCTTTTAGGTTCAGACCCCCTCCCGGCCATTCTGCAATATGGCATTTCTCATACACTCAGAACACTGACCTGGACACTGTGTCCCCAAGATGCCTAAAGGTGTGTCCAACCCCATCTCACGGCTCTCCTCTGAACCCCCACTGAGTCGTCAGCCACATCTGTAGAAAGGGTGGAGCCCCAATCTTTGCCCTCTCTGCTGCAGGCAAATACACACACTTCTACACAACCCTCTGGGAGCTTCAAGGAAAAGCTTTTAATTTTGTTCCTTGACTGGTACATGAGCTATAACTGACTTGATCTAACTGATCAAGTTCCAATTGATCTGATTGCTGGAATCCTGGAATCCATGATTCCAGGATCCAATCTCATGGAATGCATGAGATAGAACTTCATCCAATTGATCAAGTTCCGATTGATCCGATTGCTGGAATCCTGGTTCAGAGCAGGGTGGTGACCATTGAAGTCACGGGTGTTATATCACAGTCATGGTGGCTGATCGAAGATGCCACAGTCATGTCTGATGGCTGGAGAAGCCACAGTCATGGCCGCTGGCTGTCACGTGTTCTGTATAGATCGATGCCTCCAAGCTAAGTTCATGTGGGCACTCGTCCCTGATGATCTGTAAGGACAGTGCAGATACCCAGGCCAAAGAACCACCTTTATAGACACCCTGCACATCCTGAGGCTACCTCCCAAGTTAGAATTTCAACCCTAGCCGTTGTCTCTAAAACTACAGGTAGGGAGACCAGCGCCAGATGTCTCCAAACCTCAGGTGCAAATCATTATTCTCCAAAGCAAACTCACTATGCAGCCCAAGCTGACCTGGAATATGCTTCGTAGCCCAGGCTAGACTTGAACTCATGATTCTGCTGCCTCAGCCTCCCAAGAGCTATGGTTGCCGGTGTGTGCCAGTGGGGAACCCCTTAGGTGTGAATCTTTGAGCTGTGCCTGAATAGGACGTATGCTGCTGGTGCATGGGGTAGTGGGCTGGGCAGGGCTCTGCCAAGGTCACCGATGTCAAGGTCACTGAAGCCAAGGACACTGCTGGGAGGGGGGGTAGAAAAATGCTTCTAGGTTGTTTGTGAGCTATTTTTCTCCAGCTAGAGCAGATGTGGCCCCCTTGGCTCTTGTCCCTTTGAAAATAAGCAAAGAGTTTGTCATTCTCTACATTGTCCCTGGGTCCCCTTGGGCGAAGACCTGGAGTCTGTGTGCTTCTGGTTTCTCCTCCCTGAACCTGGGTCTTGTGTGCTGATCCAACGGGAAAGGATGCGAGTGTAACAGACTTATGAAGCCAGGATGGAGGGGGTTAATCTGCAATATTCAAAAAACCAAAAACAAACAAAGTCATCTCTAATCGTTAACAGAGCACGGGAGAGCTGGCTCTGGGGTTCAGAGCACTTCCTGCCCTTGCAGATGACTGGAGTTCAATCCCCGGCTCCCACCCTCTGGTGGCCCCTGTGCCAGGGGATCTGATGCCCTCTTCTGGCCTCCGAAGGCACCTGCACACACATGTACAGACGCAGACACGTAACTTCAATTTTTTAAAAATCTTTTTTTTTTCTTTCTGTAAAGTGAAGAACAGAATTCTCCATTGCTGCTGAATATCTTTAAGCCTGGAGCAAAAAAGGAAAAGCTAGTTGTTCCCAGCTGCCCATGTCTGAGCAGTCCTTGGTCTGGGCGCACCTCCTCTGACTGTCAGATCATTTTATAGAGTGTTTATTTGGGAAAGGGATAGAATAGGCTTTTTGACAAACCATCATCAGATGCTTCCAAGAAAACTCAAAGCCCCAAACGGAGAGGATGTGGAGTTTGCCTCTCCCGACTGGAAGCCAAAAGAACCCCAGGCAGGCTGGTCATCTCTGGATGGGGCTAGCCCGGCTAGGGCAGGAGAGGCCATCTTGCAAAGGCGCCAAGGGTGTCCTCCAGGTCTCACAAGCGGCTCATTGTCCCCCAGACAGCCGGGCTCTGGGCTGGGGAGGAAAGGTGGAGATTGTGTGCATTGGCAGGGGCAGTGGGGAGGGTCTGGGGATAATCCTGCTGTAAAGGGACGTTTGCGCTTCAGTCAGTCCTGATGAAGAAGAAAGCCAGAGTCGGCTGCGAGGGGTGAACTGGAAACGTGGAGGCTTCAGGGTGGAAACCTCTGTTTTGAAAGAGATTAGGAGATAGGAAGAGAGGAAATGGCTAAGAATGAAAGCCAAGAATTTCCATAAGGGACCTGAGAGGTGCCAGGCGGCTGGTGTGTGGTAACTCACGGGCCTACAAAGCCCTGCGCGCAGCCAGCGACTCCTCTCCTTTAAGGCTCAGAGAACCTGGCACCCAGTCACCTCTGTTTGATGCCATCAGGAGGAAAATTGTTATGCCAGCTTCAGCCAGTCCTTCATCATGGGACAGGCATGTCACATGCCAGCCTCATGCATGTGGTTCACGAACACTACCACGGCTACCATGCCTGCCCTGCATCCCTGGATTCTGGTCGCACTCACCCCTTACCTGAGAACTGTGGGATACACGCACCTCATGACCTCCTCTGGAGAGCTAGCACTGGCTCCGTTAAGCTACCCAACCTCTCAGAGGGCCCTCGGATCCTGGTTTGACACAGCATGTCCTTGACAGAGGACGTGGACATTGGGCACTCTCCAGGGACACTTTTGTTTACACACTGAAGGAGCAGTGCTGACCTCTAGTGAGCAGAGATCAAAGACCTGGTGTTCCATGATGCCAGGGCAGTGCTGAAGGCTGGTAGACCCAGAAAGGCTCATCCAAGCTCAATGGTATAGCCTTCCCCAGGCTCTAGGACACTGATGGAAGGGACTAGAATGTGTGTGTGTGTGTGTGTGTGTGTGTGTGTGTGTGTGTGTGTGTGCCTGCACACATGTGTGTGCATATAATATACACACAGACATACACACACATAGAGACACACACAGACACAAACATACACACACAGAGACATACATGCACACATAGAGACACACACAGACACAGACATACACACTCACATAGAGACATACACAGACACATAGAGACACACACAAACACACACACAGACATATACACACACAGACACAGACATACACACACACATAAAGATATACACAGACACATAGAAACACAGACAAACACACACACAGACACATACACACACATAGGGACACAAACAGACACATAGAGACACACAGACATACACACACACAGAGAGACATACACAGACACACAGAGACACAAACAAACATACACACAAACATATACATACACACAGACACACACAAACACACACATAGAGACACACACAGACACATAGAGACACACACATAGACACAGACATACACAGACAAACACACACACATAGAGAAACACACACAGACATACACACAGAGACACACAAAGACACATAGAAACACACACAGACATACATAGACATACACACACATAGAGAAACACACACAGACACAGACATACACACACAGACAAACACACACACACAGAGACACACACAGACACAGAAACACACAGACACAGACATACACAGACACACACACACATAGAGAAACACACACAGACACAGACATACACACACATAGAGACACACACAGACACATAAAAACACACACAGACACAGACATACACAGACACACACACATAGAGAAACACACACAGACACAGACATACACACACAGAAACATACATACACAAAGACATACATATACACACATAGAAACACACACAGCCACAGACACACACATAGAGATACACATAGACACAGACATGCACACATACACACACACAAACACACACACACATGCACACATATCCTAATACTTGACTCTTCCTTCTTGAACCATGGAAACAGCTAGAACCAGGGCCACGGTAAGACAGCCCGAGCCCAGGATATCAGAGAGACCATTTGGGCTGCCCAGAGAGCACTAACCACCTGCCTCCTGTATGATTGCAGAATCAGGAAATCACCTCAAAGCATCCTGGAGAGGCCAGGCGAGAGCAGCAGGGTGAGGGAAGAGAGAAGAGAGAAGAGAGTGCTCTCGGGTGGGTCTCAGCCAAGCCCCACTTTACCCTGGGGCTGCATAGCACCTACAGGATCATTGCAGCTGCAGGCTGGCCCCAGCTCTCCAGAGGCCCAGGGGTCGGTCCTTCGTACTCCCAGTCAGCTGGTGGCGGAGGCTCACTCACCCAGAGCCCTGCTGGTTTGTGCACTGCCTCTGAAGGCATCGGTGCTGGGCTGGCAGAGCAGTGGCAGCTAGGAGGAGACCTCTGAGGTGTCTGCAGATGCAACCCCAAAAGAGGAAGCTCTCAGAGGTGAGGCCACACACAAGAGCAGAGAAGGGAAGAGAACCTGGGGCGGGACCCCAACCTAGAGAACCTGACAAAAACCTCAAGACGATCAGGTTTAGCCGGGCAGTGATGGTGCACACCTTTAATCCCAGCACTTGGGAGGCAGAGGCGGGCAGATTTCTGAGTTCGAGGCCAGCCTGGTCTACAGAGTGAGTTCCAGGACAGCCAGGGCTACACAGAGAAACCCTGTCTCAAAAAAAAAAAAAAAAAAAAAAAAAAAAAAAAAAAAAGATGATGATCAGGTTTAAATGAATAGCCCCCAAGGCTTTTCCTAATCTGCAAACTGCCGTTGCCTGTCTGTCCATAAGTATGTCTGTCCTTCCCAGGAAGGGGCGCTTGAGTCCCTGCTGTAAGCCAGGAGTTGCAATAAAGCCTCTGGTGAGCATTCACACCAGATCCTGGCCAACAACCCACGCTCCTCCTGCCTGTTCCTTCTCGAAAGGTCATAGACCTGACCTATGTCATAGCAAAGCTCCGGGTCTTTGGGAGCTTACAGACTGCTCTCTGCGTCTTCAGGATGCCCATTAGCTCCAGGGCATCCTTTAGCCATGGCTGGGTTTGAGGCTGAATAGAGCTTCCCAGATATGACGGAGAGTGGAGTTCATAGTTGTAATTGCTTCTGTGTCAACTTGACGGAAGCTACAGCCATCAGAGAGGATGAAGCCTCCATTGAGGAAATGCCTCCATGAGATCCGGCTGTAAGGCATTTTCTCAATTGGTGATTGATGGGGGGAGGGCCCCGCCCACTGTGGGCGGGGCCATCCCTGGACTGGTGGTCCTGGGTTCCATAAGAAGGCAGGCTGAGCCAGCCATGGGGAGCAAGCCAGTAAGCAGCACCCTCCATGGCCTCTGCATCAGCTCCTGCCTCTGGGTTTCCGCCCTGCTTGAGTTCCTGTCTTGAGTTCCTTTGGTGATGAACAGCGATACAGAACTGTAAGCCAAATAATCTCTTTCCTCCCCAACTTGCTTTTTGGTCCTGGTGTTTCATGGCTGGAAAAGAAACCCTAACTAAACAATAATATTACCTGTTCTTCCAGAGAACCCAGGTTCAATTCCCAGCATCCTCGCGGCACCTTACAAGTGTCTATAACTCCATGTCAAGGGATCCGACACCCTCTTTTGGCTTCCAAGGGTACCAGGCACACACGTGGTACCTAGATATATATGGAGACAAAAAAAAAACACCCACACATAAAAATAAATATTTTTTAATTAAAAAAAAGGAAGAAAGGCTAGAGTTCTCATCTGCAGAATTGTTGCATTTGCTGAAGGGGCCATTGGCTAGCTGGAACTACTCTTAAAAATCCAGATAAGGTGGCTTAGATGAAATAAATGATCATCTTATGGTTCCAGTATATAAGAGCCCAGGCCTCACAGCAGGGTTTGGTTATGAAATGTCCTCAATAGGCTCGCGGGTTTGAACACCTGGTTCACCAGCAGGTGGCGCTGTTTGAACACTGTTTGAACGATTGACCTGGCAGAAATGTTTGCTGGGGTTCACCTATGGGGATTCTAGCCTTGCCCTGCTCCCAAGCAGAGTCCTAGTTCCATATGCACCTGCATCCCGATCCACCAAGATGTAAACAAGCTACATTGTAAGTTCCTGCCGTTGAGAACAGATCCACCCCAGCCACCACGCCTTAGCGCCCGTGCCTTTTCTACCATGCTGGACCGATATCCCTGAATGTGTGGCCAAAAGTCCTTCCTCCCGTGTTGTTCCTGCTGCATCTTGCCACAGATACTGGGATGTGTACAGTGTTTGGGACTTCCTGAGAGTGAGCGCTAACATCACATCAGGGGCTCAAGGATATGAGAGGATCATCCCTGGGCCGTCAAGCAGCGCAATTTCCAGAGTCCCGGGGAGCTTGGCCTCTGCACCACGGGCACCTGCATAGTGCCGGCTCCCTCTGTGTGGTTGCAAGGTTTCCATTAGGGACAGAGCTTGTGAGGCAAGGCACCTGCCTCACAGGGTCCAAGGGTGAGTGTGGTTTATACCTGAACAGTGATTGGTGGGCAGATGGGGTGGAGCCTACGGGACTAAAATGTTCCCCGTCTGGGTGCTGGTTCCACAGGAGAGTCTGCAGCGTGCTAATATGGGCTCTCTCACCAACAAACCTCGCACTTTAATAAGTCTGAGACTGAGCCGGACAGTGGTGGTGCACGCCTGTAATCCCAGCACTCTGGGAGGCAGAGGCAGGCAGATTTCTGAGTTCGAGGCCAGTCTGGTCTACAGAGTGAGTTCCAGGACAGCCAGGGCTATACAGAAACCCTATCTCGAAAAAAACAAATCCAAAACACCAAAATAAAATAAAATAAAAAAAGTCTGAGACTGGAGGATGGCTCAGTTGGTAATGTGCCTCACAGGCATAAAGACAGATGCATACAACCTCCAGCTCACACATAAAGAAATCCGAGTGTGGTGACGCGTGCCTGTAATCTCAGCACTGTCGAAAGACAAACAGTCCCCTGGGGCTCACAGCCAGCCAGTCTTCTCTAATTAGTAAGCCCTAGAACATCCAGGAGCCCTGTCACAGAAACGAGGCTGGGCAGGAGAGACAGACAGCTCAGCCACTAAGAGTGTGTGACACTCTTGCAGAGCAACCACAGTGGGCTCCTAGCACACCAGTCAGGTGGCTTACACCGTGTGTCACTCACACTCCAGGAAACCTGACACCCTCTTCTGGCCTCCATGGGCACACACACTCCCGGGCACACACACACTACTTACACACATAGACACACATGCGTGCACACAATACTTTTTTCACTTGAAAGAGAAGGACAAAAAAAGTGAACAGTTCGTGAGAAGTATTGGTCAAGATTATCCTCCCACACACACATACACACACACACACCTGTAAACACTAGCAAACAGAGACACACACCTGCACACACATACACCTGTATACACACACCTTCACACATGCACACACCTGTACAGGTACATACACCTGTACACACATACCTGTATACCTACACACACCTATATACACACATACGCTGGTAGACACACACCTGCACATATACACACACCCGTCTACACACATATACCTGTCTACACACATACTATACACATATACACACCTGTACACACACCTGTATACCCATACCTATACACACTCACTCAGACACACATATACCATGCACGCAAACATGTGCGCACATACACCTGTACACACACACATGCACAGACCCCTGTACGCACACGTGTGTGCAGACACCTGTACACACACACACAGGTGCACACACCTTACACACACAGCCTGTAGACACATACAAAATAAAACTCTCTGCTGCTAGTGGCGACACTGCAGGCTCCTAGGTGTAGGGAACTAAAGGCGGGACTCTTGGATGATTCTAAAACACGCGGGCCTTTATTTTGGACCCCTGGCTCCTGGGCACACTCTCCATTTGGAGCCACGGTAAAGGCCAGTAAGCTTGGTCCTTGTGCGACCTTCATCCGCAGACCTCAGTTTCTCTATCTGTCTAGGGAAAAGAAGCGTCTGCTTCCTGTTTACGAAGTCCTGTTCTAGGGTCCAAATGAGGTTCATCCCAGGCTCTGCAAGCCATTCCTGGCCGGAAAATAGCAATACCTCATAGCATCGCCAGGGGGCGCTGCTCTGAGAACCTTACTCATGTCTTAGTTCATTTTCCCATTTATCCATTCCCATTTTGCAGAGAAGGAGACTGAGGGATGGAGCTTTGAGGTCACAGAAGCAGTCTATGCTCCCAGATTTTGCTCTTTCCATCGGGTAGCTGTTGGGTGGTTTATTCCGGCACCCCCCTCCCCATTTCACCCCCAGTTTCTACCCCTGCCCTCTCCCTCCCCTCCCCCACCACACATTCAGCAGGGCTGGGTCCTTGCCAGCTCTCAGCTGTCACAGCGTTCCCATCTTTGATCACTAGTCAGCCCAGATGTTGAGCTGATCAAAGGCGGCTGTTGCCTAGACCCTCCCCAGAGCGGGTGGGACAAACACGTGACAGACGCGGAACCTGGCTGGGCTGGGCGGGGCTCCGTGGGGCCTTCCCCATCCATCATCGGTACCTAGAAGGAGGAAGGTCACTCACTGGTTTGAGACGCTTAAGGGTGGCTGGCGCTAGATGCAGGCTACTGACTCAAAAGGAATCATTGAAACAAGAACTCAGAGGGGTAACAGGCTCCCAGGCCCGAGCTGGTGGCCATGATTCCCTCTCGAGCCTCTGGCGTCTGGCTCCATCATTGTAGGTCTTCAAGAACTGCAATTTCTACTAATAATTAATTAAACAGAGTGAGCACTATGTACTGGGGAAGTTGAGACAGGGAGACAGGGAGTTCAAAGCCAGCTTTGGCTACATGGTAAGTCAGAGTCTCCAACGGGGATGCATATCACACTAACAGAACACTGGCCAAGTACCTGCAAGGTGTGTGTGGGGGGTGGGGGCGGGAGGGTCGATACTCAGTGCAGGAAAGGGGCTGGGCCTGAGCAGAAAGAAGAAAAAACTTCTCCATCTCCTTTGCTGATTCGGTGCAGTTGTGGGCATTAGAAATGGGTACCTTTGGACAGCAGGATGGTTTAGCGTCTGAAGAGGCTTACCACCAAACCTGAGGAGTCCCAGGATCCACAAGGTGGCGGGGGGTGGGGGGGTGGGGGGGTGGGGGAGGTGGGGGGGTGGGGGGGTTGAACATCAGCGGTCCTCTGGCTTCTGTGCATGAAGGTGACAAATGCTCACATAGCCACAGAAATACATAAATAAATAGTGAATAAATAAATAAAATTTAAAGATGGTTTTCTCTATTTGGGACAATTAATATATTGCTCTGTTAAGTTTTTATTTATTTTTATGTATATGAGTGTTTTGCCTGTATGAATGTCTGTGTACCACATGCATACCTAGGCCTGAGGAAACCAGAAAAGAGCGTTGGATCCCCTGGAACTGGAGTTACAGATGGTTGCAAGCTTCCGTGTGGGTGCTTGGAACCAAGCCCAGGTCCTCCGAAAGAGCAGCCAATGAGCTTAACCACTGAGCTATCTTCTCCAGTCTTAACATGTTTTTATTTTTAAAAAAAATCTTAAAATGTGAGGCAAATATTAATGCACATAGCCAGATATAACTTTGTCAAAGGCTTAAACTATTTAAGTAGAGAAAGGGGTGCTGGTATTCAGACCTGTTTATGAAGTGCTCCCCCCAAAACTCATGGGTTAGGGTGTTGGTCCCCAGCTGCTGGCACTATTTTGGAAGATTCAGGGAGTCCTTAGGAGGTGACTCTGTAGATCACTGGGGATGAGTCCTTGGAGGAATCTTGTCACATTGATATAGCACATATACCAACATACATATACCCACATACAATATGCACATACTATTTCACATACATACATACATGCATACATACATACATACATACATACACACAACACACAGGACATACACACATACGCACAGCACATAAGACATACACACATACACACAGCACACAGGACATACACACATATACACAGCACATAGGACTTACACATATACACACAGCACACAGGACATACACACATACACACAGCACACAGGACATACACACACAACACACAGACACACACTGAGATATAAACAGATACACACACAGAGATACAGACAGATACACTCAGAGAGATACAAACAGATGCACAGAAAGAGACAGAGACACAGGGAGAGAGATACAGAGAGATTCAGACAGATTGACACACACAGACACACACACACACACACACACACACACACACACGCATGCATGCACAGATGCAGACAGATACACAGAGGTGGAGAGAGAGCTACAGACAGATACACACCAACACACAAAGAGAGACAGAGGCAGAGATACAAACAGATACACATAGAGAGAGACAGAGGCAGATAGATACACAGGGAGAGAGAGATGGTGCCACCAGATACCCAGAGATACAGACAGGCACACATAGACACACACACACACACACACACACATACACACCTCTTTCTGTCTGCCACGCCCCCTTTCTTGCTTCCTCTGCAGCAAAGGACTTCCTTCCTTCCCACGTTCCCACCGTGGAGAGCCTCTGATCACGAGCATATCTCGGGTGCCCAGGGATTCCAAGAGCTATTTGTTGAACATGGACATTATTAAAAATTAAATGAAGAGCGAGCAGGACACGGTGGCACACACTGGTCGTCCTGGCACTTGGGAGGCGGAGGCAGGAGGATCGGGATTTAAAAGTCGTCCTCATCCATACAGGGAGTCCAAGTCCATCCTGAGGAACAGGGTCTCGAATCATCAGAAAATTAAAAATATGAGGCAGCAGGCCTAGGTCAGGAGTGTGTACACATAAAGTGTCTTCACATTCCCCCGGCACAGCCCCCCAAAAGTACACAGGCTTACAGCTAAATTACATTAAAATAAGAGAATTACCCAAAATGCCTCGCTTCCTAATTGTCTCCCTACATTTCATGAGCTTATGAGGACTGACTGCAGCAGTACTGTCGCACATCCGAAACCTTTTAAAATATTTTCATTTTTATTTATGGAGGACACCCACAGAGATACACACACACACACACACACACACACACACACACACGTGCTTGAATCCTAAATGGGTCCTTTGTAAGAGCAGCAAGTGCACTCACCTGCCGAGCCATCTCTCCAGACCCCCTCCCCCCACTAGGAATTGTCCCCCTCAAGGATCCACCTCGGTTCTTAGAGGATCAGGACGTGAACTCTGCCCTCGACTTGGACCACAGCAAGAGCACCACCCTGTTTGCCCACGCCTGTCTCAGCCACCAAGTATCCAGTCTTTCAGACACATAAATGAAACGAGGAGCCGGCGGGATGGCTCTAGGTAAAGGTGCTTTCAGTCAAGACTGATAACTGGGGTTCAGACCCTGGAACCCATGTGGTGTCAGGAGAGACCTGGCTTCCAGAGATCTGGTGCAGAGGTTGAGAATACTTGTTCCATACAAATAGGCACCAGGGTTTGGATCCCAGCTCCCACGTAAGCAGGCCGCTGTCCTATGCATGCCTGTAACCCCAGCCCCAAGTGGGACAGAGACAGGGAGATAGCTAGGGCTTGCTGATCTCCAGTCTAGCTGAAAAGATTCAGAGAAACACTGTCTCAAAGGAATAGACATCCATAGAGGAAAATACTCAAAACTATCATGTACACACACAGACACACAGACAGACACACACACACACACACAAACTGGCATACATTTATACACAAGTAAATTAGGTTTTTTTTTTTTAATCAAATAGAGAGCACTTGGGAGGCAGAGGCAGGTGGATCTCTGTGAGTTCAAGGCCAGCCTGGTCTACAGAATGCATTCCAGGATAGCTAGGGCTACACTGAGAAACCCTGTCTTAAAAATGGCAAAAGTAAAAAGTCAGGAATGTGGGGATTTGGGATGGGTGGTGGGGACTTTCAATGAGTAACACGGTGCTTTTAGACTGAAGGTGTTTCTCTCAGAGGGTCTCGTGCATTCTAGGCTGAAGCTAGGGGTGGAAATGAGGCTCCATGCATGATATGAGGTAAGCCCTCTCTGCCAAATGCATCCCCAGTCCGGATCCCCACCCTCACATCTCGCGCTGTTAGATGGGGTTTTGCTATACAACACAGACTGGGGCATAGCTCGTGGTCTTCTTCCCTCGGCCTCCTGAGCGCTGGAGTTATATAGGTCTGTGCCTCCATCCCCAGCTTGTGCCTCCATTTTTGTAAACCAGGCCCTGTGCAGAGCTGGAGACAATGTCCTTTTCCCCCCCGGCAGATGTCCGGATATTCATCAGAACTTCGGAACACCTGCTGGCTTTGTTCCTATGGCCCTGGCCAAGGCCCCAGCATCACACAAACCCAGGAATGCTGGGGATGAAAAATCAAATAGAATATAGTCCCCAAGTGCCAGGTCATCCTTGTCACTTATAGCAGCAGCCTGTCTCCAGTCCCTGCATATTCTAGTCACCAGGGCATACAAGCAGGGCAAAAAAAAAAATCTCTGGCTGATAGTTTGAAACTTTCTGGGCCTAATGGCCTGTTATAGTCCTGGCTCTTGGGAAGTTGAGGCAGGAGGATTGAGATGCTTAGGACAACCTGTTTTTTTAGAAGAAGAAGAAGAAGAAGAAGAAGAAGAAGAAGAAGAAGAAGAAGAAGAAGAAGAAGAAGAAGAAGAAGAAGAAGAAGAAGAGGAGGAGGAGGAGGAGGAGGAGGAGGAGGAGGAGGAGGAGGAGGAGGAGGAGGAGGAGGAGGAGGAGGAGGAGGAGGAGGAGGAAGAAGAAGAAGAAGAGCAGGAAGAAGAAGAGGAAGAAGAGGAGGAGGAGGAGGAAGAGGAACAAGAAGAAGAAGAACAAGAAGAAGAAGAACAAGAAGAAGAAGAACAAGAAGAAGAAGTTGTTGAAGGATGCCCTTGGTTACATAACAAGTTTGAAGCCAATCTGGGCTACTTAAGTTGGAAACTGGAGAATCAGGACTGGGCAGGCCTTTCCAAGGCCAGGATGGTTCAAGACAGGCCTGGCTCACTCCCCTCCCTAGAGCCCTGCTGTAGAAACGCAAAGCTCTTTGGGGGATATCCAAGGCTCTTTACAAGGCCAAGGTCTGCTGTAACTGGACCCAAGTTGTAGTCCCTAGTCTGGGTACAGGGTCTCACTATATAGGCCAGGCTTGCCCAAAATGGCAATCCTCCTGCCTCACCCTCCCCAGTGCTAGGATTAAAAGTATATACTGTCACAATGGTGCTTCAACCATCTTGGTCTGTCCGAATTCAAGAGTCACCAGGACGCAGAACCCTGCGTGCCTGGCAACCATTTCTGGGTCCTCAGCTCAGTTGTCACCATGGGTGTGGCTCCCAGACACAACACTCGAAGTGTCCCACTTAATTGGCACAGCCTGGCAACAGACAAGGGGGGGGGGGATTTTTCTCTGCATGGATGTTGGTCTAGGGTTCATAGCCTGTACAGTTCACTCTCGGGATGGAAGGAGAGACAGATCGGGGCGTGGGAGGTGTCCCCACAGCGACCAGCGGCTCTGTCCTGTGCTCTGCGAGCTTTAGACTCCTCAGCCCTCCACCCCAGCCCCCGGAGAGCCTGAGACCAAAGCAGGGCCCATCAATCACCAGGACTTTAAAGGCCCTCCGGCTTCGGTACGCTGTGTCCTCCCGATGTTTCTCTTAGCTACATGCTAACACCCGTCTGTTTGGAAGTCACAGCAAATACATCTTGGAGAGGGCTTTGATCCCTGGCAGCTGTGTACGTGTGAGGAGCCAGAGTCCCCAAGGCAGAGACAGCATGGGAAGGAGGTGAACCGGACTGGTCTCTCTCATGCCCTCTGGGCTTGGCACCCCAGCCTTAGCCTCAGGCTCACCCCAGCATGCTGCACTCCGAGGCACAACAGCACAAAAGGCCAAGTTTGGCCATGAGAAAAAGTCCTAGGCTCAAGTCCTGGCTCTGCCGCCTGCCATCTGTGTGGTCTTAGACAAGTCCACTCAACGTCTCTGGGGGTGCCCAGCTTCAGGTAGGTCATGTCTATCCTGGGGGACCTCCCCTTGGAGCCCCGCTGCGGACTAGAAGAGTCCGCGGAGTCTGTACAAAAGGAGACATCTGAACTAAGTAGGGAACTGGCCTAGGCACCCTGTGCGGTACAAATGTCCACCCATGTGCACACAGAAGCAATGAGCTCTGGTTTGAGGTTGTCTGTCTTGCGTTGGCTTCTGTCATACACAAACAAAGTCCATGAAGCTGGAAGCTAGAGTCCAAGGTAAAGGCAAGTTCGGAGTTGTGCGCCCTCTGGTGGCTGCAAGGGGGAAATGACGGGCACTGGGCTGTGCGCCCTCTGGCGTCTACAAGGAGGAACTGACGGCTGCAGAGAGGAACGAGCCTTCCTGGTGTGGGGTCTCCGGCTGCCTCGCCTCTGAGCCCCGGGTCTTGGAGGTGAATCCTCGCAGTCGGTGCTCTGTTGAGCCGTGTTCTCCTCTGTGACTCTGTTTTCTTAGAAAAACACCATGTGATCATAGGCCCCATCTGCATCCCGTCTGACCCCATCTTAACTTGACCCCCTATACAGAGACTATTTCCAAATAAGGTCACATTAGAGATGTCAGGAATTAGCCCTCCCGTGCTTCTTTGAGAGAGAACATGGTTCAACAAACAGTCAGGGCAGGCGGTCCACTTTCCAAACGAGATGAGGGAACGAGGCTCAGAGAGATGGAGTGACTGACTCCCGCAAGGTCACAGGGCTAAATGGATTTTGAACTCCAAAAGCCAGCATCCTCTTCAGCCTCCCGGAACTCCCTGGGTCAGTCAGGCCAGGGCTAGAGGAGTCAGGCTTTCCTGCAGTGCGGGGCTCCTTGGGAAACAGCTGAGAGTCAGGCCACCTCCCCAGTCCCCCCCTCCTCCTGCACATTCACCTCTTTGGGGAGCTCAGAGGCCGGAAGCTCCGACGGCCCAAAGGCACGAGAGAGCGCCAATGGTTTGTCCCTTGTTGACCTAAGAGTCTGGGACTCGACCCTAGAGATAGCTCAGAAACCCCAAGACTCATCTGAGGCCCCCAGAGAGGAGATGATGGTGGGCGGCCCGATGTCACCGCCTACCCAGCTTCCTCTCTGCTTCCGTTATCATCCCCCTGAGACTGGATCCACAAGGATTCTGACAGGCGAGGTCGTGAAGGGAGACATGGTGGGTCAGGAGTCACCCCCGCTCCTGGCAGACAGAATCTGGCACAGTCTTTTCTTCTGGGTCCAGCAGTCTTATCCAGAGTATCTCTTTGACATCCTAGTCTGGTTTTCCCTGCACATGTGTGGTCCCCTCCCCCATCCCTCAGTAGGCCATAACTTTTAGCTGGGGTGAGACCACATCTCCAACTACTTTCTAACTGTTTTTGATAGATTCTTTCCAGTCCCACCAGTTATCTGCCCATAGTTTCCAGGTCTTTTGTTCAGAACCTGTTCCTCATCTGCACGCTCCACTAAGACTGACTGCGTTCTTGGTGCCAGGACCAAGACTCCCAGTCACTCTGTTCCCCATGTCCTTGAGCTGCTCCCTACCTGGGGATCCAGAATACATCTGAATTTATAAAGATGAGGGTGGTTGTCTCAGTCAGGGTTTCTACTCCTGCACAAACATCATGACCAAGAAGCAAGTTGGGGAGGAAAGGGTTTATCCAGCTTACACTTCCACATTGCTGTTCATCACCAAAGGAAGTCAGGACTGGAACTCAAGCAGGTCAGGAAGCAGGAGCTGATGCAGAGGCCATGGAGGGATGTTACTTACTGGCTTGCTTCCCCTGGCTTGCTCAGCTTGCTCTCTTATAGAACCCAAGACTACCAGTCCAGGGATGGCACCACCCACAAGGGGCCCCTACCCCCTTGATCACTAATTGAGAAAATGCCTTACAGCTGGATATCATGGAGGCACTTCCTCACCTGAAACTCCTTTCTCTGTGGTAACTCCAGCTTGTGTCAAGTTGACACACAAAACCAGCCAGTACAGTACACAGCTTTCTACCGGAGCCACAGGATCTGTCCCTGCTCTGAGGGAGAAGGCTTAGCCCGCACAGAGAGGTTAAGCATCTTTCCAGAGGTGGCACAGCTTGGGAGGTCCGAGGTAAGGTTGCCATCTCAGTTGGTAAGAACTCCATGCCTTCTACCCTTTCTTCTGGCCTTGTGACTGGCCTCCTATGGCTGGAGGAACACACTCCCATCAGGAAAGGCACTTTTAGGAATATGTCCTCAAAGCCCTAAGGTCAAGTACAGGGATGTACTTTGTGGTGTTGAAGGGTAGACATGTCCCTGAACCCTGGGGATGCTCTCATAGCCAAGGAACCTTTGCTGGCTGCATACGTGGACTGGGCACTTTCATGCCCCCCACCACTCCAGCCCAGCTCTGTGTCGGGAGATGCACAGACGTGAGCCCCACATGCATTCACACACAGGGGTTCCCTCACCTCTCTCTCTCCTTCCTGATAACATCAGCCGGCGGGAAGGCTGACAGAATCCCAGACGGGCAGGCCCCTCCCTCTGGGTCTCTGTCCACCAATCCCTGCCAAGCAGTTCTTGAAATCCTTCCATTCCATTTCTCTGACTGATCTACCCTGATTGCCTACATAAGCAATTCGAAGCAATATGAGTGTCCCCTCGCTCTCTGAAACACAGAACCCCAAATCAATTTCTCTGAGAGAAAACAGGGGTCGGAAGAGCCAGGCTACTCCTTGAGCCTAGCAGTTTCAACCTCCCTAATGCTGCGGCCCTTTAATTGGGTCCTCATCTTGTGTTGAACCCCCAACCATAAAATTATTTTCGTTGCTACTTCATAGCTGTAATTGTGTCACTGTTGTGGATCATAATGTAAATATCTGTGTTTTCTGATGGCCTTAAGAGACCCCCTGTGAAAGGGTTGTTCAACACCCCCCCCATGGGGTCGCGACCCGCATGTGAAGAACCATGGCCCTAAATGGTCAAGGGAGAAGATGTTGGCCCTGGGTCTTCCATTTGTGGGACATCACCAGCCGCCCTCGGCTTGTGGGCCCACGTCCTACCATCTTGAAGCCCGACCCTGTCCTTGCATGGCCTTTTCAATGTCTGTCACTCTTCACTCTCTTAGGATACAAGCTATGGCACGAGAGCCCAGGGGGCCATTCCCGAATTTTTTCCCATCTTAAGGGCTATGATGTCACCACATCTGCAAGAGTGCTTGCCCCAGGGGAACTGAAGAGACCATTCTAGGCCTACTATGGACTGACTACACATTGCAGATCCAGGTTCCCAGGCCTCTCCTGGTGTTTCCTTACCACGCCCACACATACCACTGGGACCTCCCTGCCCTGGACCCTGACAAATCCTGCCATCTCCAGCTGGGTGGCTCTCTGGCTTCCTTCAGTTACTCGGTATTCAAACCTGTTCGTGTTTGCAGAAATGTTTACCAGCCAACTGTAACCAAGCGTGCCCTGTGTTGGGCTGGACGGTTCCAGCAAGGGTCTAAGGGGCCAGAGAAAGTCGGAGTTGTTAGCGCTGATCCACGGTCCTTCCACTCCCCCTGCTGGCAGCAGTGTGGAATTGCAGGCAGCTTTCCTAAGAGTCTTGTGAGGACTCAGGAGAAGCCATGGGTGGAGTAGGGGTGAGGTGGGGGGAGGCAGAGGGGTTGCAGGGTGGCAGTTAGCAGAGGAGATAAAATCCAGACACAGCCGGTGTTAATACAGCATGGCGTGTAACTCGGTGCTACAGCCCTGACACATGCTGCTGGCTGGGCAAACTCAGGCATGCCCACACCTCTGTGCTCCCGTTATGTCCTCCATAATTACAGACATATCCCTCAGGTACTGTGAAGTTGAAGAGAGCTATCTGTACAGCTGACGCATCAGAACATAGTTTTGTTGTCATTGCTGTTGGCACTGTGAGAACTGGTGTGAATATATTCTCTCTAACCCTCACGTGCACACGTGTGTGTATGATTAGTCCTGTTTTACAAACGAGGCATGAGGATTTCAGAGAGGGTAACTGACTTACCAAGCTCACACAGCAGGAAGTATCAGAGGTGGAATCTGGTCCCGGGTTGGCTCTCTCTGCTCCTCTCCGGGTGAGCATGGGGTCCAGGGAAGGTGGAATGAAATTGTCGGAAAAGAGATGTTCATTGGATATTTAAATGACACTGTTATGGAAATTACTTAATCTCAACCAGGGGCTTCTACACTGCCTTTAATCACTTAGTTCCTGGATAAAAGACACACAATTTTTATTATTATAATAAGACTTAATTACCACTAGAACTGGGCCGGTATCTATCCTCTATGTCTATTTCCCTGATAATCACCCCACAATATGACTTGGCATGTTCTGTCAGGGCTGCGTTAGCTCCAATTGGCCAGCCCTCGTGGCCATGATTTCAAGACTCTTAGTGCATTCCATCCTCTCTCTTCACCATCTCCTTCTTTGTCTTCCTTCTTCCTCCTCCTCCTCCTCCTAATTCTAATTCTTCTTCTCTTCTTCCTCTTCTTTCTCTTCCTCCTCTTCTCCCCTCTTCTGTTTTCCTCAGAGCCCTGCCTCTCTCAATTCTGCCCAGCTATAGGCTGTAGGCATCTTTACTCACCAAAATTTGGGGGGCAAGGTCACCCCTGTCACTTGGGTCTACAAGCAGAGTCTCTTGTCCTTGGGGGCAACCAGGTTTTGGGGTCCAATATTAGCATTACAATACATAGCAAAAGACCAAACCCCAATACATCTGTATCCTATGTAGGGGAGGTGGGACCGGCACAGAGAAGGGAGGCTGCTTAGACAGTAGTGTAATCGTTATGCAGATAGGAGGACCTGAGTTCAGTCCCCAGATCCCATGGGAAAAACTGGGTGAGACCCTAATCCTAGCACTGGGGGTTAGAGGCAGGAGGATCCCTGGAGCTGGCTGGCAAGCTTGTTGAATGGGTAACTCTGGGTTCAGTGAGGGACACTCCCTGTCTCAAAACAAAGCAGAGAGAGAGATTTGGGGAAATACCACTTATCGATCATTTGACCTGTACTAGTCCATGCATGTACAATACACACACACACACACACACACACACAAACTATTTAAAGTAGCATTAACCATTACACGGGGTCTCACAGGCACTACCAGGGTTCCTGTGGTCCCATACATTGGGACAAGAGCAAGAACACACACACACACACTATTTAAAATAACATTAACTATCACACAGGGTCTCACCAGCACTACCAGGGTTCCTGGTGGTCTCATGCACTGGGAAAAAACAACAACAACAACAACAACACACACACACACACACACACACACTAAAACCAAGGGCTCATTTAAAATTCCCTTGTCCATCTTCTAGAGCAGTGGTTCTCAACCTTCCTAATGCTGCAACCCAATTAATTCAGTTCCTCATGTTGTGGTGACCCCCCCCCCACACACACACACACATGAAATTACTTTCATTGCTACTTAACTGCATTTTTGCTACTGTTATGAATTGTAATGTAAATATCTGTGTCTTCCAGCCTCAGGCGACCCCTGTGAAGGGGTCGTTGAACCCCAAGGAGTCGAAACCACAGGTCAAGAACTACTGTTCTAGACCCTTCCAGAATCTCTCCTTACTGCTGACCTTCCCTTGGTTGAGAAGCCCACCCCCTCAGGGCTGGTTCTGGTGCCTCCGGGTCCTGAATTCATCCCAGAACCACAGTGGCTGGAGGTGCTGGGACCACCCTGAGCCGCTGATGTTTTTAATTCCTGAGGCGTCGTCAGCGAAGCCAAACTAGGGGTTCCAGGTGCCCCCTAATTTCAAATGCTGGAAGGAGAGGGAAAGGGAGGGCGTAGAGGTAGGGAGCCAGGCAGGAGGGCAAGAAGGGCACAATGAAGTTAAGGTGAGCAAGCTTATTAATGCCCGGGAACAGAAGGCCACGAACAGAGCGGCCTTCCAGACATGTGGCGACCATATTTCCCAGCCCAGCTTGGGGACCCGGGATTCATAAAGAACATTCCATTTTCTTTTAATGCCTTTAAAACACCTTTCTGAGTTGCAGCCGTCTCTGGGGGAGGCTATATTTAGTTGTGTGTTTTAATAACAGCAGTTCGTGAAAAATAATAAAATCAAAGTCTATGAATATGGGACCCAGGGAAACCTCCTGTATCTGCCCTCTGCTTAAAGGCTAAGCCCCCAGAGTCACCCCAAGAAGACTGAGCCAGCCTATTCTGAGAGGGTCTTGGATGTGGCCCCATCCCTCATTTTCATTTATTAAGGATATCTTTGTACATCAAGTACAGGGCCAGAGTCAACAAACAACCATGAGAATCCCTCAAAATTGAAGGTATGTTTTAAATTAAAAAAAAAATTTCTCATGCAATATCTGCATTTTCTTAATCCAGTGCATGTGTGTGAGTGTGTGCCTGCTCTATAGCATGCATGTGGAGTTCAGAGGACAATCTTCATGTTTGTCCATCTTCCACCTAGTATGAGACAAGGTCCCTTTGCTCTTTGTTGCCTCAATCCCACTAATTCTCTCTTGTCCGTCTCCCTAGGATTATTGGCACATGCTATTGTGCCTGGTTATATAGATGGGATCAGGGGATTTGAACTCAGGTTTCTATAGCAAGCCCTCTGCCCGCTTAGCCACACACACACCCCAGCCCTGTAGTTGCATCTATTTCCATAGCATGACATTTTAATAGATGTGTGTAGAAGCAACACCTTCTGGTGGTCTAGTGGTTAAGATTCAACACTATCCAGACGTGTGTGCAACACGTTCTAATCACAGCTGGGTAAGTCCACATGTCTACACCCGCTGTTTCCAGTTGCTTTTGAGCAGAATTGAGCACCCTTCTCGGAGACCGTGTAGCTCACCAAACCTGAAAGATTGACTCTCTGCTCTTTAAGGAAAAGTCGATCAATCCATGTATGTAAATATCCGTGTCTTCCAGTCTCAAACCCCTGTGAAGTCGCCTTCTTAATCTGCTTTCTTGTTCTGTGACTAAAAACCTGAGGGAGGGCCAGGCGGTGGTGGCACACGCCTTTGATCCCAGCACTTGGGAGGCAGAGGCAGGCAGATTTCTGAGTTCCAGGCCAGCCTGGTCTACAGAGTGAGTTCCAGGACAGCCAGAGCTACACAGAGAAACCCTGTTTCGGGGGAAAAAAAAAAGGGGGGGGGGTGTTCGGTGTGCTGGAGAGAGGACTCAGCGATTAAGACTGACTGCTTTTCCAGAGGTCCTGAGTTCAAATCTCAGCAACCACATGGTGGCTCACAAACATCTGTTATGGGATCTGATGCCCTCTTCTGGTGTGTCTGAAGACAGCGACAGACAGTGTACACACATACATGAAATAAATAAATCTAAAAAAAAAATAATACTGCTTAAAAAAAAAAACAGATGGAGGTGACTTCAGATGGGCAGGCAGGCAGGGTGTGTTTGACATACAGCCTGTGGGTGCAGTCCATCATGGCAGAAAAGCCGTGGCGGCAGAATTACTAGACTGCTGGTCTCATCGCACTGAAAGCCAGGAAGCCAAGAGAGATGGATGCCAGGACCCAGCCCCTGGGAATAATTCTCACCCACATTCAGGGCAGGCCTTCCAACCTCAGTCAAAAATTTTTTTTTAGATTTATTTATTTATTTTATGTATATGAGTACTGATGGTTGTGAGCCTTCATATGGTTGCTGGGAATTTGAATTCAGAATCTCTGCTTGCTCAGGTCATGTACCTGTCTTCTGATGCACCAGAAGAGGGAGTCAGATCTTGTCATGGATGGTTGTGAGCCACTGTGTGGTTGCTGGGAATTGAACTCAGGACCTTCAGAAGAGAGCAATCAGTGCTCTTAACCGCTGAGTCATCTCTCCAGCCCCGATCAAATCTTTTTGATAATTAAATTATAGGTCCCCCCATGTGTGTCCTCCAGTTGACAGTCCTTGCCTTTTGTCCCTCCCGTGTCTTGGCAACAGCCTCCATGGTCACAATGCTGGCTTTCATTGTCTGAATATCAGTATAGATATATTCACATGTGATTAACACTGTCACCAATTAAAAGCCGGTAGGCCGGGCGGTGGTGGCGCACGCCTTTAATCCAAGCACTTAGGAGACAGAGGCAGGTGGATTTCTGAGTTCAAGATGATTCTGGTCTACAGAGTGAGTTCCACAACAGCCAGGGCTACACAGAAACCCTGTCTTGAAAAACAAAACAAGACAGATCAAAACAAAAAGAAAAAGAAAAAAAGAAAAGCGAGTAGTTGTTCTGGTGGTTTTCTTTTTTAAAAAACAACAACAACTACAACAACAACAAAAAACCGACAATTCACTCTTTGGTATAAAAGATAGTTTCTGGGGGCTGGAGCAGTGGCTCAGTGTTTAAGAGTGCCTGCTGTTCTTGCAGGGAACCATGTTTAGTTTGCCAGCACCCACGTTTGGTGACTTACAACTGTCAGCAGCTCCAGGGCATCCAGTGTCCTCTTCTGCCCTCTGTGGACATGGCGTTCCGATGCTGGCGCGCGCGCGCGTATACACACACACACACACACACACACACACACACATACACACACACATACACACACACACTAAATATAAATAAGTAATTATTATTAAAAAGATATCCTCTACCTGGACACTACTTTTCCTCTCCCTTTCCCAGAAGCAGCAATCGCTGCCACCTCCTCATGAGCCTGGGATGTCGTCATGGGCTACTGTAATTATGTAACTGGGATTTTTATTGTTTGTTTGTTTTGAGACAGTTTCTTTCTGTAGCCCCTGGCTTTCCAAGAAATCATTTTGTAGACCAGGCTGGCCTCAAACTCAGCGATCTGCCCTCCTCTGCCTCCCGAGTACTGGGATTAAAGGTGAGTGCCACCACTGCCCAGCTGCTAATATAATTGTTAAGGCTTGAACATAAGCAAGGCACGGTGGCGCACGCCTTTAGTCCTAGAATTAGGGAGGCAGAGGTGGGCAGATCTCTGAGTTTGAGGCCAGCCTGGTCTACAGAGTGAGTTCTAAGACAGCCAGGGCTATGTATAGAGGCTTTGTCTCAAAAACAACAGAAAATAAAAACGATTGCGGGGCTGGAGAGAAGAGATGATGGCTCAGTGGTTAGAGCACTGACTGCTCTTCCAGAGGACCTGAGTTCAATTCCCAGCAACCACATGGCGGCTCACAACCATCTGTAATAATGGGATTAGATGCCCTCTCTCTTCTGGTGTGTCTGAAGACAGCTACAGTGAACTCATATACATAAATAAATAAATCTTTAAAAAAGATAAAAATAAAATAAAAGATAAAAAAAAGGCTGCAACGCACTTAAAAATTGAGGTTGTCCCAACTCTAACATTGAGTGATACAGCGGGGAACCTTATTTGGAGACAGGGTCTCAGAAGTGATGGAGTCAAAATGAAATCATCAGTTCCCTCAGAGAAAGGGCAAGGTGGGTCTTGCTGTGTGTACAAGGAGAAGAGATCTCGCAGACAAGGAGCTCAGCAGCACCCCATGAGGAGGAGGGGAGAACCAAGAGACAGTAGGTGTCGGGGTTTCTATTCCTGCACAAACATCATGACCAAGAAGCAAGCTGGGGAGGAAAGGGTTTATTCAGCTTACACTTCCACACAGCTGTTCATCACCAAAGGAAGTCAGGACTGGAACTCAAGCAGGGCAGGAACTCAGAGGCCATGGAGGGATGTTCCTTACTGGCTTGCTTCCCCTGGCTTACTCAGCCTGCTTTCTTATAGACCCAAGACCACCAGTCCAGGGATGGCCCCACCCACAATGGGCCCTCCTCCCTTGATCACTAATAGAGAAAATGCCCCACAGCTGGATCTCATGGAGGCATTTCTTCAACGGAGGCTCCTTTCTCTGTGATAACTCAGCCTGAGTCAAGTTAACACACAAATCCAGCCAGTCCAGTGTTTGAGTGCACAGCTGTGATGACAAAGAGTGCACGCAGACCTTTTCCACGCCACCGTCCCCTACAGTTGGGGACAACTCGGTTGGTCTCTGTGTTCTATTATATCTTGGAGGTTTCCCTGTGATCATTCTCTAGTATCGGGTCCCTAGTCAACCATCTCTGCTCCTTTGCCAGGTCGTGTGTCCCATCTGCACGCCCCTGTCCCTGGTTGACATTGAATGAGAACGGCCCCCCATGGGTTCATATTTTTGCATGTTTAGTCCCCGTGGGAATGAATGAAAAACAGTCCTCAGGTCCATGTCACTCTGTGCATACCTGCCCTGTGACATGGCCAAGGACTCTTTTTCACAGGTTACAGAAAACCAGGACAGCATTTTATATGAGTACACCGTGTGGCTGTCTTCAGACACACACCAGAAGAGGGCATCGGATCCCATTACAGATGGTTGTGAGCCACCATGTGGCTGCTGGGATTTGAACTCAGGACCTCTGGAAGAGCAGTCAGTGCTCTTAACCGCTGAGCCATCCCTACAGCCCCTGGTCCCACCACCCACCCCCTAGCTAACGCTGCCGCTTCAGATTGAATCCCTTGGCGTGCCACATCTGCCTCCCACTTACTTCATTCCCTGGGAGGACCACACAGAGCCACCTGGCTCTGTTCAAACCACCCAGATGCCCGAACGATACAGCGCTCGGCCGGCAATCGGCATTCAATAAGCAGCTGTTGCTGGCTCCACCTGGCTCCTGGTGGGGAGCTTCTGGAAGATGGGGCTGACAAATCCTCTCCGGAAGCAAAACATGGGAAGAGCAGCTGCCAGCCTATAGCTAGGAAATCAGCTGAATACGTTCCTGGCAGCGATATTTTTTTAAAGTCTCAAATTGTGTGTGTGTGTGTGTGTGTGTGTGTGTGTGTGTGTGTGTGTGTTCTGGCTGGGCTGGCCAGAAAGCCCCAAGGATCCACCTTTCTCTATCTTCTGCCCCCCCCCCCCCCAGCACTGAGCTACCACAGTGGGCAACTGTATATGGGTCCCAGCATTTTCCCGAGTGAGCCCCACCCTCCCGGCCCCAGCAGTGACTTCTGCACGCCTGAAGCAGCTGTGCAGCTCAGTCGGACAGGTGGCCTCCTTGCATCTGGAGCTCTTAGAGGAAGATACGGGTTGCAGCGGTTGCTGCTTCATGCGTGGGCTGGTCTTGGAGCTCAGGTGGGTTCAGGGACAAAGATGGCTACCCTCTGCAGCCAATCAAATCTGCAGTAGCAGACAGTGGGACGGGCATCATTTTAAAAAGAACCAATGAGAACAGGACGGGAAATGAACATTTTCATAGGCTACCTTCAGAAATATATAACGATGCGGAGAGTTTGCAAAACTACTTGATCAAGAGTTCCTAAAGAGAGCTACATGTGACCTGGGGATCCCACCCCTGGGACCATGCCCAGCAGAAATGAAGTCACATGCTCTTGTAGAGACGTGCCCGAACACAGATGTTCTTGGCAATGGTATCAACAATAGCCATGGGGTGCATCCACCCAGATGCTATAGGCTGATATTTGGTTACACAAACATACTAGGTCCAACATTTGACATTAGTCGGGGGCGGGGGGAATGGAATGAAGAATGATTCATGCAGAGATATAGATTAACCTTGAAAACAGTATGTGGGAAAAAAAAGCCAGGCAGTGGCGGCGCACGCCTTTAATCCCTGCACTTGGGAGGCAAAGGCAGACAGAGTTTTGAGTTTGAGGCCAGCCTGGTCTACAGAGTGAGTTCCAGGACAGCCAGGGCTACAAAGAGAAACCCTGTCTCGAAAAACCAAAAAGACAAAAGAAAAGAAAACAATATGTGAAGAGAAAATCAGCCAGGAAAGAAATATGTCCATAGAGATGCCAGGTAGATTCTAGGTTCCCAGAGGGAAGGAAATAATGACTGGTCTTTTGCTTATATATAAAATGGTTTCAGATTTTGTGCTTGTATGGTGGGGTGTGTGTGTGTTTCCTGTGGTTTTTTTTTTATTATTATTATTATTTTCTTTGGAGTTTTTGTTTTGTTTGCTCATTTGCTTTCTAAAGAGAACAAAAGGACTGGGAGTTGGGTTGGTGGGGAGGCAGGAAGGATCTGGTGGGAGTGAGGCGGGCAAGTCATAATCATATCCACAGATATGATTATCTGAAAAATGTTTTAGCTCTGGCTGCTCTGGACCGGGCTCTGTAGACCAGGCTGGCCTTAACTGAGAGCCCTACCCACCTCCTGAGCACTGAATTAAAGGTGTGTGTCGTCGCCACCAAGCTGCAATTTTTTTCTCAATAAAAAAGGTTCTAAGGTTAGTTTTCTCCTTCCACTACGAAGAACCAAGGTGGGAAATCTCAGGCTGTCAGACTTGCCCACGAGTGCCTTTATCTGACGAGCCATCTTGCCAACCGGAGCCTTCCACTTTAAGTGGGCGAGTTGCGTTGCGTGTGAGCTGTATCTCAATGAAGCCGCCAACAGTAACAAGAAAGGATATGGGGAGATGGAATAAAAGGTCTTTTAGAAGAAGAGAATCATAAACACCTTGGGGGAAGGCGCGGGGTGCAGCAATGCATTGTGGGAAACCACTGCTGTCAGTTGAAGATATCAATACTCACTGTGGGGCTCTGGGTTCGAATCTCCCTTTCAACTCAGAACCTATATGAATGACTGAAGCAGCTCCATTCCTCGGGCCCTCACTTCACCTGCCTGCAAAATAGGGCTGTTATGCTCAGTGATCACACCTTGTGATAACATTCACGGGCCATGCTCGGTCACTGAGTCAGGGCTTGGCAGTTTCTCTAAGCCTCAGTTTCTCTGTCCTAAAAAGGAAGCGAGAGGGCTGGTGAGATTGTTCGGAGGGTTAAGGCATTTGCCGGCAGGCCTAAATTTGATCCCCAAGCCACACCAGGTAAAGTTGGGACTGACTCCCCAACTCCCGCATGTTGTTCTCGGACCTACACATGTGTGCCTGGTACATGTATCCATATATACACATATAATATACATATATACAATATACATGCATGTAGATATGTGCACATATATACACTTATATATGTGTATATATACTCAAATACATCTTTAAAATTTTATGTTTGAAACAGGGATTTTCTATGCAGCCCTGGCTATCCTGGAACCAGGAAATTCCCCTGCCTCTGCCTTTAAAATTCTTTTTTCTAGGATCTCTGCTCTTTCCCAGATGCCTGTCATCCTGCGTGGGTTGGGCAACGGCGCCCCTTGCCTTCCTTGCGGGGCTTTAGAATCTCCAGGCGCTGAAGAGCAAGTGCGCCTGCGCAGTACGCAAGCGTTCAGGCCTTCCCCCAACTCCGCCTTGAGGGTGTGACTTCCCCCGAGGGAGAGGCTACAGCGAGGCCACACCCACTTCCGGGTAGGACTGGCGTAGGCCACGTGACTCGCTAAAGATGGCGGCGCCCAGTGTGGCGGCGTGAAAGTTGTGGGAAGTCGCAGTCGCGGGGATCGTTGAGTCCGAAGCGAGGGTAACCTGAGAGCCATGTCGCGTCTGATCGTGAAGAACCTCCCGAATGGGGTGAGCGGGAGCTGGGGATGGGGCCCGGAAGTGGAAGCGGAGGTCCGGAAAAGGAGGGTGAAGGATGGAGGGATTCTAAGTCCGGGACGGGACTGGGGAGGTCCGGAACCCAGTGAGGCGGCACCCTGTCCTGACGGCTGAGCAAGCCGGAAAGTGGCTACGATTGTTATCATTATCACCAATGACTGTTGCCACCTCATGGGTGCCTGACTCTAAGCCGGGTAGCCATGCTCCAGGCAGATGCCGGCCCCCACCTTGTGCCTCGGACTCGGGTCCTCTCGATCCACGCTGTTCTCGCTCCTACTCCCGAGACTGTTGGGGACAACAGGTGGGGAGGTGACCGGAGGACCCGAGTAATGGGAACGGCACGCAGTGGTTTCTCTTGTTAGTGGAGAGCGGGCAACTCAGGCATGATGGCAGAGTCTGGCACCTGTGCCGGGTAAAGGAAGAATTCAGCGTGTGTCTGTTGTGGTGATAGGCCGGCTGGATAGAGAGTATTCCGAGGTGGTGCTGGGCGGTTTTGGTCAGTTTGACACAGACTGGAATCACTTACGGAGAGGGAACTTCAGTCGATGTATTGCTTCTATGTGATGAGCTTGTGATACTTTGAGGAGTGATTGATGTGGGAGGGTCCAGCCCGCTGTGGGTGTTGTCACGCCTCAGCAAGCGATCCTGGGCTGTAGACAAGTGCTGGCTGGGCAAGTAAGTGTGCAGAGTTCTGCCACGGTTTCTGCTTCAGTTCTTGTGCCGAGGCTTCCCTTCACTGGGATTGAGACCTGTAAGCCAAATAAACGGATTTCTTCCCCTAATTGCTTTGAATCCTGGATGGGTATCACAACAGGAAGCAGACTAGAATACTTACCGTCTCCCGGAGTAAGCTTAGACTTCAAAACCAATTGTGGTGATGCACGCACCTGTTGTCAGCTTTCGATAGACAGAGGGTGGCAAGTTCAAGGCCAGCCTTGGTTACACAGCAAGATGATGTGGCTAAAATAATAATAATAATATTTGTTTTGGTTGTTGGTGGGACCATGTGCTCCTAGAGCAGTGATCCTCAACCTTCCTAATGCAACACCCCTTTAATAAAGTTCCTCCTATTGTGGCGACCTCCCAGTCATAGTTATTTTGTTGCTTCTTCATAACTGTAATTTTTTACTGTTATGAATATAATGTAAATATCTGTAATGTGGGATATCTGATATGTGTCTCCCCCCCCCCCAAGGGTCTTGACCCACAAGTTGGGAACCTCTGCCCTAGAGCCAACAAACAAAACTCTGGCCAGTGTGAAAGTGGTAGGTGCCAGCTGTCCTTACCACGGGACTTTTTTTTTTTTTTTTTTTTTTTTTTTTTTGGTTTTTTTTTTTTTTTTTTGGTTTTTTGGATTTGGTTTTTTTCGAGATAGGGTTTCTCTGTATAGCCCTGGCTGTCCTGGAACTCACTCTGTAGACCAGGCTGGCCTCGAACTCAGAAATCCGCCTGCCTCTGCCTCCCAGAGTGCTGGGATTACAGGCGTGCGCCACCACTGCCCGGCTGGACATTCCCCACAGGTACACCTTGCCACCTGCTCGTCTCAGGTGTCCCTCCTGGACCTCGAGGCTCCCAGCTAATTTGTCCCTTCTCTCCAGGGACAACCCCTCCCCGCCCCAGCTCCACTCTCATCTCATCCTTCTGCTCTAGATGAAGGAGGAGCGATTCCGGCAGCTGTTTGCCGCCTTTGGCACACTGACTGATTGCAGCCTCAAGTTCACCAAGGACGGCAAGTTCCGGAAGTTCGGCTTCATTGGTTTCAAGTCGGAGGAGGAGGCCCAGGCAGCACTGACCCATTTCCACCGGAGCTTCATTGACACGTCCCGCATCACGGTGAGTCTGAGGGAGTCTCATCTTGCCTGTCATAGACACTTTGCCTTACCTCGGGGCTACACAAGCTTTCGGGTGCCTGAGAGTCCACCAACAGCTCACCGGGCCCTCTCCCGAGTTTCTGAATTATGAAAGTACTTTTAACCCTCACTGTACTCTTTTATGTTGTACCCGGAACACGAGTGATAAGTATGATAGAACTGAGAGACACAGTCCACTTACTTCTACAGGGGCATCCATCCCTAGGAGAAAGTGGTTTGCTAACCAGTGACAGCCTGGAACATCTGGACATGGCTAGGGGGAGTGTCCTCCCAAAGGCTGCCTCTGAGAATGTATCGGAGGTGCCAGGGCTGAGGGATGTATCCGTTCATGCGTGGTCCCTGGCGTTCTTCCACACTCCTGTCGTCACCCAGCTGTCCCTGATAGCCTGGGCCTGTTTTCTGCTGTGACTGAACTTGCCTTGTGGTAAACAGTCACCTGACTCCTGGCCATTACAGCCTGTTACTGTGCACTAGGCAGGGGCTGCCTCCCAGGCATCCTTTGTTGGCCTAAGGGGTGATGTAGGCTTCCGGTCCCCATGTACCCCAAGTCCTGTCTCTGTTGCGTCACCTGCTTCCCGGGCCACTCAATCTCCACTTTTAACTTTTTTGGTCTGAGCAGAGGAGACAATAACATTTTCTGTCACCTTCTGCTGGAGAGCATGGGGGACAGAATTAGTCCTCTGTTGTAGGCACCATGACTTTTTAGGGGCACGGTGTCTAGGCTGAGAATGAAAATGATTCACTTTAGCCGGACGTGGTGGCACACGCCTGTAATCCCAGCACTTGGGAGGCAGAGGCAGACGGATTTCTGAGTTCGAGTGCAGCCTGGTCTACAGAGTGAGTTCCAGGACAGTCAGGGCTACACAGAGAAACCCTGTCTCGAAAAAAAGCCAAATCCCCCCCCCCCAAAAAAAAAAAAAAGAAGAAGAAAAAAGAATGATTCACTTTAAAGCAGATAGCAGGTCAGTGACCACTGGACTCTGAGGAGCCCATGCTCCTGTGCTGAAGGGGACTCATTACATGCCTGGGGCCCTCAGCTGCTGTGGAAACCAGCTCTCTTTCGCATACAGGTAGAATTCTGCAAGTCCTTTGGAGACCCATCGAAGCCCCGAGCCTGGAGCAAGCATGCCCAGAAGCCAAGCCAGCCCAAGCAGCCATCACAAGACTCCATTCCTTCAGACGCTAAACAAGTACGGAGGAGGTGCCCCCAGCACTGCACCCAGTGACAGCAGGGTGGTCTCTGGCTGGGAAGGAGTTGGGAGCATCCTTAGGATGGTTTTGGAAGCTGGGTGTGCCTAGGGCAGCATGCCGCCTTCCCTTCCCCAGCATCAATGTGAGCCTGTCTGCTTTCTACTTTCAGGACAAGAAGAAAAAGGTGTCCAGTAACCTGGATAAGGTGAGTGTTGTGTGGGTGGAGAGGGAGGCCTGTGAGCATCGAGAGGGAGGAGGGCTAGGGTGGAGCTGAGCCTCCTAAGGCTCTGCCTCATCTCCCTCCTCCTGCCTTTCCCACCTGCCACAGCTGAAGGAAGATGCCGAGTTCCAGGAGTTCCTGTCAGTTCATCAGAAGAGGACCCAGGTGGGCACCTGGGCAAATGACACTTTGGAGGCCGAGCTCCCGAAAGCGAAAACCAAGCCATCGAGTGACTATCTGAACTTCGACTCTGACTCCAACTCCGACTCAGGGCAGGAGAGTGAGGAGGAGCCGGCCGGAGAGGACCCTGAAGGTGAGTCCTGGGGTTGCCAAGCAGGACTCAGCAGGAAAGGGCCAGCCAGGAGGCACCCTCCAGCCGTCTGGAGAATAAGCAACCTGCCCGTTGGTGTGTCTCCCCCAGGCAGATCTGGTCACCCCACTCAGCCAGTACTTACCAAGCATGTACAGTATGCCAGGCACAGCTCTGAGAACTGGGGACACAGCAGTGATAAAAGACCCCAAGAATCTCTGAACTTGTGCATGGGGCATGTGTGCTGACGGGTGTGCCAGGGAGGCAGGACGGGGCATGGGAAAGCTTTCTGGAAGGGCTCCTGCAGCTCTAGGGGATAACAGTGGGGTGTCATGCTCTCATGGGCCCTACTGTGACTTGTAAGCAGCCAATCAGAGCACAGAACATAGACCGTAAGCTGCGGGACACGATGAGGGTTATCCTGATTTACAGGTGAGGATGTAGGACTGACACAGCTCAGTCTGCTAAAGTCTGCTGAGCTGAGGACTGTGTGGCTAAGGGTGGAAACACAGAGGACATGGAAACAGCTAGGAGACTCTCAGGGAAGGACAGCACAGTGGCTGGAGAAGCGGTCTTAGTTTCAGGACGTAAAGCAGGTGGAGCTGGGGTGGGGGGGGGGAGGTCAACCTCCAGACCTCAGCTTCACTGTGCAGAGAGGGTCACACACACTGCAGTGTAAGGGAAGGCCGTCTCCCTCTGCACGCAAGTGTGCGCAACACACACACACACACACACACACACACCTGGTATCTGACAAGGACTGTAGTCTGCTCATGGATTTTCCTGAACAGATAGATTATAGCAGCCTCTGCCATAAGCACAAGGGATAGATAGCTGCGTTGTACATGT
Source organism: Apodemus sylvaticus (assembly GCF_947179515.1). Classification (NCBI taxonomy): domain Eukaryota; kingdom Metazoa; phylum Chordata; class Mammalia; order Rodentia; family Muridae; genus Apodemus; species Apodemus sylvaticus. Next base: position 48,998,216 of record NC_067493.1, on the reverse strand, counting down.
TTATAAAAGATTGTTTAAAGATGAACCTAAAAGGGGGAATCTTGGGGTGCTGGGGAGATTGACTTAGTCGCTAAGTACACTTCATCCTCTTCCAGAAGATCTGAGTTCAGTGCCCAGCACCCACATGATGGCACACAGTTGCCCATAACTCCAGTGCCCTCTGCTGGCCTCTATGGGCACTGCACTCACATGCACACATCCACACAGAGGCATGCACTTATGGAGGAGGGAGGGCTGGAAAGGGACCAGGATGGTGACAGGGCCACCGATCTCCACGTGCCATGGGATGGAGAGACATGTACAGTTCAGTGTGCCCAGTCATCACCCGGCACTGCCCGTCAGAACTGGCTGGAGCTACATATGTGTGAGGACCTTGGCTATGGTGGGTGTGCTATCTCTGCTCACTGAGGTCACTGACCTCTGTGTCCCAGAGGACCAAAGTCTGCAGCCAAAGGCGGCTGTGCAGAAGGACCTGTCAGACATGGACTACTTGAAATCCAAGATGGTGCGGGCCGAGGTGTCCTCTGAGGATGAGGACGAAGGGGACAGTGAAGACGAGGCTGTGAACTGTGAAGAAGGAAGTGAGGCTGAGGACGAGGAGGGCTCCCCTGCCTCCCCTGCCCAGCGAGGGGGTGTGAGCCTAAGGCCCCAGGAAGCTGCTGGCAAGGTGTGTGTGTGTGTCTGTCTATCTTCTGTATCTGTGTGTCTGTCTGTGTATCTGTGTCTGCGAGGCCCGAGGAATACCCTGAGCCTGGGTCACCTAGGGGCCCTGCAGCCTCTTGCTTAGAGGATTGCCTGGAAGGGAAGGCCACTTGCCCATAGGTGTCCCCACAGCTTAGGTCCCTGTTTTGGCCCAGGGAAGCCATCTGCTGCTGGAGTTCCGTGTTATCGATGAGCTGGGCAGGTCCTGCCATGTATTTAGCAGCAGGATAGATAGATGTGAGGAAGGTCATCACTGACAGATGTATGAGCAGATCACTGCATGCTGGGTAATGTCCCTCACAAGTCAGTGGTTCATGTTACAGTCTTCTGCATAGGTGAGGCAGCAGGTGAGACAGCGAGCGATTCACGCTTCACCCACGGTGACAGCCAGGAGATGGCGGGGACCAGGACTCGGAGCCTGAAGCTCAGATTGCAAAGATGGCTGAGACCTCTATGTCTTCTCACCTCCCACCAGGAGGTCCTGTTGCAGAGACAAGACACTTAGAGACTCGGGTGGGACCCCAGCCTCTAGGGTCCATGTGATGGAAGAAGTTGGGTGCACGACAGTCCAGAACAGACTTTGCCAGGGAAAGAGTTCTTCTAGTCAGGACAGGTTTGGGCTTCAAAGGAGAAATCGAGAGCAGAGGCCCTTAGAAGTTGTTGGCACTCCAGAATAGTGTATCCTGACCCCAGCATCCCTGTGGAATTGTAGTTTAAGCTGGACACTGGGCAAGCCCTGCCTCAGTGGTACCTCTGGGTTCCTTCCTGGGGCCAGGGCCTCTGTTGCTGTGCCGGTGGCTTACCAGGCTCTGTGCAGCTGCGTCCTGCAGCTCCATCCGGCCTCAGCTCACAGCAAACAGGAACTCCTATGGTGTTCTCCAGCTTCCCCAGCAGCTGGTGCCCTTCCAGCTCCAGGGTGTCCCAGCCACCACCCGCCATGCGAGCGTCAGGTACTCACCACAGCCATTTCCTCCTCGTGATCCCTCAGGTAGAGAAGCCAGCCAGCCAGAAGGAACCCACTACCCCCTACACCGTGAAGCTCCGGGGAGCCCCCTTCAATGTCACCGAGGTACTTGTTTGAAAAGGGAGGGTGGGCGTGCCAGCATCAGGTGAAGTCAGGAGCCAGAGGGAACAGGGCTGGGGGCTGCCGACAGGGGAAGGAGAGCAGTGGCAGTGTGAAGACTGCTTCCATTCCCTCCCATTGGTGCCAGGCTGGGGGCTCACTGTTAAAAAGGGAGGGGCCATGGGACTGGGTAGCTCAGTGGGCAGAGTGCTTGCTTGCTGTGCAAGCGTGAGGACCTGAGTTCAAGCCCCAGATGCATGCTGTAGTGCTGACATAACAGGCCAACAGGCAGGCACTTATTGCTGTTTGAGGAACTGGGGGCAAGCCCTCGGCCCCAGAGCCACATTCCTAGTGTAGTTCTCCAGTGCTTTAAATTAAAGAGAAAATGCTGAGAGGATTTTTAACAGGTCTAATGAAATATTAAACTTGTTTTGAAAAAAGAAAAAAGATAGAAAAGGAAAACATTTCTTTTTGTTCCAGAAAAACGTCATGGAATTCCTAGCTCCTCTGAAGCCAATGGCCATCCGAATAGTGAGAAATGCTCACGGGAACAAGACAGGTGAGACAGAAAGGCCACCCTGGCGTCACCAGGGCTGCCGACCACGGGCTCCTGGGCAGCCAGGGTCTCCTGGCCACAGAGCACTTGATTTGGCTGTCAGAAGGCAGAGTCTGGTGTTCAGTCAGCGTTGGCGCCGGGGGAGGCCAGGAGGTTGTCAGAGATGCAGCAGGAGCCACGCCAAGGCGCTATGGCTATAGGGAACCCCCAGCCTGCGGGCTGTGAGGGATCCTTGGAAGGAAGAGGCTGCTGGGGAAGAAAGCATCAAGGGCAGCAGCCCAGTTATGGTCCCGTGCCTTGTTTCTCCTCTTGGCTTTACCATATCTTGTACCAAGCCTCTTCTCACCTCGAGTCCTGAGGAGGGCAGGGTGGGCTTCATGCCAGCTTAGCTGCATAGACGCTGTGTCACCGCGGACACAGATGGGATCAGTCTCAGTACCTGTCCACCGCAGGGTGGGCCTGTTACTCAGGAGTGAGGAGCGGAGGAGCTGTCCCTGAGCTGCCTTGCACACTCTGTGGGAACTGTGGTAGCTTTCGTCTGCTGCTAAGGGAGGTGCCCTGGTTTACCACACGTTAGAGACTAGGCAGGGGACAGGAGGAGAGCCCGCTGGGCCTGCAGCTGGAAAGCACGTGGCGCTCACTCCTAAGGGCACAGGCAGGGCTGTGAACGCGCTGGAGAAGGGGCTCAGCCGGAGAAGGGGCTCAGACGGAGAAGGGGCTCAGCCGGAGAAGGGGCTCAGCTGTGCAGGACTTCAGCCAGTGTACTTCCAGCCTAGAGCAGCTCCATGGGGCGGGCCTTGGGGCTGGGAGGTCATCCAGTTAAGAACCGTCCCTCAGCTGGTCTGCCCTGGAGCTTCCTGGAGCAGGAAGTGGGTGAAGTACCTCGTGGGTAGGAGGTGTCCCTGCAGAGAACAGAAGAGAGGACTGGACAGAAAGAACAGCCTCATCTTGCTTGTGGAAAATCTGTGTGCTTTGGGACACATGGCATTGCCATCAGATAGCCCTGTGACGTGGGACATGTGATGTTAACTCTTCTAGGGAAGGGATGGCTGGGCTGACTGCCTCATAGGGTCAGGCTCCACCTCAGGCAACATTCTGGGCCTGGATCTGAGCTTCTGGGACAGGACAGTGGCCATGATGATGTCACAGCATAGCCTCCACCAACCCTTCTCTAGAGAAAGTTCAAGGACAGGGTGGGGCTGGGGCAGGCAGGAAAGCCTGCTGCTGCACACCCCTGGGCTCCATATCTGTGCTCACACAGCCCCCTGGTCTGAAGCTGTTGGGGTGTAGGGCGTGTGTGGGTGTGGGCGTCGTGGAGGTTGGCGGCCCGTGACCCTCCTTGTCCCTGTTGTCACTCAGGGTATGTCTTCGTGGACCTCAGCAGTGAAGAAGAAGTGAAGAAAGCTCTGAAGTGCAACCGTGAATACATGGGTGAGGGCGTGTCAGACGTCAGTGGGGGCGTGTCAGACGTCAGTGAGGGCGTGTCAGACGTCAGTGGGGGCAGTCCCTGTGTGACGTCACACATCGCTGCTGGGATAGTTTTGGGCCCTGGGGATCCAGCAGGGAGTCCACAGTCCCTCCCCTGGAGCAGCCACAGAGCGAACACAGGGAGAGTCACGGGCGGTGGGCGGATGATGCCATTGGTCTGGCGTGGAAAGTCGGGAACACTGTTGCCCTGCACTCTGCCCTCCTGGAGCAGTTTGCTGGGTCTCCAGAACAGTCCGTGACACTGGCTGACTTACTCAGAGACAAGTGTGGGCCACTGACAGAGCCCATGGAGCACTGACTGGATGAGGGGGATGGGTGCTGATGGGAGTGGGGTGGGGGACGCGGAAGAGCGGTGCAGGCCATGCTTCACTCCATCAATGCCCCAGGGTGGGTTGTCATGTGACGGCATCCCAGATCAGCCGCAAGGGTTGTGAGGAGGCCCCAGAACCCAGTTGCTGACTCGTGTGGTCTGGGATAGCCCACAAGCTCCCCAGAGCCTTGGCTGCACTGACACGGTGAGCGAAGTCCCAGTGGGTCCAGCTGTGGCCTGGGAAACCGTATGCTGTAGACGCGATCGCACGTAGGGAGAAGAGGCTCTGAGCAGCAGCAGAACAGAGGCTGAGGGGACTTTGGGAGGCTCTGGCAACCTCAGGCCCATCACAGCCCTGACTCCTGTCTTCATGCAGGTGGACGGTATATTGAGGTATTCAGGGAAAAGCAGGCCCTCACTGCCCGTGCTCCCACAAAGAGCACCACACCCTGGCAAGGCCGAACGCTTGGGGAGAACGAGGAGGAGGAAGACCTGGCCGACTCTGGGAGGCTCTTCGTGCGGAACCTGTCCTACACCAGCTCTGAGGAGGATCTGGAGAAGCTGTTCTCTGCCTACGGTGGGTGCTGCCTCTGCTTGGTCCTGGGTGACATCTGTGTCCATCAGTTAGAGGCAGGAGCTCTAGCTGAAACAGGACAAAGTGCCCTACTGCTGAGGGTCCCACAGCACCCTGGCCCCCTGGACAAGCTTCTCTTCGCTCTCTCAGAATACAGAGCAGAGGAGAGATCGGTGTCTCTCAGGCTGTCCATGCTGCTGTCCCATCCTTCCTAAACACTGGGGGCTCAGAGGCAGGACAGGGAAGGAGGCCCCAGTCTTGTCTCTGAGCCTCCACACCCAGCCTGTCCTTAGAAGAGACACAGGAGTTCCCGCAGGCATGCTGCAAGTGTCAGGACCCGGGCCTCATTTAGAGCCTTGCTACCCTTTGTGTAATAATATTGATCCCATAGGTAAAATACACCCTTGTAATCTGCAGGCCAGAAACTACATACAACAGCAGCAACAGTAAGAATAGTTCCTCTGGGCTGAAACCTCCCAGTGTGCCCACAGCTGTTGTGTCAGGCAGACCCTCCTGCCTCCTGGCCGACACGGCCAGACTAAGGGTTTGTCTAGACTGTGAGTGTCCATTTGGGATGACAGACTTGTGGGAACAGGATCCTGTCCTGTGTTTACAGTGGCAAGCACTGCCTCATTTGCAAGGTGATGTTGCCGCACTTACATGGCACTGCCTGTAGGGGGCACTCTTGGCCGCACTCCTTGTGTGTTAGCCTGGCTCACCCTACACCTGTCCTGTAAGCCAGGGATCTTGTGGCACTTTCTAGGTGAGAACACAGACCTGTGTTGATAAGTGATGTTCCCCAAGGGAAGGCCAGATGTGGAGCAGGTAGCAGAGTGAGTATACAGCCCGTACACTGAGGATCCTCTGAGGATTGCCTCACAGATGCCTTTAGCCTGGGCTGGTACACCAGCCAGCACTCACATGCTCTCCTGAGGGACCCAGCAGTCTGGGCTGCTCCACCAGTCCAGCCCATTGCCTGGCCAGGGCCCTGCACTTCTGTCACCCCATGCTCTGGCCCGCAACAGACTGACACTTCTGCCATCTCCAGGTCCCCTGTCAGAACTGCACTACCCCATTGACAGCCTGACCAAGAAGCCGAAGGGCTTTGCCTTCGTCACCTTCATGTTCCCCGAGCACGCCGTGAAGGCCTATGCTGAGGTAGACGGGCAGGTGTTCCAGGTAAGTTACCTCAGGCCTCAAGGAAGCGGGGGCAGACGTGAGTGTGTCTGTGCACTTCAGACCAGAAGGCCCTCAGTGGCCTGCCATGCTGGCACATAGTGTGAGCTTTTAGAGGGCGGGATTTCTAAAGGCAGTGGTCCTTGATAGCCATTGCTGTTTGGGGCAGCCTGGCACACATTGGGTCCTTACAGAGTATTTGTTGAATGAAACTGCTTTTCTGCCTTCTGAAACAGTTCCTTGGCAAAAGATGAAGCTGCAAGCCTTGCAGCCATGCTGTGCCCAGGCACTCAGGCAGGCTGGTCGCCCGTGGCAGCAGGCGGTGGGCACAGCACACGCACCGTCCCAGGCTGCCTGCTTGTCTTACTTGTTCACAGTTTATAGATGACATTGTTACCAGGCTAGGCCTGCACACACTGTGTAGACCTTCAGGTCTCTCACTGGAGGGACAGAAAAGGACAGGATGCGGGTTTGAGGGGCTGTGGGTTCTGTAGACAGTTTCCAAAACTGGAGAGATGGCTCAGCAGTTAGAGCACTTCCTGAGTTGGCCCGCAGCACTCACGAAGCAGGAGCAAATAGATTTCTGTGAGTTCAAAGTCAGCTTGGCTATGAATGGTTTCCCAGGCCAATAAGGGTTTGTCTCAAAAAGTAAATAAGAAAGGGACAAAAAAAATCAACATTTCCTGTGGGCTTGTAGGTCCTGTGCCCACTCAGCCACAGGGCACAGTCACTCCGGGAGGTGGAATATGGGAGTTGACCGCGCTTACCCTGTAGTGAAGGCCTGGGACACTACTCTGGGGGTGGGGAAGCAGTCTGAGGTGCAAGACAGACAGAGCTGGTTTGGGGGTCCTTAGGCCTGCGACGAGGCCAGGGCTCTTGGACATCGAGGCACTGCTGGATGCCTCGGAAGAGCTGAGAATGGAATCAGGCTCTCGGGCTAGATCTGGCTCGGGCCCAGGACAGGGCTGCGGGGAAATTCCAGCTGGTCCCATGGCGATAGTCCTTGCCTTGACGGTGGTGGTGGGCATGGCTGGGAGCACAGAGAGACCTTCTACCTGAGATTAGACTGAGGCTCTATAGGCGAAACCTTTCTCCATGGCTCCCCATGGCGGATCCGGATGAAAAGAGGCAGTCCACGGTTCTAAGGCATTTGTTGTCATGGCGGAAAGTGGATGAGTGAAACCTTACCTCACTTCTCAGGGTGGGCCCAAGGGTAAATACCTTTATAAAATTTATTTTGTAAATACCCAGTGTCTGGGAAGGAAAGCTTATTGGCTAAGCCTCCAGGCCTTAGGTGCCTCATTAAGATGGAGATCTGTCTTGAGCCTATGTGACCACAGGTCTTGTCCTCTACATGTGGAGGGGCTTGGGGCGTTGCCCTGTGTGACTGCTGGCCACAAATCTATGGTGGGGATGTAGCTAGTGACAGGGGCCTAGTGCCCAGGAATAGGCAAAGCACCTGCCATCCATTCAGGGTCTCTGGGGCTTTGAGCCTTAGCTCAACCAGGGACCAAGCTTCCTTTCACATCCCACAATTTCCTCACCTCCTCCAGCAAGGTCACATCTCTTCCAGCAAGGCCACACCTCCTAATCTTTTCCAGATAGTTCTACAAACTGGGGACCAAGCATTCCAATACGTGAGCCTCTGGGGTCGTTCTCATCTGAACTCCCCCAAACCACATGGGTCCCTCTGCTGTCCCCCTCCAGTCAGACATAGATCCAGAGCACTTGTGACCTGAGGTGGCATACTTGAGGGTAGAGCTGTGTCACATCCTCCCTCCACCCCCTCCAGGGCAGGATGCTCCACGTCCTCCCTTCCACCATCAAGAAAGAAGCCAGCCAGGATGCCAATGCCCCGGGATCCTCTTACAAGAAGAAGAAGGAAGCCATGGACAAAGCCACCAGCTCCAGGTCCTTGTCACCTCCACAGTGGCCGCTGAGCCCAGTGCCAGGGTCTGCTGCCCTCGACCCCACACTTCACGCCTCTTGTGCACCTCATCCATGACTTTTCCAGGCCTCAGTTTCCCCATTTGTGGGGTGAGGCGAGCAGACCAGGGTTTCCCCACTGCCTGCTCATGGTGCGGATGTCGGAGAGAGTGGGTGTGGAGTCCCTGCCTGGGCTGAGACCTGGGTTCCTGAGTCTGCAGGTCTCCAGGCCGCGAGTGCCTGGTCCACGGCAGGGAGCTGGAGGGAGGGGCTCGGGCTTCTGAGAAGGAATCTGCCTGGCAACCCCCACGTGACCTCTGTTCTGCCCCCACTCCTCAGCTCTCACAACTGGAACACGCTGTTTATGGGGCCAAATGCCGTGGCTGACGCCATTGCCCAGAAGTACAACGCCAGCAAGAGCCAAGTGTTTGACCACGTGAGTGAAGGGCCCCTCTCCCAGGGCACGCGTCTGGACCTGGGCAGCCGCTGAGTCACCCGGGGCCACACCTGGGCTGGGGACACGTGTGTCCCGTGGCGGTCGGCAGAGAATGCCCCTAGGTTTTACTCGCAGCTCCTCCCCTCCCTGGTCACTTACCCTTCTTTCTAGGCACAGGCTCGGCACTGTCCCTGGACACTGAACACACCACATGTGTGATAATGATTGTATTTCAGAGAAGCAGGGGGAAGCGGGCAGGGTTAATTTTCATGGCATAAGTCAGCATATCCAAAATAATGTGACTGGAATGTGTGCTCAACATGAAAACAACCTGAGCCATTGTTTCCTTTTTTTTTTTTTTTTTTTTTTTTTTTTTTTTTGAGACAGGGTTTCTCTGTATTCCCTGGCTGTCCTGGAACTCACTCTGTAGACCAGGCTGGCCACGAACTCAGAAATCCGCCTGCCTCTGCCTCCCAGAGTGCTGGGATTACAGGCGTGCACCACCACCGCCCGGCCCATTGTTTCCTTATTTGTTTGGCGCTGATGTGTATTTAACCCTTGGTGGGAGATTGAATGCAATGGGCCACATTTAGAGACACTGGCTACTGTTTTCAGCAGCCACTACCTGACCTAAGTTAAGGGGACAGGTTCTGTGGCTCAAATGTCAGCCATGCCCAGGATGGAAGGGTGACTTGCTCTTCGGTGCCCTCTACTGGAGAGAGACACAAAGGACAGGTCACAGCCCCACTGGGCTGCTCAGCAGGGTTACAGATGTGACTGTAGCCTGGCCTAACCCTGGAGAGGCTGGGGTAGGAACTGGCTCTGCTGAGGTGGGTGCATCGGAGGCCCATGCAGGCAATGAGCTGTAGGAAGAACGGCAGGCCCATCTCGCCCAGGAAAGCCAGGGGAGGGCATCAGAAGCCCTGGGGCAGGGCAGAGCTGGAAAGGGACCAAGCTCCCAGGTTTGTTCGCACATCCAGGAGTCTGCGTCCTGGGGACCGCCAGTGTGGGGAGTGATGGGTGTGAACACGGGCGTTTCCCCCTGAGCCAGCTCCTCACAGCACCTGGGCCTCTTCCCTTCCTCCCACAGGAGACCAAGGGCAGCGTGGCTGTGCGTGTGGCTCTGGGGGAGACCCAGCTGGTCCAGGAGGTTCGGAGCTTCCTTATCGACAATGGCGTCTGCCTGGACTCTTTCAGCCAGGTGAGTCCTGACTGCACAGTGAGTCCACAGTCAAGCAGAGCTGTGGCAGACTTCCCTGGGAGGCTGGAGAGATGGATCATGTGGGTGATGGGAGCCTGCGCCAAGAGGAAGCCTGCAGGGCTGGTCCCTCAGACTGTCCCCTGAGAGGATAGGGTGCACTCGGGGACAAAAGCCCCTGGCTCTTCCTTCCTCCCACACACAGGGGACAGGCCTGTGCTGGCAGGAAGGAGCCCGGGCATTGAGATGTAGCTTTTGTCCTTTAGAAGCCCGTGGGGCCACCTTGGGAGCTCCAGTCTGGGTTGTTGGAATGCCCCCCAAAATCCCCAAACCCAGCTCTGCTCTCCGAGCCTGTTTGCTAGGGGCCGCTCTACTGAGACTACCACCAGTGGCCAGCACTGAAGCCATGCTGAGTCACCCTCCTGTTGTCCCCCAGGCTGCAGCAGAGCGCAGTAAGACTGTGATCCTGGCTAAGAACCTCCCGGCAGGCACCACAGCGGCAGAGCTACAGGAGATCTTCAGCCGCTTTGGCAGCTTGGGCCGCGTGCTCCTGCCTGAAGGGGGCATCACCGCCATTGTGGAGTTCCTGGAGCCGCTGGAGGCCCGCAAGGCCTTCAGGCACCTGGCCTATTCCAAGGTATGGCACTGATCTTGGGGGCACCAGAGAGACCCCAAGAGCTAGAGTTGCCCCTAGGCTGTCATGGGCTCCGCACACAAGGCTCCGCCCACACAAGGCTCTCCCCCCTCCCCAACCCACCTTCCTTCTTGGAGCTTGCTGCCCTATGGTGGACATTACTTCTGTACCGGGGGCTGCCTCCTGACTTTTGATTAAAGAAAAGAAACTAGCAGATATGAGCTTCCCAGGCTGTTGTGACCAGGGGCCGCCAGCATGAGGCAGTCGGTTCTGGTCTCTCAGCTTGATTGTCAGTCCGGTCTCACCCAGTCACCTCTGCCCATCCCATTCCGTCTGCATCCCTCTCCGGACTTCTGCATTAAACTTACAGCCCAGCCAGACAGCACAGACTCACCCCAAGATTCGCCTCCTGTTACCAAGGTCACAGTCACATGCTGGGGCTCAAGGTCAAGACTGGACTGTGTCTTGGCGAGGCACCGTTCAGCTCAGCACAAGGAATTCCTGTCTGCCTGGGACTTGTGTGCTTCATGACCTGTGTCTTATGTTAGTGTCTCCAGGCTGTATGAAGGGCCCTGGGCCGGCTTCTCCTGGCTCTGTCATCTCTGGCCCTCTGTCAGGCAGCACTGAGTCTCTAGCTAGGTCTTGGATGGGGACCCACAGCCGTGGCACCATTGTTTCTGCAGTTCCACCATGTCCCCCTGTATCTGGAGTGGGCTCCAATTGGCGTCTTTGGTGCAGCCCCCCAGAAGAAAGATTCCCAGCCTGAGCAGCCTGCAGAGAAAGCCGAGGCAGAGCAGGATACTGGTGAGAGCAGAATCTGGGGGTCACCGTGCTGTGGGCAGCACTGGGAGGAGGGCGGGGGGTCAGAGGGGGGATACCAGAGGTTGGGGGAGACCGTCATTACGCTACTGTCCAGGTGTCCTTCATTCTGCCTGCAGATAGATTTCGTAGGCGTGTCAAGTGCCATTTAAAGAGTGGACCCTTGGGATTGAGTCACTAGAGGTGGCGGAGTTTTAATTTCTTGGCCGAAGGTTATAGAGACGGAATCTTTGAGTGTATTGCCTGGGATTTGAAAGAGGCTGTGGGAACCTTGTCTCCAGCCTCAGTAGTGGCTGCTGGAAAAGATAGGTGGTCCCTCTGTAGCAGCTCGGGTGTCACAGTGCCCCCTGGTGGTCAGGATAGGAAACAGCAGTGGTCCCCTTTAGCTGGTGCCTCACTGTGGGGAGGCGGAGGACCCATCTTTGGCATTAGGTACAGGACAACTCTCCCTCACCCAGGCTGGTGCTCAGGAGTGCCTGCCACTCTGAGAACCCGCAGCATCTGGGTAACATCCCAGGTGCAGCCTGGGCAGTGGAGCCAGCCAGCACGAGGACTTGTGAGCCGGCCTTGTGAGCCGGCCGTGGAGTAGGCGCTGTGGGGGGTCAGGTGCTGGGGGGATTTATTGTTTATTGTTTCAATTTGGTTTGACATTCTCCTGTAGTTCAGGGTGGTCTCAGGCTTCCCATTTAGCTGAGAATGAGTTTCAGGTCCTACTGCCTCCACCCCCAAGTGCTGAGACTCCAGGCTGGGGTTGCAGGTGTGTAGACCATAGCCCATTTCTGCGGTTTCTGTATATTCAAGTATACACACATAGGAATCTATTGCAGCAAGAAAAGCAAAGACAAGTACCGAGGTTGGCAGGCAGAAGGTTCAGCCCAGCCCCGGCTGAGTGATGTCTCTGCTCACCGACACCGAGGGTCGTTCAGAGGCCATAGGGGCGTCACTTCCCAATCTCTGCTCTTTGACCCTGATGCACTGTGGCTGTCACGCTCAGGTAGCTGGCTGGACCTTCTGGAACCCCTTCCTAGCATCTGTCGGGAGATGGCATGGTTCTCTCTCAGACCAGAGGTCCCCTCAAACCTGCTCATGATCTTATCCAGAGACGTTTCTTCTCATGCTCCTGCATGTGTTGATCATTAGTGTTGGGGTTTGGGACCTCGGGCTGTGGATGGTCTGCAAGTGCCACGTCTCCTGGGCTAGCTACCGCCCCCCCCACAACCCCCAGGCCTCCAGCTGCCTTTACAGTTGAGCCTGGGTGATACATTTTGGCATAAAAGCCAAAGCATGAAAATTAGCCAGGACCAAAGGGTTCTGAAGACACATCCCAGGGGCCCATGTCCTGGCTGGGCCGCAGTGTCAGGGCTGTGAGGCACAGGACCACCCACAGAGGTCTTGTGTGGCTGCTTCCCCGTCCTGACGCATCTCTCCCCTTTCACAGTGATGCTGGAGAACACCAGAGTCTGCACTTGATTTCTTTTTGTCTCTCTCTTGGCCAGGCTATCACTGCATCCCAGGTGCCTGGCTCCCCAGGATGCAGCCCTAGGCGGAGGGCAGGACCGCTGCATAGGCAGATGCCAAGGCAGCGAAGGACTGTGGGAAGGGTGTGCGTGACTCACCCCTCTATAGGGAGGACCTGGTGGATATGGTGGGGCTTGTGTCCTGAGCCTCTGGTACACATGAGGTTTGAGACGGGCTCTGAGGTTTTGTGGCCCCAACCAGTGGGTGGTCAGTGACACTGTGATGGGTGAAGGTGACTTTAGGTGGCTGAAGCTGGAGTCTGTAATCAGTGGGACCTTGAGTTACACCCACAGCAGTGGCACTGTGCAGGGGAGAGGTATGCACTGTCCAGTGCGGATGCCATCTTCTGCTCCTTGCCATGGCTGTGGGGGGAGCACCTCCCTTCTCTGAGCTCTGTTTCTGTATCTGTAACATGGGCGATGGCCACCAGGGTGCCCAAGGTTACTGTTGTCACCCACAGGCTGGGAACTAAGTGGCATCTCAGTACCCTGGAAGCCACATAGAGCTGTGTGTCAGCCCCCTGCACAGGCTGACTGGCTCCATCCACACAGCCTGCTCCTCCCCAGCACTTCCGGCTGGCCATGTGGGGGCGCAGGTGGAACAGCTGAGGGGGGCTGGGTAGTATTCTGGTGGCCTTGGGTGCAGACATTTCTCTGGAGCTAGAGAGTTTTCCTGACACTGGTGTCCGGGTTTTGGGGTGGTACCCTATCACTTGTTCTCCCCCACCAAGCCCAGACCCTGAGGGGTTGCTTTCCAGGGCCACAGCCTGTGAACACCCCAAGGCAGCCTTAGACCTGGGAGGTGGACCGGGACACTGTCCCTGGTTGGACCCTGCCCAGATGCTGGGCCCACACCATCCCTCTGCCCCTTCCCAAAGCCACCTTGTCTCCTGTGGCTTTTCTCATCCTGTCTGACTACATAGGCCCCTGCCCAAATGTCATCCCGTGCCCCCTCAACCCTGTCCTGAGTGTCATCCTGTGCCTCCTCACCCCTGCTCAGAAGGTCACCCCATGCCCTCTCACCCCTGCCCAGTGTCATCCTGTGCCCTCTCACCCGTGCCCTGAGTGTCATCCTGTGCTCTCTCACCCCTACCCAGTGTCATCCTGTGCCCCCTCACCCCTGCCCTGAGTGTCATCCTGTGCCCCCTCATCCCTGTCCCGAGTGTCATCCTGTGCCTCCTCACCCCTGTCCTGAGTGTCATTCTGGGCCCCCTCACCCCTGCTGAGAAGGTCACCCCATGCCCCCTTACCCCTGCCCAGTGTCATCCTGTGCCCCCTCACCGCTGCCTGGAATGTCGTGCCATGCCCCCTCACCTCTGCCTGGAGTGTCGTCCCGTGCCCCCTCACCTCTGTCTGGAGTGTCGTCCCGTGCCCCCTCACCTCTGTCTGGAGTGTCGTCCCGTGCCCCCTCACCTCTGTCTGGAGTGTCGTCCCGTTCCCCCTCACCTCTGTCTGGAGTGTCGTCCCGTGCCCCCTCACCTCTGCCTGGAGTGTCGTCCCGTGCCCCCTCACCTCTGTCTGGAGTGTCGTCCCGTGCCCCCTCACCTCTGCCTGGAGTGTCGTCCCGTGCCCCCTCACCCTGCCCTGCACATTGTTCCCGAGGTGCTGCCAGCTCTGCCATCCCTGTAGGGTGAGGACCTAGAGTGCTGGGGACCCAGAATAGGATTTCATAGGCAAGGAGGGGGATGGGCGGGCTTTTCTGCAGCTCGTGCTGTTCCCTGCATGGGTCCCGAGGGACAGGAACAGCGTGTTTTATCTCCCCACAACCAAGACCCTCACCTCCAGATAAAGGGCTGCTAGTCAGGGGAGGTCCCGCCAAGCTGCTTGCCGCTGATAACAGCCTGTCGCTGTGGGCCTCCCAGGAGCTCCAGCGGGGAGGGGCAGGGGAATCCTGCAGCCCGCTTCTAATGACGCCCCCTGTGGCCACCCGTGGCTGGCTGTCCTTGTGCTGACTGAGGTGGAATAGTTTCTCCCTGCCCCTCCGGGCCCTGCAGCCCACCTTACGTCTAGCGCCTCACCCCATCCGGCGCCCTCGCCCAGCCCTCGCCATCTCTTCCCCCTCCCCCTCTCTGGTTCTTCTCGCTTTTCTTGTCATCCATTTGGATTTCATGGTACCCAGGGTTTTGTTTTTGTCTCTCCTTTGTCTCCCCACTTGGGGCTAAGCAGAATCATCTTTTTAAAAAGACCTTGTCTTCATCACCCTGGCACTGAGCCACCTCCAGCCTCCCTTGGGCCCAGACACAGGCCACAGCAGGGCTGGTGACGAGGTTTAAGGTGGGACCAGGTCCCCTGGATGTGTGGTGCAGGCAGGCCTTCTCAGAGCCCCAGGCAGAGGAGGCGGGGCCATCGCTCCCTGCCCTGTGCATCTTTGCCCCTAGAATTAGGGGTTCACCGCTTTTCCTCCCAGGAGGGCCCACCGAGCAATCTGCGGCGTGCACAGGGGGTGACGGTGCAGTCCTCTGGGATGCCTGTGGCAGGCGGGCTCCCTGGTCCCTTCTTGGTCTGTCTCAGAACCTTATGGATGCCCCTTCTAGATGGTGAGGAAGAGGGACGGACGCCTGGAGCTGTGCGCTCACACGAGGGCAGTGCGCATGTGTGACTCAGGGTGCTCAGCCCAAGGTCTGAGCTCGAACTGTGACTCCATAGCTACTCAGAAACACTGCAAGCGCGGTTGCCAGGCCTGTGTTGCAGGCACAGGCTGAGTGTGACAGACTCATTCCCGCTGGTGTTTTTGGAATGGACATGACTGTCCCAGGCCCAGCTCCACACATGGTGAGCTCCCCTCCTATTGGAGACACACAGACCAGAGCTAGTGAGGAAAGTGGGGCCGGGGCTCTGTGAAGAAGCAACCAGAGGAAAGTAATGAGTCCTCTGTAGCAGTCCGGCAGGAAGCACCCTCGGGGAATGCTTGGGAATGCTTGTGCCGTGGCCTCACGGGATCCAGAAGAAGCAGAATGAGCAGGAGCAGCATGTGCAAAGGTCCTGTGGCAGATGCTGGTTGGGCAGGTCTGGTGGTCAGTAAAGAGGCCGGAGCAGTTGCTGTGAGCTAAGCAGAGAGAAGCCAGGGATGAGGTGTGAGAAAGCTGACAAGCTAGGTGGGGGGCCAGCAAGAAGGTCACTTGGTCAGTTGGTGGCCAGTGACAATATCCAACCCTGTGGATAAGGTCATGGGCACATGTACTTCAGAACAGTTCATGCTGGGTACAGGAGTGTGTACTGTGCCTGTGTGTATACGGATGCCTGCGTGTGTACTGTGCATGTGTGTATGTGGATGCACACGTGTGTACTCTGTATGAGTGTATGCCTATGCATGCAGCAGTGCATCATGCCTGTGCCCTGTTGGTCTCATTCAGCACGACCATCTCAGGGTTCCATTGCTGTGAAGAGACACCCTGACCACGCCAACTCACAGAAAGGAAAGCAGTTCACAGGGGCGGACTTACGGGTTCAGAGGTTTAGCTCGTTACTGTCATGGGAAGCATGGCAGTGCAGGCACACATGTTGTTAGAGAGGGAACTGTGAGTTCTAGAGAGTTCTACATCTTGATCCTCAGGCAACAGTAGCCTACAAGTCACATTGGGTGTGGCTTAAGTAGGTGAGACTTCCCAGTCCACCCCCGCAGTGACACACTTCTTCCAACACGGCCATACCTCCTAATAGTGCCATGCCCCGTGGCCTATGGGGTCATTTTCTTTCAAACTACCCCCACTGTACTTTAAATGGGGTGCTGACCATGCCCCCCCCCGTTCCCCCACCTCCCTCCCAGGTGTCCATGCGTCCAGGGTCCAGGATGAGGGTAGGGAGGCGGGAAGGCCTGCGTGGGCTGTGCCCTGCGTTTCCTATGGAGAGGGGTGTGGGTTGCTCACTGGAGCTGCTCTTGCCAGGCCAGCTGTACATCTAGAACTAGGTGCCAGCCATTCTCAGAAGTCCCCACCTCCTGAGGCTGGGGCTAGGAGCAGCTGCTGCTCGGGAGGGACCTGCCCATCCTGGATACTGTCTAGAACATTTCTCGGCTCAGCAAGTTGCTAAGGCAGCGTTACCTCCCCGTGACCATCTGAACATGCCCTATGAGACACAGCTCAGGGCCGAGTCCTAGGTGTACATGCCAGGGGCTGTCAGGCTCCTGTCCCCTGGCTGCTGCTGACTGGGGACAGCAGGAGGGCAGGGTCAGTACTGTGGTACAGACCAGGCAGGGTCAGTACTGTGGTGCAGATCAGGGCAGGGTCAGTACTGTGGTACAGACCAGGCAGAGTCAGTACTGTGGTACAGACCAGGCAGGGTCAGTACTGTGGTACAGACCAGGCAGGGTCAGTACTGTGGTACAGACCAGGCAGAGTCAGTACTGTGGTACAGACCAGGCAGGATCAGTACTGTGGTACAGACCAGGCAGGGTCAGTACTGTGGTACAGACCAGGCAGAGTCAGTACTGTGGTGCAGACCAGGGCAGGGTCAGTACTGTGGTACAGACCAGGCAGGGTCAGTACTGTGGTACAGACCAGGCAGGGTCAGTACTGTGGTACAGACCAGGGCAGGGTCAGTACTGTGGTGCAGACCAGGGCAGGGTCAGTACTGTGGTACAGACCAGGGCAGGGTCAGTACTGTGATGCAGACCAGGCAGGGTCAGTACTGTGGTGCAGACCAGGGCAGGGTCAGTACTGTGGTGCAGACCAGGGCAGGGTCAGTACTGTGGTACAGACCAGGGCAGGGTCAGTACTGTGGTACAGACCAGGGCAGGGTCAGTACTGTGGTACAGACCAGGGCAGGGTCAGTACTGTGGTACAGACCAGGGCATGGAGCACGGGACTAGCATGGCTGAAAGCCAAGTGCTCCTACAACTTAAGTTGAAAGAAATGATAAACTAACTTTTTAAAAACGCCTACATTTTCCTCCTCTTGAAAAGTCCACCTTTCTGACCACGCTGAGGTGACCTCTCCAAGTGTTAGACATTGAGCAGTATCAAGAAGGGACCCCACCCACTCCCCACCAGCCATCACCTTCCCTACTGTGTGCATTGAAAATGTCTTTCCTGGTCCTGACGACTCCTGACACCAACCTGACACACCCTGAGATTTAGGGTTCAGGTGCAGAAGGCTCCAGAATGTTCTGGAGCCCAATGTTGTGTGATGTGGTCCCTCATTGAGGTCGTGCACATGCATCAGAGATGTCACCAGCCTCCATTGTCTGAGGCACTCTGGGCCAGGCCCACACAGAGCTGAGGGTGCAGCCGTAACACCCCCCCCCCCCCCCCCCCGTGTCAGGTGACAGTGTCACTATGTCACCTCCATTGAGCTTGCCGGGTGGGTTTGTGGGGCTGACAGTTATAGCAGGCCATGAGTGAGGCTTTCAGAAGAAGGCTGGGGAGATGGGCAGAGCTGAGCACCAGGAAGTCCCGCCCACCCACACACGCTGGACTGAGGGCAAAGACCAGCAGCTGTCAGCTGGCCCGTGCGACCTGTCCGGTGTTGCTTTGCCCTAGCTCACGTTTCTGACAACAGTGCATCCCTTGGGCAGGGCTATTGAAAATGATCTGTTTTCAAATGGGCCCCACCCCCATTTTACAATTTTGAGAGATTTCAAATTAGATTTTAGTTTGAAAGTTCTTCAAGTACCTGGGGGTGGGGAGTGTTTGTGATTTTGAGGAAAATAACATTTTGCTTAGGTTCATGGTTAAAGACAGTGAATAGTTGATGTGGTAATTTAGGTTAAAGTTAAGTCAGTGTGGTCAGGCCTGCTGAACACTCACGGTTCTGGTCTGTGTTCAGTATTCTATCCTCTCTTGAATGGGGCCTGCAGCAGGGCATCCGTGCCTGCCTGCCTGCCTGCCTGCCTGCCTTACACCTCCCTCTCCCTCTCTCTCCCCTCCTCCCCCCTCCCTCTCCCTCTCCCTCCTTCCCTCCCTGACTCCACCTCTCTCATTCCATCTCTCCCGCTCCCCTTCTCCCTTTCTCTCCCCTCCTCCCCCTCTCTTTCCCTCTTTCTTTCTCCTGCTGAGGCCCAACAGCATCTCAGGACCCCTTTAATCTAGCAAGTTTTGTGCTTGAAGTCCTGAGATGTCTGTGAGTTTGCAATATCACCGTGTAACACACTGGTTTCTTTGTCGACCGAGAAGGTGAAAAGGCTTCAGTGGAAGGAGCAGAAGCCTCCGCAGGGAAAATGGAAGAGGAGGAGGAAGAGGAGGAAGAGGAGGAGGAGGAGGAGGAAGAGAGCATCCCAGGGTGCACGTTGTTCATTAAGAACCTTAACTTCAGCACCACAGAGGAGACCCTGAAGGAAGTGAGTTTGGGGAACAGAGGGATGGGACCCCTCAGTCTGCGGCCTCCTGGCAGCATCGCATCTGCCCCCTTGTTCACCTCGGGGCCAGGTTCATGTAAGGGACCGGCTGTGGCTGCTCTAGAAGGCAGCTTGGTGACAGGGGCCTGTCTTTTGCAGGTGTTTTCCAAAGCAGGAGCTATAAAGGGCTGCACCATCTCCAAGAAGAAGAATAAAGCAGGTATTTATCCCCAGGACCCCGTGGGAGCGCTTCCTGAAGGAGTGAGTGTGTGAGGGAGGGGTCGGGACCCCACCATGGCATCTCCAGCTCATCTCCGGTTTCCAGGTGTCACCCTCCTTTATGGTGGTCCCTGGCCTGCCGCAGGCCTCCTGCTCTTCTGCAGACCCATCTGACACATCGGGCTCTTCCCTCTAGAATGTTCTCTAGTAGTGAGCCACTTTAAAACAGTTCCGTGGGGCAGCAGTCTGGAGCTGAAGCCTCTGCCTCGTCCCTTTATCTCTGTGTTCTGGAACTTACCCAGGTGTGCCAAGAAATGGCTGACCTTGGGCTTTCCATCCTGTTTCCCAAGGGAAATACCCAGAAGACTAAGTTCTAGAACATTCTACTGACTCATTAATCTTGTGCCTCCCTGGGCACCTAGACCTCATGTCTTTCCTTGGCCCCAGGAATTCTCCTGAGTCCTGGCCGACCTCCTGGTTTCCTGCACGGGGTGGGCAGGGCCATCCCATCCAGAGTCTCCTTCGGTTAGGCAGGATTGTGGACATAGCAGGGGCCTGGCCCAGCGTGCTCCTGACTGGTGATGGACAGCCATGGTGCCTTCTGGGTGTCCGTCAGGCAGGTCCCAGGAGCCTGCTGGTGTAGCCATGACCACCCTGTTAATCCCTCTGAAGGGCAGAATCTGATTAGGAGGTGAGCTGGTCCTAGGTCTCTTAGCATGAGCTAAGCCTTGGCTTGAAGGAAGAGGCTATGACAAGAGGGATAAGTGGAGCTCCATCTGTGGAGTCTTCCCGAGTGGTCCACTCTGGTGCTGGGCCCCACCCCGCCCCACCCCCCTCACTCTCTCTCTCTTTCCCTCAGGAATGCTACTCTCAATGGGGTTTGGGTTCGTTGAATACAAGAAGCCAGAACAGGCCCAGAAAGCCCTCAAGCAGCTCCAGGTAAGACGGGGGTTCTGGGTCACCATGGTGAGACTAGGGCCCAAGAAAGACCAAGAAAGAGTAAGGGCCTCTCTCACCCTCCCTGGTCACTTTGACTCTTCCGTTCCTTTACCATGGATCCAAGCATGCTCGCTCTGTTTCGCAGGCTCTTTATGGGGCGTTCTAACCCACCTGAGCCACACGTAAGCTAGGCTCTGACTGCAGTCCCTAGATACAAAGCTGGTGCATTAGCAAAACGACCCCAGGAAATCCCTCAGATATCCCAGGAAATACAGCGACTGGGGCTGTATACACACACAAGCCTGTCTGTCTACCGGACATTCTGTCAGACCATGACTGAACCAGAGGCTCTCGCTTCTCCATCTGCTGGGAAAGCCAGGGCTTCAGACCTGGACAAATGGGTAAGAGCTCAGTCACAGGAGCTCCGTGGAAGTCACGCCCCCTCCAGGGGTACTTGCAGAAAACAAGTACCTGTCTTGACAGAAGTCACCTGCTCAGCGCTCTGGGAGGGAGCAGCTTGGAGGTGGGGATGGCAAGTGCAGGGGCCTCTGGCAGGCTCTCTGAGGCAGGGGTGAGCTTTGTATGTTTGAGAGGCAGAGCGAAGAGCGTGATGAGCAGGATGGAGACAGAGGAAGGAGGTGTAGACGCCCAGCCCTAAGACAGAGGAAGGAGGTGTAGAGCCCCGGACCGAGCCCTAAGTCCTTTGGAGGGCTAGCACCGGGCCTGAAGGCAGAGGAAGACCGAGCTCTGACTGGAGTTTTAGGACAGTTTCCTGAGCTACTGTGGGGAGCATGGATAGTCTGGGGGTAACTGGGGAACCCTTGCATCCCATCACAAGACATCACCCTAGCTTAGGCCAAGGAACAAGTTGGGAGAGGGGCTAAGGGAAAGAGACAGATTGTGGTCCTCAACAGCAAGAATGGGACTGTGGCAGCCATAGAGAGACCTGAACCATGCTTAGAAAACAGCCACAAGGCCAGTACTGGGGAGAACCTCTAAGTTCCGGACCAGCCTGGTCTACATAGCAGGTCTTCAGCTAGCCTGATCTATATAGCAGGCCCTGCATCAAGAAAAATAAAGGTAGAGCTCTCTGCATTGACCATCATCAGGCCACACAAGGCCGAGGACACAGCTCAGCGTGGGCCCTGTGAGGTTTCAGCTTTCGCTTACCAGAAATCACACTATGCTCCCGGACCCTGTGTCTTCATTTGACTCAAATTCAACTCTGAAATTTGTGGTTCATATTTTCTCTTTAGCGATTCTCAAGAGTTGGTAGCGTGGAATTTGCATGCGTGCCATGTGCTCTCCTATGCAGGAACGTGTGTGCTCATCACTGCCGGGGATCACATGTCCAAAGCCGCACACGCTGTATTTCTGGGGATAGCGGAGGGATTTCCAGGGGTCATTTTGCTAGTGCAGCAGCTTTGCAGTTGGGGACTGCAGTTACTGCCTAGCTTACGTGTGTGTGTGTGTGTGTGTGTGTGTGTGTGTGTGTGTGTGTGTGTGTGTGTGTAGGGGGTATCAGCCACCTGCTGCATGGCTCGGGACAGCTTTCGTGTTAAAGCCATCTCTGTCCTTGGTTCCCACCAGCCCCTCTGTCTGGGACAGGCTGGGTGGGTGCTGGAGAAGGCAAGAGTGGGTTAGTGACCAGGCCTGGTCATTCTGTGTTCTAGGGTCACGTTGTGGACGGCCACAAGCTGGAAGTGCGGATCTCTGAACGGGCCACCAAGTGAGTCCTCAGATGTCTCCTCTGTCCTTGGTGGGTGGTGACTCTCTCTGTCTGACCTTGGTGCTGATTGTTCTGTGTCCCCTGGTTCTTAAATGCCCCCCACACACACATACACACCCCAATTCCTCAGCCACTTGGGGTTCCTCCCAATTAAGGTTTCACTGGTCAGCTTTGATACCCGCTTCTCTGCTCAACTGAACCAATCAATATCCATCCCCTGGGGGAGAGCTTAGACATGTTTTTATAATAAAGGAGGAGATGGGGCTGGGAGTATATGTAGCCCAGGGGTAAAGTGCTCGCCCAGAATGCCTGTGGCCCCCCTCGTGCGGTTCCTTCTTAAGGTCCTTGTTATAGGACAGCAGCAATGGGCTACGCTGTTCAGGAAGAAGATAACCCCGGCCCCTGTCACTCCAAGTGCAGGATGGGCTGACTTCCTCCGCTTTCATCCTGGCCCCTTCCGTAGTCCACTTGAAATAACAGGGAGGTGTTTTGTGTGGGAAGGTGACAGGATTGGTCTAGATTCAAGCAGTTGGCCACCCAAAAATGACCTGGTGTTTCCCCCATCCCATTCCAGGCCTGCCGTGACATCCACTCGGAAGAAGCAGGTTCCCAAGAAGCAGACGACCTCCAAGATCCTGGTGCGGAACATCCCCTTCCAGGCCAACCAGAGGGAGATCCGGGAGCTTTTCAGGTGGGTCCCCACACTGGCCTGTGGGCACAGCGCCCCCTGGAGGCTGGGAGGCTGCCCAGGTCCTGACCGATGCTGCTATAAACCCATAATGGGGCTTTCCAAACTTTGCCTTTGATCTAGCGTCCTTAATCTCAGAGATTATGGTACAATTGTGCCCAGGCAGGAGGATGTCTGGGTGTGTGCCTATACCTTAGGGCTGTCAGCAGATATCAGGAGAGACAGCAGTTCCGGTGGCTGCAGCTTGTGGTTCCCCTGTGGGATTTACTGCCATCCCTCTGTGTGACTTTGGCCCAGGATATTCAGTTCCTTCAAGGTGGGACCCAGACACTGGGACCTTCACCTCAGCTCCCCAGAGGATGCTATTGTCCTCATGGGATTAAGACACTGGTTTCCGTTGCTCTCTGGGAAAAGCCATTTCTGGAGGACAGTGAATGTGACGTGCAGAACACAGGCCATGCTCTGTTAGTACAGGACAGTCTCGGCTTGGGGCCCAGGCGAGTGATGAGAGTCAGAGACAACCTGCCTGGGACAGAGGCCAAGGGAGGAGCTTCAGGGCTCTCCTTCCCAGGCCGTGACGGCAGGCAGGGGCCTGACACAGGAACCTTTGTCGGGCTCATTCTGCACGTGGTTTTCCCCCACCTTTTGTTTTATGTGTGTGAGCGTTTAACTTCCATACGTGCACTGTGTGCATACATTGCCTTCAGAGGCCAGAGGAGGGCATGAGATCCCCTGGAACTGGAGTTAGAGACGGTTGTGAGCTGCCATGTGGGTGCTGGGAATGAACCCAGGTGCCCCGGACGAGCACTCAGTGGTTCAACAAACCCAGTGCTTTTAACCACTGAGGCAGCCATGTCTCCAGCCCTCCGCCATCTGAACTCTGACAGTCTCAGCCACACGGGCCTCGCGCCGGCCACCCCATACCTGCACAGAAGAGCATTGGGAGTAACTGAGTGGCTCTGCATTGAGTCCCAAGTTAAGGAGACATTTCTGTGATCCCTTGAGAGGGCACTGGGTCCTGAGGCACCCCAAGGTACTACGCATTCTCAGAACATCAAGTGGGGCAGTGCCAGTTGCTGAGGTTGAGCTGGGGTTTTAGAGAACTCGGGGTCCTCGAGTCCCCCGTCTCCTGTGCCGTGACCTGCCAGGGAGGAGCCGTGCCAGCAGCGCTCATCCTCTGCTTGTCACTTCCTCAGGTGATGTCTCGGGTAGAATGACCTGTCTGCGTCTTGCAAGGCAGACCCCGGCTACATGACAAGTGCTGAGTTGGAGAGGGAATTATCTTTGTGAGGCTTGCGTCTTTCCTCTTGCTGTGAGGTTAAGAGATGGGCTGCTGCTTGGGGAATCAGCTTCCAAGCCCATCCCACTCCCTGTCCCTCCCATTCCCTGGGTGGGGGCGTTCACCGCCGCGGTCGGCCCAGTTGATGCTGCGTGCCATCCCCACCAGTCAGAGCTCTGGTGCCTGATGTCACGGGTCACAGTCGGTGGCGAGGGGAGTGTGGTTTTTGTTTTTGTTTTTGTTTTTTTCATGTACCCGCATCTAGCACATCAGGCAAAAGGAGCGGGAGAGTGTCAGCTCCCTGCTCGCCTGTGGTGCCTCTGCCTTTAAAAAAAAAAAAAAAAGAGTCCAATCTCACAGCAGCCGCATCAAAAGGAGTCGCTAAGAACCGTGCGTGTTGATCAGGACCCACATCCCTCGGAGATGATGGTGTCACTTGGATCCACAGCATATTGGGGATGACATTTATCCAGGGAAACAAAAGACCGCGAGGCAGGCGAAGGTGCTTTGTTTGATCTGTGTATTATACTTCTCTTTAGTAGACAGGGAATTAGTGTCCGCTGGAGGTACTTACATGGCGTCCCGTCCCCTCCGCCATTGTTCCAACCGAGCGGTCACCAACCCCTGAAGCTGGGACTGTCCGTGCAGGCACTGCCTCGCTTTTGTTAGGTTCCCAGCAGATGGAGCGCTGTGGCCGATGGCAGTGGTGGACAGCAGGGGTCACTGTAAGACTTCCCAGGGATGCCAGGCCGATGTCTCAGCTCTGATGCTAGACAAAGCCACCCACCGGCCAGCAAAAGGTCGCTGACTGAGGGAAGTGGCTTCAGGGTTTGGGAGAACTGGTTGACCTACTACGTCAAGCAGGATTGGGAGGCTTTTCCTGGTAGATACACCCGAAGTCACGACCCACGGTCCTGGTCTGTGCCTGGTGACTGCTGTCCTGACAGGTTTGGAGCTTGCAGCCCTGGCCGTGGGAGGGTTTCTGTGTGGCCAAAGAACTCGAGGCACAGCCTACTTAAGGCTGCATGTCTGAGTGGCTATGGGGCCTTCAGGGCTCGGACTAGAGCTTGGCCTTGTAAATCTGTTTCCTTCCCAGGTTTAGAACGACTTGTCACCCCCTGGTTGTCTCTGTGGGGAAATGGGTGAATGTGTGTTTGTATGAGGCACTATGCTAGGACCCCAGGGAAAGCACTCATGTCAGGAGTGTCCTCTCTTCTGCCGCTGTCTGCAGAGGGCTGGGGAAGAGAGAGGCTGTCAGGCTCTGTGAGGGAGCAGTCACAGTGGGTGGTGACCATGGTTCCATCACTAAAACTGTAGGAGCAAGATTTGTAGGCGCTGGCAGAACCTGTGTCTTTCCCCACGTTGCAGAATCCAGGAGGTTCTCTGTAGCTTTTCTCATCGTCTCCCCCTTTCCCTGAGTGTGTGCCTTTCACACCACCATTTCTTCCCTCCCATCAGCCTCAAGGACACCTGGAGAACCTGTCTGCCCAGGCCCGTCTACCCTGTAGAAGGACCAGCAGCGGTGCTCTGAGTGTCTGTGTACCTTGTGCATGTACACACTGCAGCTCGGGCTGCACAGCTGTAGCCATAGGCCCAAGCTCCAAGGGCCCCCCATTGTCTTCCTTGGGGTGGCCTGACCTGGAGTCCCTCGTTTCAGGAAAGGCAGTCTCCCTTCCCAAGGAGATTCTACAGGGCTGGCCTGTGGCCGTGCAGCCTGCAGAGTCACACAAGGCTCCACACCTGATTTGGTGTCCCTTCTGAAACCTGGTGTGTGGTTTTCACAGCAGGCAGGTATCTGTCAGATGTGTAGCAGGAAGGTTAGGATATTCGAAGGCAGAGGTCAGCCAACCTCAGTTTTCTCATCAGTTGGAGAGGAACCGTAACTGTCAACCTGCTACCTCCCTGCTCTAACAGCAAAGGGCATGGCCTGGGAGGGAGGGCCACCAGTGTCATTCTCAGTGTGGCAGACACAGCCCAGGCTTCCCAATGGTTCCTTCCCCGGGTGACTGCAGCATCTTTGGGGCCCCACCTTCTTCACTTTGGGGTGGAGGCAGGGCACATGCCCAGCCCTAGACTCCCCTTGGGTCCCTGTGGACTTCACAGAACCCTGTTTGGCTTGAAATTCTGAGAGACTAATGTCAGGAGTCCAGGGTGGGAGAGAAGGCCTGGGTGGCAGGCAGGGAGGGTGCGCAGCCGCTGCCTCTTACAGATCTCTGGGGCAGTTTCTGCTCAGAAGTTTTCATTCTCCTTGAGGAGTAGAAGAAATGCTGTCACTTTCCTGTCCTGTTAGGGCGTGTTTGCTTCTCTCCCCGTCTCGGCCCCCTGCCTACAGGGCCTTTACTTTGCCGTCCTAGCCATGGGCACAAGCCATCTGTGTGAAGACAAGACTTAGCTTCTCCCTCACACTGAGAGGACAAGGAGCCTGCCTGAGCTGTCCCAGGCCTGCACACTGTCTGCTTCCTTCAGAAAAGGACTGGGTATCTGAGAGCACCACACTGATGCTAAGGACTGGACATCTTATAGATACGGAGCCCAAGCCTAGAGGGCCTGATGTTTTCCCTGGTCCCCAGCCAGTCAGTCACTGCAGAGCCCAGGGCACGGCTGTTCTGTAGGAAGAGGCCCTTACTGTTGACTCTGTCAGTCCCAGACAATCCCTCTGCCTCAGTCTCCTCTGTAAAGTATTCCTTGTTGCTGTGCATCCTCCCAGAACACAGAGCCTTTGGTATATGAAAGTTGCCCCACAGAGACAGGGCCTGTCTCCTAGGAGCTACAGAATGGCCTGTGGTCCCTCCTAAGACTGGTTGTTGCCAAGTGTCATTGTCACCTGGCTCACTACAACCTGAGGTACCACTGACAAACCGTAGGCCACATGTGGCCCAGATATGGTTTATATGGGCTGGCACGCACTGGTGAGCTAGGCCCTGAAGTGAGCTGCCTACAGCCCTGGTTCTGAGGGTCGGAAAACCCATGAGCCTGGGTCCCACACAGCTCTGCCAGCTGCCACTGTTTACACAGCACTCACCAGAGAAGTTCCCTTCCCTGCTCGTGCTCTCACCCCACCCCCACCCACAGGCATGAGAGGTCGAGCCTCTCCTGGGTTTGAGACTCTATAGCCCCTCCAGCTTCCTCTCCCTTCTTCCCTCTCTCCCTGCTAGCTTCCCAAGTGGATGCGCGCGCGCGCGCGCACACACACATACACACACACACACACAGCCCTCAGATTCTCACACGGAGGTTTCCTCTATCCTAGACTTGCGAGACATGAAGACATGATGTCAGAGTCTTCTGGGCAGTAAGAGAAAGGACACAGCCTGGGCCTCTAGTCCAGTGCCTCCGTCTCTAACTCTGTGGCCTGCGTCTCATCTAGAAATTCGAGTGCCCAGTACCAAGCACAGATGAGGCACAGCAGTGCCTCAGACTATAGCTGTGTAGTCGAGGCCTTCAGCTCGGCCTTGCCCGGGTCCCTTCCATCTCCTCTGTTGGCTTCTCCCAGCCTGTCTGCCAGCTCCCCTTTGACCTCTGCCCACGTGACTATCTGCTTATTGAACAAAGCCCCACTCCAGACTGAAAGACAGTCATTCAGTGTGCATGGGAGCCTGGTACCCAGTGGGTACGCAGAAGATGCTCACGGAGTATGCAGCCCCACTGGGTAGAGCCTTACTCTAGAATGCTGGTGAAGTCCAAGTTGGGGAGCACAGAGAGGGTAAGCAGTTTGCCTAGGGTCACACGGCTCTGGTGGGGAAGTTAGCTACCTTTTAGAGCCCACCACCCTCCTGCGACTGTCCCCAAAGGGCAGGGATGTCCAGTGCCTCTCAGATTGGTCAGGCTCTGGTT
The DNA here is from genome assembly GCF_947179515.1 of Apodemus sylvaticus. Classification (NCBI taxonomy): domain Eukaryota; kingdom Metazoa; phylum Chordata; class Mammalia; order Rodentia; family Muridae; genus Apodemus; species Apodemus sylvaticus. Next base: position 48,970,859 of record NC_067493.1, on the reverse strand, counting down.
CTAGATAGAACACGGATTTTTTTCTTTTCTCTTTTTTCCTGCTATTTCTTCCTCAGAGGTGTGAGCCACCTGCGAGGGTGTGAATGGGCAATTCACACCAGGCGTCCAGAGCCCTTAATTACAGGCCCGGGTCCCCTGTGCCCAGCACACCTGTTGTGCTGACTTTGCAGACAGCTCAGTCTGTCCCTGTCAGTTGGCTTTCCTCTCACAGTCACGGAGGTAGTGGAGGGAGGGCGGTGGCTCTGTTGCCTTCCATCCTGGGTCCTGGCAGCCTTTTCTAGAAGCTTCCAGTTCTCTGAACTGCTCTGCACAGAGTGGGCGGGATAAAGGGAGGGGACCTCAGATTCCCCTGGCTCTCTGGAAAGATGCCACACCCTGGACCAGTGACGTCCCCTCCCTCACAGTGAGCCCATCTGTGCTTGACAACATAGGCTAAATGCTCTTTGTGATGTGGTCCCCAAGGCTCCATCTGTCTGTCTTAGATAACATCTGCAGAGATCCAGCATCAGAATGGGATTGTGGGCTCCAGGTGGACAGGTGTCAATCTCGGGGTGGCAAGCAAAGGTTTCTGAAGACAGACCTTTGATCCAGTGGCATGCTTAAGTCAGCAGAGGTGGCCAGATGCTGAGGGGTGTGTGCATCACAGGCTTGAGCGCCCACATATCCACACCTTAGCCAACATCCCACACAAGACACAGATGTCCCCACGTTGCCCGGCCCTGCCACCACCCAGCGCGAGGGGCCCCTCCACCCACTTCAGCATAGTGTGTGCACTCAGTGAGGTCCCACTTCCCAGCCCTGGGCTTCCACGCCTGCCTGTGGAAGTGTATCCATGCTGCCCTGAGTCATAGCCATGTCATCTAGGTGAGCTGTGGCCAGCCTGCCTGTTGCTCTGCCTCCCTCTGCCAGGAGGCAGCACTGTGGTGCCCCACCCACCCTCTCTACCCAGTCTCGTTTGTGGGACTCTTACTCAGTTTCCCAATGATAGTAGTTGTCTGATCTATATGTGTGTGGGGGATGGTATGGGTGTATGTGTATGCACATGTGTCTTTGTGGGAGACCAGTTGCTCACAGAGACCAGAAAGGCTGTTGGATCTCCTGGAGCTGGCGTCATGGAGGGCAGTGAGCGGCCATGTCGGCGTTAGCCCTTGAACCCCAATTCTCTGGAAGAGCAGCAGGCTCTCTCAGCTGCTGAGCGTCCCCCTAGCCCCAGTTGTCTGATCTGTAAACTAACTTCTCTTATTAACTTTCTAATTGTCTCTGTCATTTTGTGTATTCTGGAACCGCATCCCAGGTTCCATGATGGCCACGTCTCTGTGGTCCTGTGGCAGCTCGGTGCCTACTCATGCGGGGCTTGTCACTCAGTTGCCTTCCCTGGAGTCTGCCCCTCCCTGTCTTCTCCCGTGAAGCTTCCTGCACTGGGCACAGTCCCTCCGGAATCCATTGTTGTGCCTGGCTGATGGCAATGCCCTGTCACCTGATTGTGCTCATGTAGCCCGGCCCATCCGTGCAGACCTTACACGCTTCCAGTCTGCAACGTTTGTTCCCCCACACTGGACGATGGGTCTCTGGATCTTACTGGCTAAGGCCGCTTAAGGTCCTTGGGGAGAAGGTAGCCTTTCAGGAACAAGGGCTTTTGTGTCCCTGCACCTTAGATTCCTATAGCTTGAACCAGCTAGCAGCTCTGGATCCAGGGTGCCAGCCGCTTTAGGACATATACATGGCTTTGGTGAGGGCCAGGACAGAGGGAAACTAAGACAAAAATTGAGGCACCGTGTGGCTGACAGGATGGTGTGTCACAGCTGGGGTGGAGCCAGTGAGGTTGGCTGTGCCCCTCCCCCACCCCTCCACATACTCCCTGGCTTCCATATGCATCAGAGAGACCCTCGGCCAGGCCTACAATCGAGAGCTAAGCTTTTGATTCTTGTATCCAGTATTGGCATAGGTGTGGGCTCCCGGTGAGCACTCCCGGTGGATCCCTGTGCGTTAGCTGTGAGCTTACCATTCGCATGTTCCTGATATTACTGCCATGGGATAGGGCATGGTGGACAAGGTCTCCTGACCACAGCAATCATTGCACCTGGATCTGTCTGTACCTGGGGTCCCCTTCATTCCTCTACCTCTCTGGGTAATGGAGGCTTATAATCTGATAACCCCACAGCAGAGCAAGGTGCAGGGCCACACAGTTTCCCACATCCTTGTGTAAGATGTTCAAGGCTACCCCACATGTAAATCTGGAAATGACACCAAATTCCAACTAGAAAATCAATACCCAAACAGTGACAGATGGCAGTAGTGAGCTACCTGTCACAGGAGCAAGCAGGTGGCGTCCACAGCAGCTGTCGGGTGGCAGCTGTCTGTTGGGAAGACTTGAGTAGCTACTGAGTCATGCAGCAGCCATCTGTGACCCAAGAAGGCCCAGGCCCTGGTCAGTCACAGCCACTCTGATCTTTGATCAGTAGTAAATCTACGTCCTTGGTCAACGAGCAGTGGGGGACAAGCAGGGAGAGAGAGGTCACCTCGACTTCCATATGCTGCATAAACTTTAGTACTTAAATCTATGCTAATTGATATGAACCTGGCACCCTGGAAAGTTGGAAGCCCCTAGCCTCATGGTCTGTGGTGTGAGAGACCAAGCACTTCGTGGACTGGGGGCATCTCTAGACCCTTCTAATGCCTCTCCTATCTCAGGCATTAGAAATTGGCTGTAAGCTCGGGAAGGAGTCTGTAATTTTCCAAGTCTACAGGGCACCACCAAGAAGACTGAACTCAGGCCACCGCGTGAGCTCTCGGCCCCTTTGTTGGTTGAGTAACTCCATGCAGTTGTTACAGCTAAAGTAGAGAGTTGATGCTTTCCAAGGCAGCAAAACCTATTGGTCATGACTGCCTAGGATCCTGTGCTGAGTGAAGGGGAGACTGCCTGGGCTCTGCAGGAAGTGGCATCACAATTGATTAGTAATGTCTGCTGTGACTGCAGGAGCAGCCATGGTGCGCACTGGCGAGACAGTGTTCATCCATCTGCTACAAGGGTGTTCCCACCTGCCTGTGGGGAAGCCTGTTTCCCTGCGCAACCAGCACTGACATGAGTCTTCCCTCTCCTTCCTGCTACAGGCAGCCACTTGCTCTATCCAGGGAAGACATGGAACTTCCTTCCCTCAACAAAGAACAGTTGTCTCGCTAGCTTTCTGTCTACACAATCGGCCCATGGCCCTTGTTAGAGCCAGTGCAGGGCTCTGCCCATCTGTCTCCCGGCATCCTGGGTACGAAAGGCAGTGGGAGCCACACAGCTGGGGAGATGTCATGGGAGTGTCTTTAGGTCCGGCACTCTGTGGACCTCTGGAAGGGGCAGGCCCTCGCCACTGCATCACAGGGTAGTCAGCTTCCAGAGGCACAAGGACTGTCCTGGTGGGTCTTCTGGTCAGACATGGCCTCCCTAGGCAGCAGATTAAAGAATTGTAGAAGATGCCCTGAGCCTCAGTCTCAGAATTTGGCACCACACGCACTTGTTGGGTCATTTCCGCAGCCAGCATGGTTGGTGGTTGTTAGCCTCTGCTGTGGTGTGGCCTCCTGATCAACACTGGGCGCCTCTGGCACTCTGTGGCTTGTCATTATTAGTCCGTGTGCCTGGCAGTAGATGACCAGAGCCTCTAAGAGCCTCACTGCAGAAGTCGCAGAGCAGGTGGCTTAGAGGCGGGCAGCGGCTGTTAAAGCTAGCACTGTAGGGTCCCGAGCACAGTGCTGTGGGAGTGGCCACCTCAAGGGTCGTGCAGTGTCCCATCTGCACAAGCACACAGGCTCCCCAGGGTGCACCTGAGCACAGAGTCTTGGCTCTGCCTTCTGTCTCCTTCAAAGCAGTCATTTCAGTCTCTGCCCCTCAGAGTCCGTGTCCACAGGTCCTCGGCCAGTCCTTACCAGCACTCAGAATGACAGGCAAAGCAACATGGTTCCTGGCACTAATGCCAAGGTTCTCAATGTACCCCGGGACCTTGGGTGCCACAGTGAGCCTCTGTGTGCCCCGTGGGTACCCAGTGTTGGGAAGGAGCCTGGGGCTGCTATGATGAGAGGCTGCTGCAGATAGGGGGGCAGTCTGAGGGATTCCTTCAGAACTCACTGAAGTTCTGAGGACGTGTGAGGTTCTGTGTAGCAAAGGAGTCTGGGAGCTGGGACTGAAGCACACAGCTATCTGATGCTATGCTGCAGCCAGAGGGCATGCAGGCTCCTGGATTCCTTCCTCTGTTTCTGCCTTTGTAAGTTTCTTAGTGTCTGCTGTGTCTCCCATCTCCCCGCTGATCACCTCTTTTCTCACATTTTAGAATGCTTGTTCTCTGAGCCCAGTGTTTGGGGACCCCAGGCATTTCCCCCAGAGAGAATGCCCCTGTCAATCTGTTCCCAGCAAGGGTCCGCCTCAGGAGTGTGACTCCTCCAGGGAGCTGGCCTTGGACCCAAAGCTTACCTGTTACTGTGGAGTGGGGCATCCCAGAACAGCTCTGGGGTGCCAGGGCGGGGTGGCACTGTGCACACAGGTTCCTCTTGCTCAAGACGGCTGCCTCGATGGCTTTCCCTCTGCCCATCTTCATACTCAGGGACTGAGGACAGCAGGGAGGGATGCCAGGAAGACCTCTGCAATGCTGGGTGGGGGGAGGCTTTCCCTGTGTTAAAGGGGAAGAAAGAATGTGTGTTAGGGGCCTCTGAGCAAACACGCAGGGCACACAGGGCTCAGCTCGCTCCTGTGCAGAGAAGATCAGGAGGCAACATGCATAGCGGCAGTCAGTGCTGGTTCACCTGAGTGGCCTAGACCCCCTTCCTGTGCTGCCGCAGTTACTCATGTCAGACCTACGGCCAGTTCTCCAGTAGCTCTGCCCTCTTATATCTTGACCTTTGAACTCTTGGGCCAGCCCCCTGTTTGAATCTCCTTGCTATCAACATAGCTGAGACAATACTGGCCCCTATGGTTTCTGCCCAGCCCTTCACATCTGTCCAAACGTTCGAAATGCCTTCAGGATCCTTACCTGCTAACAAATGGAAGCTTAGCTCTTAAAGGCTTTCTCCCCATTCTTAAGTGAATCTCATTCCAAAGAGCGTGGGAAAGAGCAGAAGCCACAAAAGCAGCCATAGGCCGCTGTCTGCAGTGCATCGTGGCACTGCCCCATCCTCTTCCCAGGAGCCTCTGCTGTGGGGTCGGCATTAATATACTCCCTTCACAGATGAGGAGACAGCGAGGAGGCAGAGAGGTTAAGTGACTCGCCTGGGGTCTCATAGCCGTCAAGTGGCAGAACCAAGGCCCTGGGGCCCAGGTTCCAGTCCGCATTCCTCGCCCGACTCTACAGACAAGTTTGATAGACGTAACCCCCAAACTGGCATCTCCCCTGCTCATGTGTGCTGAGAGCCTCTTGTCCTTCCGAGTGTACGCTTAAAAGCCTCCTACAGTGGCTCGGCTGGCACGGCAGGCTCCACAGGCCGAGCCCACCTTCACCGCCGGCATTCACTGTTTAAAGTAGATGGGTGATGGAGAACACATTGTCACACACGTGGGGAGGAAGTGGAATGGTTTCCTAGCATAGACTGGGACTAAAAGTTTGCTGGGGGAGAAGAAAGCAAGCTTAGAGAAGAGACGTCAGTGTGGGCCTCAGAGGCGCCCCTCCCTGGGACCGCCGCCATAATAAGGTCCTCTTTAACAACCGAAGGCACCGGAGCACCTTTTAACATACCAGACTGCCATGCCAGTGCAGAGCAGTTTATTAAGTAGGAGAGACGCATCATCAATGCATCGCTTCTTTTAAAGCCTGAGACTGTGCTAGACCATTTGCAGAGGCGCCTGGTAGCCTCCTCTCGGCCTTGGCCTTGGGGAAGAGCTGTCTATCCTACTCGAGGGCCTGCTGCCCAGAGCTGGGAGCTCCGCCCATCCCTCGGAACCATGGAAAAGGGCTGACTGCATGCCCGCTTGCTCCTCCCAGGGCTCATCTGTGCCACTCTTACCAAGGTGTGAGGGGCTGGCATCTTTGAGGGAGAAACAGGTCGGCATGGCTGTGGGTGACAGGGGGAAGCAGTAGGTGATACTTGCCCTGGGAAGCAGCTGTGGGGTCCTCTTTCTTCTTGGGGTTTTAGATGCAGCCCCCACGTATTGGGCAAAAAGTAGCTCATGGATTCCTTGCACTGGATGATTCTGGCCATACATCAAGTACCTCTGGGAGTGAGGGGTAAGGGCATAGCATCCCAGGCAAGGGGATCTTGGACCAATTCTCAAGACCCTCTCAGGGGTCAGAGCATCTTCCCCAGACATTCATCCAGGGCTGGCTGGCCACTTGGCTTTTGTTTTTTTGGTTTTTTTTTTTTCTTTTTTCTTTTTTTTTTCTGCCAGCCTCCCTTCAGAGGCCAGAGCTGCCCTGTGGCGTCCCCCGGCCGCAGCAAGGACCGGTGGGCTGCAGGATCGTCAGCGCAGTCACACGCAAGGAATCACTCATTTGTATCTCATTTTCGAGTTATTATCGAGCTGCTGGTTGGGAGAGTATTTTGACAGCAGCTGTCAGCAAGGTGCAAGCGGCTGCCATCGCCTGTGATTGGCTGAAGACACCTATGGCAGTGCGCTGAATAATATCCCAGCCCCCCTCCTCCACCCACCCACCCACCAGGAGAGGCGGGGAGGAGGGAGAGCAAACATCAAGAGGAGGAGGGAAAACGCAGGCTTCATTAACATGTTTCTGACTCCCACTAGAAACAGCGGCCAAAAAGGCCCCGATTGTATCTCATGTTTTATTTAATTTATTGTATTTGAGGTTTGGGGCAACAAGGGAGGTGGACGAGAGAGGCGCCTTCCAAACAACCGTTTAGGCTTGTCAGAGCTCATTGATTGAGTTAGCGAGGTTTCCACTCCTGGCTTCCAGCTGCCAGGGCTGTGAGCCGGTCAAACCAGGGGTGACCAGAAGCCCTACATCCGGGAGTCAGGGAGCCTAGAAAGGGAGCGCCTGTGGTAAGAGAGGCCCCACTGGTCCACCAGACAGCTAGGGAAGGAGGTGCCCGTGGAGAGAGAGGCCTGCCAGTCCACCAGCCAGCCTCCTCATCTCCCCTCGCTGCTTAATTGAAGCTCGGTGGAATGTGGGCACTTTGCGTCTCTCACAGGCTGCTCTCTCCCTGCGTGGTAGGGAATCGCACCGTGCATGTTTCTCTCCAAGCTCTGTGCACCCAGGCAGGGAATAAATAACGCCTCGCATTCGCTGCCTTCTACCCGAGCAGTTGAAAATTCCCTGTTTGTTTGGTCGTTGGGTTTGTTTTGTTTATAGGCTTGGGGGAAAAAAAAGTCAGCAGCACCAGAAGGCAGCTGTGGTGCTGGAGAGGCAGGCGCGCTCTGCCTTGCATTGAGGACCCGTGGGGGCCGTGCTCCAGGCAGAGCGCTGCAAAAGAATGTAATCTCGGCGAGCCAGACGACAGGCCATGTGTCGGTCTTTTTCCTTCCCCAAATCCCCGGCCCCACTCAGGCTCCCCCAGGGGGGCCAAGCTTCCTTCCCTTCCTCCGGGTTTCACCTTCTGCAGCTGGGCCTGGGGCTGGCATTTCTCGGACTGTCGATACCACGGAGCTGAGAGCTGTGGTCTCAGAATGTGACATGTAGCAGTATCCAGACCGTCGGTGTTGTCATGACTCCGAAGGTGCTTACTGCGAGATGAAGCCACAGTGCTGCGCATCCTCCAGAGTGTGGGGCTCATGAGCTTGGAGGCCGGCCGTGATCTTTGCAGGGGCACAGCCATGGGTAAATAGACATGGGCTTGGAACGGAGAGACTTATCACGTGCCAGGGTGTAGCTGCATGAGTGGGTGCCCACCCAAGACTTGCCTTTCGTGTATTGATAGTCATGGTGGCAGCCCAGACCAGCCCCACAGGTACCCACAGGCTCTCTGGGGGCAATGCCACCCACTGGAACCTCCGTCTTTCTATTACTTTCTCTCTATTGTTAGTCCTGATCTTGACTTACAGAGAAGACAAGCACAAAGTGAAACCCCAAGCCTGCAGCGAAAACCAGCCAGCCAGCCTGGAGGAAGGATGGGAGGGAGGGAGAGAGGGAGAGAGGGAGGGAGGGAGGGAGGGAGGGAGGGAGGGAGGGGGGGAGGAGGAGGAGGAGGAGGAGGAGGAGGAGGAGGAGGAGGAGAAGGAGGAGAGAATGGAAAGGAGCTTGGCAAAGATACAGTAAGGGGAAGGACGCCATTGTGCCTAGGAGGAGCCTAAATCCAAGGGAACAGCAGTAAGCCTGCTTAGGCCCTGCACCTTAGATGTGACTTAGAGCCAGGCTATAGCCACAGATCTTATTTCAAACAAAACCAAGAAGCCAGTCCCAATAGCACAGGCCAACTACTTGAAAATATCCCAGCTACTTAAAAGGCTGAGGCAGGAGGATCCCAAGTTGAAAACCTGTCTGCAAAGCCTAGGAAGGCGGTCTCAGCACGTAAAAAGCTGAGGTGCAGCTCAGTGTAGAGTGGTCCTGTGAGGCCCCAGGTCCACCCTGAGCGTCCCTAAAAACAAAGTCAGGATTAAAAAGCCAGACTAGATTTGAGCCGAAAGCTGTAAAATGTGGCAAAGCAGAATCAAATACTCTTTGATGTTGCTTCTCCGGGATTGTGTTCCGTTACTAAACAGATGGGCCACACAGTGTCATGTCAAAGTCACTCTCTGCCCATGTCAACCCACTCCTCTCTGTCCTTCCGCCATCCCCAGCTCTCCGACTTCCCCTGTTTACCACGTGCATGTTCGTATCCTGTCCCACGGTTTGAGCACCAGAGAGCTGACTTCAGTCCCTCTCCACCCAGTGACTCCCAGGCATAGCAAGGGTAACAGGCTTTGTCCAGAGGCTGACTGGCGGTTCCGGTGAAGGGCAGGCGGTAACAGTACTTACAGCTCGAAAGCACAGAGGGCAGGGAGAAATGGGGTGTGGCTGTTGCCTGAGCTTCTGCTGTGGTAAAGGCACGTTTGCTCTCAGAAATAGATAAGCTACAAGAATATCGTAAAACTTCGATCTACTCTCTGCTTATACGTATGCGTGTTAGTTTTTCTGACCCACTGAGGCAGAAGTTCTAACACATGGGGGTGAGCTTTATCTCTGCCTCTCCACCTCGAAGTTACTGAAGAGATCTTTCTTATAAAAACAGGGTGTTGGCCGGGCGGTGGTGGCGCACACCTTTAATCCCAGCACTTGGGAAGCAGAGGCAGGCAGATTTCTGAGTTCGAGGCCAGCCTGGTCTACAGAGTGAGTTCCAGGAAAGCCAGGGCTACACAGAGAAACCCTGTGTCCGGAAAAAAAAAAAACTGACGGGGTGTGGGGGAGGTGTCTTTAAAGACCATATTTTGTATGGTTACCAAAATCAGGCCGTTTTGACACCACACTGCCTGCTCTGTAACCTGAATGTAAAACGCTGCCAGCTGAGGGAATTGTATCCTGACCTGGCAGAACCCATGTTGCCTCTCCTCCTCAGCTGAGATGGCTGTAAATTAGGAAGACCGCCGCCTCACAGCTTGTTTCTCACAGCTGAAGCAGTGGTGACAGGCACCAGCCACTTGCTCTGTGGTTGACGACTTGATCTGAGTTCAAATCCCACTGCAGCCTCTGGCAGCCTGGGCCAGTGCAGAGTCCCTCTTTTGTAAAGATTTGAGATGGGTGTGGCTAAAGGCCTGGGAACAGGATTTAGGCCCCTTGGTTGGTTACCAGCCCTGTCTCTGCAGAGCATGCGGCAGGTTCTGGTGACGGGGGCTGCTGACAGAAGGCAGCCTGAGGACTGTGCTACTCCCTGCGTCCGTCCGCTGCCAGGGCCTGATCCACCAGAGCAGCTGGGCTGATCCTGACCCTCCCTGCCTGTGCTGGGCAGGGCCCTCTCTTGCCCTCCCACCTGTCCCGGCCACCCCTACCCCAGGTCTAATGCTCAGGACCCCCCCCCCCCATGCTGGCCACAGTCCGCTACACTGAGCTCACTTTGTTGGCCTGGGGTGGTCTGTGGGCCAGCATTCTCCAGGGACGATGGCCTGTCTTTCCCATGTGTCAGTTAACTTTCCTTGGCTGAGACCACTACCCAAGAGAAGGTCACTGTGGCGGAAGGACCTATTGCCCTGTAGCAGCTGCCGTCAGTTCGGTGGGCAGCGGGTGACGAGAGGACAGGGCTCTGCTGATGCGCGGGAGCATCTAGACAGGACAGGAGGGAATGCCAGGGCTCCGCTCACTGTCCCCGTCCTCTTTTTGTTCAGCTCAGGACCCCAGCCCACGGGGTGGGGCTACCCACACGTGGGACGGGCCTTCCCGCCTCAGTCACAGCTTTCTGGGAACACCCTCACAAACACATCCAAAGGTATCTCATTGGACAATAAAGGTGGACATCACAGGGGAGGGACGGGGTGGCCACAGGCTCCCAGCACCTGTCCCTTAGGAAAAGACACTCCAGGCCCTGGGCAGGAAGGAAGGTGCAGTCCCCGCAGTCTTCCTCCCTCCTATAGAAACATGCGGAGGGTACCCCGCAACCTCCCGGATCCCATTCTCCCTCCTGCAGCCTTGCACCTCCTGGGTCTCTGGGAACATAGATTATTTTTTTGGAGGTGGGGATGTGAAGCCACAGAACCCCTGTCCTCCTCCCTCCTTCCTTGCCTCCCTCCCCACCAGATCGTTAAATTATTCCACAGGAGCCGAAGCTCTGAGGCTAAATCACCACAGCGCGTATCATGGCAACTGTCCCCATCTCAGCTTCTGCCACTTGTCTCTGCGGCCACAGCAGCAAGAAACTTGCTGAAGAGAAGTCATTATCTGGGAGGTGGGGGGGCCCAGGACAAGAGCTCCCTGCCCCCTGCCCCCTACCCCCACAAACTGATCAGATCAGTGCTCTGTCAGGACAAGCAGTGTGTGTGTGTGTGTGTGTGTGTGTGTGTGTCTGTGTGTGTAACAAGTTGGGAGAAGAATGGGGCCTTTGGGGTACCCATATAGATTACTCACTGGTGCCTACAGACTGAGTGACATTTGTAATATTCGCAGCTACCATGTTCTTATGGGCAGGATGAGGAAGGGCCCAGTCTTGGCTGGCTTGCACCTTTGTCCGCTTCTTGAGTGACCGAGCGCGTGGCGAGGCTGTGGAGGCCTCAGCACTGGTTGGGACAGTGAGACCTACAGTCACAGAGCTGGCACGCAGAAGGGACATGGGTGCCTGGAAGTGTGGCTTGCTGGGCAGGCAACGTCTCCCTGAGAGTGGTCTTGGCCAAGACAGGGCTGACAGGATACAAGTGGCTCTGTCCCAGATCCTGTGACCCCAGAGAGCCTGGTGCCATTCGAAAGATGTTCCCCATGGCACTAAATGTAACTGGGGTCAGAGAATGAGCCGTCTGTCTTTCTGCCTATAGGGGGTCTCTGCTATGACAGTGTTCATGTTGCTTCTTTTCAAATGACTCTTGGTTTGAAGAGCCCGTGAGTGCTAGGCAAACACTCTACCACTGAGCCACACCCCAGCCCCTCACTGGGGAAGTCTAGGCAAGGACACTGTCACTGGGCCACGCCCCCAGCTCCCCTGCAACCTTGTTCCTATATTTGTTTTAAGCTCTCTGGCACCTGGCTCCCCTCACACACACACACACACACACACACACACACACACACACACACAGCTCTATAGTTCAATGGGGAGTGGCCCACCACCCACCGCTGTGCCTGCCTTCCACCCCTGTGCTTGGTGTGTGTTGGGGAGAAGGGACACCTACTCCCCTTCCTCCTGGTCACTGTAGAGTAAAGCCAGGCTGTCTGCTGGGGACGATACCAGTTTATCCCTCCCAGTACTGCACCACGGAACAAGCTCATTAAGGCCCCTCAGGTGAAGCGGGGAGGCAAGGTTGGGAGGCCTAATGAGGCTTGCTGCAAACCTCCCTAATTACAGGTTGACTGGGTCTTCCCTGGCCTCTCATCAGGCTCCTAAGTACCTGATTAAGGAAAACAAATGATACCAAGGAGGAGGAGACGGAGGCACCTGGGCTTGGGGGGCGGGTTGGGGGGAAACCGTGTCCAAGCCATGCCTCCGGTGGTGCGGGGATGGGACTGGGGTGGGGGCAGTCTCTGTGAGGAGCCCGAGTAAAGTTTTTCTTGTTGTGGATCCCATAATCCCTGTCACATGCACTCAGCCTCAGGCGACAGGAGGTCCAGTCCACAGCCTGCCAGCCCTGTATGAAAGCCAACCTGCTTTCCCCTCTTTCCCGATGATTTAAAACAAGAGCCCCTGTCTAGGGGTGGCAGGCTGGCTGCTTCTCCCCTGCCTTCCTGTGCCTCCCAAGGCCCTGGCCACATGCCTGGTTCCCAGCAGGTGCTCCCCAACTTAACCTAACCACATGGAGAACCCACCTCTGCTCCCTAGGGTGGCAGCTCCCCGACTTCAGCTGTCACTGCTGCAGTCCCAGCCAGCCTGTGTGGCCCGATGTCCTTCAGGCTCCAGCCACAGGTGTGCAAGTCCAGTGAGGTCACTGCTAGGCACCACACGGGCACTCAGGGCCTCAGATGGTTAGGGAAGCACCCCAGGGTTCTGGTGAGGTCCATGCTCATATGTCTTAGGTCAGATCTGGTCATGCAGCTTCTCTGAGACTTGTCTGAGAGCACTGAGACGCAGGAAGAGCAGGTCCTCTGTGGGGCCTAGGGATTGAATTCAGCTTCTCAGGCTTTCACTGAGTTGGAGAGGTGAGGCCGGCAGGAGGTACCGGGATATCACTGTGGTGTGTGGTCCAGTTTCATTGCATAGGCCTGTGGGACAAATGCTTCCTCTCACCCTCCTCCCCCCACCCTCCTCTCCCCACCCTCCTGCCACAAAGCAGGGGTTTCAGGCCTGCACGCTTCACCTTGGTGCTGTCACTGATTCAGAGAACATGTAGCCTTTGCACGTTGTTTTGTCTTGTGAAATGGCTGCCGGAGTATCCCAGGTTTGCCCCAGTCCAGCAGTCTTGCCTCTGCCTCCCCATGCTAGGATTAGAGGCTGGGGCCACCATTCCCTGTTAGGGAGAGCTGTCCGTCCAACGGTTTGTCCATGAGTTCCTTCACACACATCTGCTTCACCACTCACTGTGAGCTGCACACGTCAGACAGACTCCTACACTTACTAGTTAACAGAGAGTGGGGGAGACTCTTGTGCAGAGGCAGGGACCCCACCCACCACCTGGGCCAGACCCTCTGAGCCTGGCTAGAGTAGCCACTCTTCAGAGGAGTTGCCGGCATACTTCTGGTCGCAGAACTCCTGTGTCATGGGAGCTCCGCTCTGGCCCGAGAAACCAAGTCTGGCTCTAATTATCTTCCATCCTGCCCCGTGAGGGTATAGAAAGCTTCGATTATGTCCCTCTGACCACAGCCCCTCCCCACCCCCAACAAGGCTCATGCCACCACAGACCTCACAACAGAATCAAGTCATCCCCAGCAGTGGCCGCACTTTGCATTCTTCCAAATGGAATGGGAGGGGATGCAGGCTCCCCCAGCCCAGCCTACACCTGTGTCGGGAGCCTAGCTCAGCTCCGTGTTGGGCCTCTCCATGGCCATGGCCTCTTCCCCACCTTGCCACCTCTGAGAAAAGTGCTCACCCCTGGGAGTGAGCACTCATGGCCACAAGGCCCGCCCCCTTCTCTGCTGACTTCCCTGGGTTTCCCACACTCCATCCCACCTGGCCCTGGTTTGATTTTTTTTTTTTTTATTTAAATCGTTGCTTCCTTTTGCCCTGTGGACCCGCCCACTGTGAGATGGCCCTCTCCTGGCCTTCTGTCTCTCCCCAGATCCCTTGGCTCTCAGCCGCTGATGGACCGCACGGTTGCCCCCTCCGCTTTCCCTGTGGGACTGAATGGAGTCCTGTGTCGGTTTGTTTGGCCCCAAATAAATGGCGCAGCTCGCGGATTCATCTCCCGCTCTCCCCCTCTCAAAACTCACTAGCTGCCACGCACGCTGTTGTTTATTATTGTTTTCTTTCCCAGACTTTTAAAAATAACAGTTGTCCCAGCCTGGGCGAGTTGCCCTCCCCGTGTGCTGGCAGGCCTGCTGGCATGAATCAGTGCTGCTCCCCCGCCCGCCCACCCGCCCGCCATCTCCCATGCCTCTCTGGGAAGCCTCCAAGGCCTTCCCTCCAGCTTGCTCTCTAGACACTGCATCTGTCAGCGCCTGCGGTGGCATCTCTACTCCTGACCTCGGGCTTAGCTGTCTCTAGGTGCTTCCTCAGATGCTAAAGGCGCACACTACAGGCTGAGCTCTATTGGTCTGGAAAAGGGGTTACCTCCCAGCCACTAACCTGGTATCCCCTATACTGCCTACCAAGGCTTCCTCACAACCCTGAGCAGGACAGGGTGGGTTTGGGGAGCCTCCCAGTGCCATGGGTGGGGTTCTAGAGCCTTCCAGTAATGTGGTTCTTGAGCCTTGAAGTGTTGTGAGGTGGAGAGGGGTTCTGAGGCCTTGCAGTGAGCCTTGCAGTGATGTGGGGTGGGGTGGGGTTCTATAGCCTTATAGTGTCTTGGGGTGTGGTGGCGTTCTGAGGCCTTGCAGTGACGTGGGGTGGGGTGGGGCTCTGGAGCCTTGCAGTGTCGTGGGATGGGGTTCTGGAGCATTTCTCCTAGTGTCAGTTGTCAGAAGTGTCCAGAAGGCCACAGCTCCTTGGTTCTGTCATCCAGAGCAGTTAACTCCCTCCTACCACTTCTTCCTTTGCCCGGGAGCTCCCCAGAGTATGTGGCCCCAGCTGAATACTCAGGAGCTGTTCAAGGGCACAGTGTAGCAACTGCGTCTAGAGTTGGGGACAGGGGACTGGGTGAGGCAGAGTAGGAAGTCAGAGACTTCGCAGCAAGACCTCAGGCAGGGTCACCATTGATGCCCCAGAGGACCAGCCTGGTCATGATGGGGTGAGGGGGACACACAAAACAGAGAAGCAGGGAAAAGCCAAGAGAATGCTAGTGTGCAGCTCACTCAGCCGTCAGCACACGCTTTCTATAGAAGGGGCCAGGCGCCACTGGTGCTGGGCAGCCAGCCGGCAGCATCCAGGGAGATGCAGCACCGGGGAGTGGACGAGAGCCTTCCTAGAGTGCAGTCAGAACATGGAGAACGAACAGAGCTGGGGACCACAGACACCAGCCCCTTGCATATGCTCACTGAGGCCACCCTGAGGCCGTAGCCTACTCTGCACTCTGCTCCTTTAGCTGCCTAGTGACCAGGGTTAAAGGTCCTGTGTTTGTTCGGAAAGTCTCCACATGAATGGAAAGCTGTCTGTCTGGGGGGACCCAGGGGCCAGCACTCCTGCAGGCATACCCAGTTCAGCTTGTCACTCAAGGCTCAGGAGAGGAGAGGTTTCCTGTCTCAGCCTTCAGAAGAGACTGTCCTATACTCCATCCATCCCTGGAATACCCAGGTTCTACAGTGCACTGCAACTACCGCCTCTGTACCACATAGTGGCTTGCTGCCATGTTTTTTACAATGTTTTAATAAAGTTTTATCGACAGTCAGCCATGTCTGTCCACTGGCTGCTTTCCAGGTACATGGAGAGCCGAGTAGTCACAGCATCATAGTCAGTTCTGATCCGACCTTTATAAAAAATGTGTGTGCACCACACCGTAACAGTGGCTGCCCGCTGACCCTTCCTAAAGCCTTTTGGAATCTGCTGCTGTTAACCCTGTGCCCTTGTCAGCCACTCTGGGAAAGGAAGGAGGGAAGGGAGGGTCCAACTGGGCATCTCTCCCACTTTCTGGAGACCCTGGGTTCTAGGTGAAGGAAGGCTGCCACCCTATCAACTGCAGGAGTCGGCTACAGTGACAGCACGTGACGTCCTTCTCTCTGCCCGTTGTACAGTCTCTCTTGGCCTGGCTCAGTGTCCTTGTATCCCCTAGAGGTTCTGCTTCCCTGAACCATGAGAATGGGGGGAGGGGCATGAGTACTCTTTTCCTAGAGACAATGTCAGGAGGCCATAGAGAACTTTCTGAGTCTTGGGGTACATCACTTTGTACCCCTGCAGAGAAGGCAGCACCAAGTAGCCCCACCTCGGCCATGCCTCTGCCTCAGCTTCTTCCTCACTGCCAGGTGTTGGTGATGGAGGTGCCCTGGCTGTCTAGCATTCTCAGTCGGGCATCTTCCACCTGCCCAGGAAGACCTGCCCCTCTCCTGTCCTATTCCGATTGTCCTGTCAGGATCCATTTGCCTTTAGGATAGAGTCACTAGTTCTGGAGACCAATGTAGGGCCAGTGTGAGGCAGCTCCACAGCAGTGTGCAGCCGTCATTATGCTTTGAGTGTCAGAGTGGATCCCCACAGTGACTGACAGGGCATGGCCGAGCCGTTTGTGTGTGAGAGGGACTGGGAGGAAGGTGAGGAACCGATACAAGTCCAGGTGCTCAGTAGGGTGACCAGCCACAGCCCACTGTGACCTGCTCCAAGCAGGTGTGAGCAGATAGGGCCATGCGTGCACTGTGGACCAGTGGGAAGAGTGTCTTCCGCTCCGTGCCCTGGGTTCACCTGTGGGTCCCAGCCCTGCTCACTCATGGCCCCCGATTCCCACTCCCTGCCCTGCCTCCCAGAGCCTGCTCCTAATCAAGGCCCTGGGGCGGTTTAGTCTGAACTCAGCAATGGTGCGTTCTAAGGAAAGGCGTCAGGGCCATTCTAACAGAGCCGGATGGGAGACGGCAGAGCAGTGTTTAGCAGGTCCCACACAGCCATACACACATCTGGAACGCCTGGGTCTCTGAGGTTTCTCAAGTTGGGGTAGAAATGACAGTCAAAACAAAGGAAAAGCAAACCCTTGCTGGTTTCAGGCAGAGAGGAAGGCCTGGTCTCTTTGTTGTCATCTCTTCCTCTTCTTCCTCCTCCTCCTTTTTCCCTCACTGTCTCTTTAAACATTTGTCCTCCCTTCCTGTCCCTTCCTGTCTTGTGGATAATGACAACAGAGGGTGTTGAACTGGCTCTGGGCGTCCACCTCTGGCCGCTGCATGCTTGGAACGATTTCATTAACCTAAATTATCCACTTTATTTTCTCGTAATGGGATTAGCCGTTCTCCAGGCAGTTGAAGACCAGAGGGGAAGAGGGCCCGTGTGTTCCATTACTGCACCGGGTGGAGGGCAGGACTGGCAGAATGTACACCCTGGGCTGGAGAGGGGTCCGGATGGGCTCATGTGTGTCAGGGAAAGCAGAGGTACAGGGCCAACTTTATGATGACTCGTTCACAGTGTCTTTTAACATGGGTGGGGCCTGTGCCAAGATGCAGGCCAGCCTGTGTCAGTGCGGGGATTGACTAAGCACCATCCGCTGTCCCTGCCCTGTAGGCAGGCGCTACTGCTTCCCCGGGAACCTCACTTGGTGCCAGCACAGACACTTCACTGGATGTGAGTCGGAGTAGCCACCGCCCTTAGTGTTCAGTTCCTCATGGAGAGGCCCTGAGCCTCTGAAACGTGATGTCAGGTGCTAGGCTGGGATGTGATCCCAGATCTCCCCCTGAGGCGTAGACACTTCTCCCATCAGAATGGGACCCTCTGCAGAAGGACGCCAGTGTTGTCACCTGAGTATCAGGACCAGCCTTCCCCAGTCTCAGCTGTGCCTGAGCTGATGGGATAGACACCCTCTCGAGTCTACCCTAGCATCCGGCATCTGCAGCCCATGAGTCCTGAGAGATGCCCATGGCGTTTTGCCCGGAGCACCAGTGACTGGAACCCGAGGCCTCACACAGGCTCAGGTGTTCAGGCGCTGTATGCCCAGCCTTCTTATCACTTCTTACCACGTTATGCCGACTGGCCTTAGACTCACTCAGTAGCTCAGGCTAGCCTTAGATTAGCCAGTAGCCCAGGCTATCCTGGAACTGGGAGTTCTCCTTCTGCTTCAGCTTCCCGAGTATCTGGGACTGTAGAGGTGTGCCACCATTTCCTGTGGGGTTTTTTATTTGGGCAAAGAGAAAACAAAGCAGGGTTTGTTGTGTAAATGACTTTGAGAAGCACCACATCCATTTACCCTCCAGACATCCCTCTGTGTCCCTGGATTAAGGCAAGGCCTGCACCAAGACCCTGGCTACAGGTTGCTTAGACCCAGAGGCACCTGACTTAGCCTTTGATGCGGAACAGTGACTCAGCAGGACAACTTTAAAAGCAGCATTGGTTTAAAAGGAAGTGCGCACAGCAGAGAGTCCATGCAGGGCCTCCACGTGAGCCCTGCCTCCCTAGTGATAGCCTTGTGCATTTGAGAAGGCCTCCCATCCCGCCTCTCAGTGCCTCCTAGGATTGTGCGGGGCAGTACTTAGAGTCCACACATATCCTCTGTGGCTCAAAACATAACTGTTGGTGCAGGCAGAGGAAGCCAGTCCATTTCTGTGTAGGAGCTTAAATTGGGTTCTGGGTCTAAACTTAAGTCCTCTTGGCCCAAGAGAGCAGCCCCAAGCATCCCAGCGCCTGGTGGACACCACAGCAGAGCTCAGTGCTCAGAGGGCGCAGGGAGGTGACTCCAGGTGCATGTGAGACCCACAAGATGGAAATCCAAGGGCTCTGTAGTCCCCCAGAACATCACAGTTAGCTCTGAAGCCCAAAGGCGGAGGGGGTGCCTCGGTGCGTAGACTGGCTACAGGTGGGTCTGTGACTGGGACAGACCTTTGTGACCTCCTGGCGCTTAGAGTTGCCAAGAATCCCTCTTGTCTGAACACGAACTACTGTAGACCAGGTGACGGGGAGGGGCGGGGACTACTGTCCTCGGAGAGTGGGTCAGGAGTCTTTGTGAAGGCAGCGCTGGTATCTGAGGTACTAATGATGCCCGTTAATACCATGTTTTGCTTGGCATCATTTTAATCTCTGACTCCCAGACCGATAGCCTCCTTTTCTAGAAGGGATACATGTCCACCCGGAGGTCACGGCTGGGCTAAGTGGACAGCCTATCCTGAAGGGACGACCTGGGCCTGTGTAAGCCCCCAGCCATTCAGCAGCTTCGGGCCGTCCCACATGTCGAGTCAGAAGTTATGTCAAGTCAGAAGGTAGCGAAGGACACACGTCTCTGGCGGTCTCAGGGAATAGGGGCTGGCCTGTTCAGTGAGTGACCTGGTGGAGCATTGGCCACCGGCCGCTCCTCACTCGGACTCCTAGTAAACTGGTCCCACTCTGCCCATCAGCACAACCAGGCAGTGACTCGCCCACAGTCGCCCGTGGAGGCTCCGTCAGGCCGGGGCCGCCTTCCAGCACCCCTTCTCGGGGGCCTCTTAGCTCACCCAGAACTCAGCCCCCACTTAGACTCAGAGACTCCGTTTAACCACTCAGCCCTCGATCTCGGCTAGAACTGCAGAGGCCGCCTGCCTGGCAAGGGCCCCGTGAAAGGCTATTGAGAGACGCTAAACGCTGCCCTCCGCTCCTCTCGTTCGCTCGGAAGCCAGGCCATTTTTCAGCCTTCAAGAGACAAAAATGAAAGGGAGTGTTGGCTGATGGCGACCAGGTAACCTTTTACATCGGCTCTCACCAGGCTGAAGCGCCGAGTAATTGGAAGGGCTCAGTGTAAAAGGCACTCTTAAAGAGCCAGTGAGGGCAGAGACTCCATCAGCCAACCCTGGGCCATCACTTCTACAGAGCAGGCCCAGCGCTGCCATTTGCGTACACACGGCCTGCCCACACCTGGTTGTCCGTGGTTCTGTGGGAGTGGACGTATCCCACTGAGGTGTCATACCTAGCTCAGGTCATCTGTGGAGGGACCGCCTCTTTCCTGCTAGGCAGGAAGTAGTTGAGAAGGTCATTGAGTGGGCATAGTTCCATCAACAAGTGTGGGACAGGCCCCTCTCTCCTGCAGTGTCTGTGTTACCAAACTCAGAGAATAGGGGATTTGTGGGTCATCTTACGTCAAGGGTGGCATCTGAAGAGACCAAATGTTCTGCCCGAACTTAGGCACCTAAGTGGTCAGTGGGTGGGTTGTGTTCGACACTCGGAGAGAACGCACAACGTTGATTCAGCATCTAGAGAGAAGTGGGGTTGTTCCTTAGCTGAGTGTCATCACCCTGCCACATCAGAGTATGCTTTCTGTCTCTAGCTGAGGGAGGAAAGACAGAGAGCTACTCAGATGGTATCAGTCTTCATAGTGGTTTAGGGCAGAGAGACACTAGGGGCAGGGGCAGAATTTGAACTGTGAAGATAATGGAAAGGTAGATTGGAATGAGGAGACATGCGGTCAGGGGGTTTTAAGTAATAGGACCAGCTGATGCTAAGGCCCTGGGGTTGGCGCACGCCCAAAGGAAAAGCCACTGTGGGTCTTTAATAGGCAAGAATGGACAGGGAATGAGCTGACTGGACAAGGGAGGTGAAGGTCCCTCAGCATTGAGAGTGTGGGTGTGGTCCACAGACCAGGGCCGAGAGTGCTGTGGGTGGGTGTGGCCTTTAGCTTATCTGCCTATGAGCTTATCAGACAAGGTAGACTGGACTATCCTGGAGGCTTGGTTTTCATGCATCCCAGCAAAAGTGGGCTGTTTGGATGCCCACCCTCCTCCACAAGCCAGGCTTGCTGCTAGGTGACAGGCTCTCTGGCTGCCCAGTGAGGACACACGAGGACTCTAAGGGACAGGGAAGCTATGAGGGCAGCTCATGCGCCATGATGGGGACGGTCTGCACATCCTTGAATCATCTGCACCCTTCCTTAGAGTGGCATCATGGGAGCAAGTAGCAAAGACCAGATCTCTTGGGCGCTGAGCCCTTGTTTGTTGAGTGAAAAAGTACAGCCATTTCTCCCTGCAGGGCGTGGCTCCACCGGCTTCTGGCTCCTCGGTAGTAGACAGCGTGAGCTGTGGACACTGCTAGCCAAGCTGCAGGCCTGGGGTCCAGACAGCCATCATGAGCCCCACCCTGCTCCCCATCACCTAGGATGGGCCTGGGTCTCCTCCCTCTGTAGAAGCAGAGATGGCAGTGCCTTGCTCTCCAAGGCCATGTGAGTCTGAAGCCCAGGCCTTCTCACATACCACAAAGCACCCAGGACTGAGTGTGTCAGCCGCGGCTTACAGCACCACAGTGGGTGCATGTGTGCAGCGGGATAGTTAGAGTTGGGGGTGTATTCGAAGGACTTTTTCACCGCATGAAGGCAACTGCAGTTTACCCTGTCCCCAAACCGCCCTTCCTCTTCCTCCTATTGCAGTGCCGCTCTCTGGGTCCCTTGGGTGGTGACACGGTCCTCCACAAAGCCTTGAGCGCAGGTGGGGAAAGGACCTGAGAATGGGTTTCCCATGTGACTCCACTCTTGGGAGGTCTGAGATCCAAGTAGCAGTGAGGACTTCAATCCCAGGAATGGTTGGAGTTAAGGTGCCCTGCATCCAGCCCTTGGTGGGGTACACACAGGTCTCACCCAGCCTACCCCCTCTCCCTCCCTTCCCCTGAGCCCATCTCCTGGGCTAGGGGATGCTGCCTGTATGAGGAGGTGCACACCTTGGCCTGTGCATGCAGACACACCTCACACCAGAGACGACTGGCCCATAGGTGCCTCCTCCCACCCACCCCATACACCTGAAGAAATCAGAACCGCCCACAGCAAACTGCCGCTGTCATTGAAAACCCACCAACCTGCCACCAATCCTGGTGGTGGCAGCCTGGCGCAGGAGGCGGGGCCATGGTGCGGGAGGCGTAATTGGTGAACCCAGGGTGAATGAAATAATTGGAAAAGTGAGGTGTGAGTTTGTTAGGGAAGTGTGAGCGTGTGGGGGAGGGGAGGCGGGCTGTGTTTAAAAGCCCGCTCTGGCCTCTTTATTCACAGCTTCTGATACAGTAATTGCTATTTTGTGGTTTCTATTATCTACACAGTGGGGAGTGTGTGCAGCTCCGTCCCCAGCGTACTGGGCTGGGGGCGAATCCCTCGGTGCCTCAGTTACCTCCTCCCTCCCTGGCCCCTGGTGGCCCCGGCCAGCCTCTCCCCACTGGCCATGGCCTTGGCTCCCAGGAGGCAGGGTTCACATAGAAGTCCCTTCAAAGGCCTCTTTTAAAACCTGGCCTCAGCACCAGGCCAGCAGATAAGAACCTTCATAATGGCTGGTATTTATATGTCCCTTATCTCCTTGGAGCGAAAGGTACTTCATTGATTTTGCTTCCCTCCCCCAGCCTTCTCTTTTCTCCTTAATTCTCTTTGGCTATCTCTCCGCCATCCTTGCCGTTGGCTTCCCACAGTCCTGCCTTATACAGGCACCGAGGGCCAGTCACCAGCCTGCCCTGTTCCCCAGCACCCAGGAGCTCGCAGGAGCTCGCCCGCCTCAGACAGGAGTCTGTCACCTTTGCCCTTTGCCCCTTGGTTTTCTCATCTGTTAACCAGAGGTGGCTACAGTTGAGCCCAGCTAGCATTGTAACATCTGGGGTGGCAGGTCTCAGAGACCTGGGGGGTGTCCTTTGCAGCTGGGGTGACAGTAGCGATGGACAACGACAGTGTCCTGAAGCCTCCACACTACATCTCTAGAAGTGTCCTCAGATACCGGGAAGTTCTTCCTAAGCTCTGACTCTTAACTGTCAGCTGCTCCGCGGCCTGGCTCTTTGCGCTGTTCAGAGAAGCCCTGTTTCACCGGGATCATTTCCCTGAAGCTCCTGGGCTCCTTGGGCACGAGTTCCTTGGCCATTCAGTGGGCAGTCCCGAGCCTAGGTGGTGGACTCCCCCAAAGGCCCAGCTTCCACACCCTACCCCGGTTCCATGGAGGCCCCAGACCATCATGGCTCCCTCCCCGCACGCTCAGAGGCACGTTTGCAGACCGCAGCGGCCCGGCCCTTCCTCCTCACCAGCTTCTTTCTCCACCTTTTAATTATTTTTCTTGCTTCCTCCGGCCCCTCAGCTGCTTACCATGCACCGAGCATCCTCGGCTCACAGCACGCTGTGGAGGGGAGGAATTAACCTCGCAGTCTTCCCCCACCCCGTCCTCCTCGCCCTCTCCTCGGTCTCCCTTCCCTTTCCCCCCACCCCAACACAGCACCAGGCAGAAAGAAGGTGCACAAGGTCCTCTCCCTTGTCCCTGTGATCCTGCGTGGATCACTAGGACCAGGTACTGCACGCGCGCGCGCGCACACACACACACAGAGACTGGATTCAGCCACATTTTGGGCAGGAAGAAGCCCCACTTCTGGAAGCTGCCTGGCTCTGTAGGGAACAGGACAGGCTTGAGCTACCCTGGGTCTGGTCCGAGCAAGGAACTTCACCCCTGCTGCTTCCCTCCCAGAACAGGGCTGCTTCCCCTGGACCATTTGTGTGTGAAGCAGGGTGAAAAGACTTGGGTGGTGGGCTCCACAGCCCCTTTTCATAGTCCCGCCTCTTCGGCTGTCTCCTGCTGCTGTCCATTCTGGAGTGACTCTAGCAGCACCTGTGGAAGGCAGGCATTGGCTCCAGGGTGCAGGCAAAACCACAAACAAGATGAGTGCGTGTTCTTTCACTAGAAGTAACACACACACACACACATACACACACACACACACACACACACACACACACGGGGACTGGGTGGTTCTGGTTGGTTCTCTGTGGGCAGTGGCATTGTGACAGGTATACTGGGATGAGGTGAGTGTGTCTGGAGATCATCCTCTGCTCTGTCCGACAACCAGCCTGGTTGCCCCACGCCTTCTAGCCTTCCTACATTAGATGTAAAGCCCTCAGACCTGGGTTCTCCGTGTCGCCACAGGTGACCTAGAGAACCAGTGACTGATAAGCGATTTCTGTGGACCAGCCTGGGTGCAAACCTTTCCCCACTCCAGCTCTCCCTGTTCCAGTCAGCAGCACCCCTACCCACGCGTGGAGACTGGGTATAGGGACCCGAGGCTGTGTGTCGTGGGACGTGCAGGCCTTTAGGTGGCAGAATAAAGCAGGGTTTGCGGGCGGTTCGACTGCCAGATCTCCCGGCTTCTCATCTGACCTGCTCAGACTCTGACCCCCTCCAAATCAGCTAAGAGCTCTCCCTCTCAGCAAAGGATCTGGCCAGACTCCCCTCTGCCTCTTCCCCATCCTGGGGAGGCTGGCCCTGTCTCCAGCTCCATTCCCCACGCCAGGGAGAGCTGGACGTGCCGATTCATTTTGACGCTTCATAATGCTGCGTTTACACACAGTCCTGCCTGTAGAAATGGGGCTGGCAGATGCCTGCTCATGCCGGGAGGGCTGCAGGTTAACGCCCAGATTTAACTTATATCATTTTGTGAGTGCTTACAGCTCTCCGTGTTCTTTACCCAATCGGCCCTTGGCCTGAAGCATCCCAGACCACAGTGTGTAGATGCGTGGGCCCCGTGGACCCCAGAGAGTGTAGATTTTCGAATAAAAATAACACCTCTCTCCAGATGCGGAGCGCATTGAATATTTATCAGCGGCAGTGTGCACGTACATATTTGATAAGCGGACATTACAAAGGGATTGGGATGGGGGCACGTGGCCAAGGGACCCTGCGGAAGCTCATTCGCTTTGTCTGAGAGTCTTTCAAAGGTTAGCGTAATGGAGAGGAGAGGGTGGTCCAGGCCACAGTGCCCTGATCGGGTTTTCTGCCCCAGAACACTCCTTGAGTCTCTTAGCAGGTACTGAAAGGAAAGCTTGTGGATAGATGACACATGGCTCAGAAGGAGTTGTGTGTCTTCAGATCCCTGAGCCCTGGGGCATCTCCAGACCCCAGGTTCTAGGTTGGCAGGAAAGATTCCAGAGATTAGAGTCAGTCACCTTAGGCTTAGCATGTGCCTGGGAAAGATCAGGGAACCCCATTGGCTGCACATCCAGAACCTTGACAACCCCCCCCCACACACACACACACACATACACAATCAGCCCCTTGCCCTGGCTGGGGAATTCCTGGCCTGATGCAGCCTGTGCAAGACTCATCCCATGGGGAAAGGACAAGTGTCCAGGTGTCCCCCAGGTGGCAGGAGAGACACCAAAAATTTCCCATCAGCACCTCCAGCCTGATGGTGCCCTCCCTCTCCAGAGTGGTGACCAGCTGGGAGAAGAAAGCCACGCCTGCAGAGGCGAGAGGGCCGGGGGTGGGGGGGTGGGAAGCCACACAAGGGAGCCCGGGCTGCCAGTGGGTGTTCCTGCAGCCAGCCAGCTATCTCCGCTAACCCACGGGGTCCAGAACCCTTGCAGTCCCTCGAAGTCCTCAGTCCTCAGTCCTCAGTCCTCACTCTTTGATGTCTGCCTTTTGTCTCTAGCACCTTCGGGGAACTGAAGACAGTGCGCCTGCCAAAGAAGATGACAGGGACCGGCGCTCACCGGGGTTTCGGCTTTGTGGACTTCGTCACCAAGCAGGATGCGAAGGTGAGCGCTACCCGCAGAGAAGCACAGAGCCCGTGGGCCTCGCACCCTCAGCTCGCTCCCGACCTGCTGGTCTACCCAGTCTCCTTGGAGGCAGAGCACTGGGCATGGGGTTCAGAGGGCCGGGCAGTATGTGCTGGTGTGTGCACATGTATGCCCATCATACATGTGCAGGGGCTGAGGTCCACTGAGCTCTCAGTCTGCCCTGTAACAGGGAAAGGCCTCAGTCTAGGCAGCCACGGGGCTGGGCTTTGTATACAGTGCTGTTTGGAACAGCCAGGGCAGGAAGGGGAAGTGTGTCCAGAAAGCAGTTCACGGGTGTGGTCTGGCTACCCCCATCCCTCCACTTGGGGACAGTTCCATTCTATGCTGCTGACACCAAGGGCCAGCCCTGCAGCACACATGCACGTGTGCAGATAGTTCTCAGGCTATGCACGGAGCACAGCAGCCTTTGTCAGGGGCAGGGAGGGGGTGCAGTTATTTTTGGCTTACTTTACTTATTGTGTATGTATGTTTGGCCCATGCGCATGGGTGTGTGTACGTACGTGCAAATGGAGAGATTCTTTCCTATACATAGGTGCTGGAGATTAGACCCAGGTCACCAGGTAGGCACTGCTACCCACTGAGCCATCTTGCCAAGCTCCCATAACCCTCTGCCCCCTTCCCCTTGGGCTTTGAAGCAAGGCCACTACTCTGGCGATGCCAGGCCCAGGACAGCACAGCCAGGCTGTCCTTCTGCCTGTGTTGAGTCCTCGCCAGCCATTCTCTCAGCCCCAAGCTCCAAAGGCCAGGTTGTGCAGGACAGGTCTGCTGGGCTGTCCTGTGCCCCCTGCTGAGCGCTGCCCGCCAGCCATGCCCCTCCATCACCTCCGCTTTCCTCCTTGGAAAAGAGTGCTCAGAACTATTGCCAAGTGGCTAGGGCTTCGCCACCCCAAGGGGCCCCAGCGGTGGGGAGCAGCATGGGGCAGAAAGGACAGCTTAGGGTTGTGGAGACAGCCTGGACATCCCACAGGCACAGGGCACTAGTCCCCAGGGCATGGCAGCCACCTACATCTTCCTGTCCCCACTTGAAATGCCTGCTTTACTGCCTAGACACTTGTCCCCTCTCCTTAGCTGGCAGCCCTTGTGTTGTCATCTCTCAGTGACAGAAGGGACAACACACTGCAAACACTAGACCTTGGCAACCAGAGAAACACTGTCACTGAAGGAAGCTAGGCCTCTCCTAGCCTTGCCCTGTACCTCGGTTTCCTTATCTGTGAAATGGGTTAACAGTAGTGCCCCACTCCTGCTTTGTGACAGACGATCCTGTGAGGCCAGCCTCCTGGCACATGGCAGATGCCCAACCCAACCTGATTCCCTTCATTGCCACAACCCAGCGACCCTGGGAGCCATCCATCCCTCGGCTCCTGGTCTGTGCACAACTGGGACATCCTGTCAGCAGAGCGCCAGTGTGAGACAGTGTGAAAACCATGGCCTGAGCTTTGGGATTCCCAGATGGGACGGGGAGGGTGGGGTAGCGGAGCCACTACTGACAGGTTCCTGTCCTGACAAGGCTGCCCTGGGGACATGGAGCCTAGCCCTGCCCCTGAAAAAGGTGTGGTCACCAAAGCCAACCCAGACTTTTGCTGACCATCTAGGAAGCCAGCATGGTTTCTTCCCCTTAGTGTGACCTTGGAGAAGTGACCCACCCTCCGGGCGCCTCTCTGGCTTCCCAGGGCTGCTGGAAGGACAGGCTCGGGGCAGACGTAGACAGGCCCACTTCTACACTACAGTACAGCCCTCAGGCCAGAGGCCATGTTCCTCCTAATCCCAAGTCATCCCGTCAGCAGTGCCTTATGGAGGCGGCGGCAGCTTCTCCCTCCATCCCTTTCTGTCCTTGGCAGAAGAGAAAGGGCGGCTGAGGACAGTGAGGGCAGTGCCCACGGCCTGGAGACTGGCTGTGGCTGCTACCCAGGTGCTATTTCAGGCCTCCTGGTCGCTGCTGCAGTGCCCTGCCCTCCCTGCCAGGACCCATGCCCATTTTGCCCACTGTGTCAGTAAGCTCATTCTGACGGAAGCGGGGTGGGCTGCAACCCATCCCCACAGTGACCCCGAGCTCTTGCTGTTTCCTGGGGCAGCTGTCTGTCTCCTCCACTCCCCGGGGTCTGTCTGCAGAACCGGGTTGACTCTGCAGTGGCAGGATGAGTTCTTTTTACCTGCCGCGTATCCATGCGCCCTGCACACAGTATGAACTCACTCTGAACGTGGAGTCTTCTCCAGCTATGGCTTGGCGCTTGGGGTTACCCTGCCGTGGAGAAAGAGTGGGGCCCAACCAAGCTGGAAAGGGCCCTCGGACCCCCAGCCTCTTGGAACATATCCTCCTGAGCCTCCTTTTACACTTGATGTTTTAGAGAAGAGGCCCCTTTAGAAGCACCCGGGGCCCTCAACGGTCTCTGGTCCGCCTGAGCATCTTCTCCATCTTGACTCTGCTCCAGGTGGAGAGAGCATCTGCTCACTGGGCACCTGCAACCTTGTACACTAGGAGACCTTCCCAAGGCATCCTCAGACATACATGGAAGGGGAAGGGATAGAAGATGGTTCAGCAGCCACTGGGGCTGAGGCAGGAGGTTGCTTGCTCAGTGGAAGACTGTGAGGCCAGCGGTCCAGAGAGACTTACATCTGCCTGGAGGGGCCAGCACCAGTGCCCACTTCACCCCACCCCACCACACCTCAGCTCCTGGTATCGGGCTCTTGCCCTGGCCCTGTGGTATAAGAGTGGTGGTGTAGCCTCCCACACGGCCCACTGACCGAGATCAAGTGCTCACTCCCTGTCCTAGAATGAGCCTCACCCTGTGCCTCACACAGTCTCAGGGACTCTGACCCATCAGCCCCCTTCTCAGTCAAGTTCATGACAGCATTGGGGAGCAGAGCCAGCAGGAGCCCTGTCATGGCCACAGAAAGAGCCCAGGCACCCAACAATGATAGGCAGGGCCTGTGAGAGCACCACCATACAAGTGGCGTGTCTACCATAGGCACATTGCCTGTCCCAGCCCAGCACACCGTGATTAGTGGAGATTGGCACAAGATTGGACCTCCCCCTGCCCATGTCCGTCTGCACAGCCCCAGAGCCCTGCCCCTGGTTGACCTGCTCAGGCAAACGGGAGAAGGGACTGGGCTACCTGCCCAGTCACAGGCCCTGGTGACCTGAGCCCTGCCTGCTCACAGGAAATAGATGGACAAGCATGGGAATTCCCCTGTCTAGGAGGTTTGGAGGCCCCTGGTACTCTAGGGAGCAGATGCCAGTACTGCTGAAGGTGCCTGTGTTACCCCGACCTCTCAGTTCTCCGGGAGTCTGGCCCTGCACAGAGGAAAGCCAGTGTCAGTCAGCTAGGAGGCTAATGTAGCCGGCACACACCCTGCCTACCTGTGGTGTCACCCTGGGCTGCCCTGCCTGCATGCCATCCCCTGACCTGCCACCACTGCTGTCCCTCCTCTGGGGTATCTGAATTGATCAGCCCTGTGGACTTGTTTTGAGTGTCCCCTGGATGTTGGTAGAGAAATGACTCCATGTTATACAGCCAGGCTTTCCCTCCCGTCAGGCATTGCTTTACAGAAGTGCTGACCCTCCTCTACCTAAGCCACCCCCTCACACCCATTCCTGCTACCCAGCCGCAGCACCTTACCCTGGAAAAGAGCTCCGGGTAGACACAGAGAGGCCAAGGGGCTCCATAAAGACAGCTCTTGGGAGAAACCCCTGAGCCCCCCCCCAAAAAAAAACCAGGTGCCCTCTTCACTGCTGAACTCCCGCCAGCCCTCGCCAGCTCACGGCATGGCTCTGTCACCTGGGCAGGCAGTGGGGAGTCCTAGGCAGGTAGATTTGCTGCCCCCACCCCCATTGGCTAGAAGTCACCAGTAGGCGCTGGGTTTCCATTCAGGCCCCACCTTCCTTCCTCTCCCTACCTAGCCCAGGCTGACCCTGGAGGAAGGGGGAAAGGGCCACCAGGAATGAGGAGGGGAGCAGCAGACAGACGCCCAGAAACCAGAATATTAATTGTTCCCCACACGAGGTGCCTTTAATGCTCCCTCCCGAGCCACGCTTCTTTATACTTTTGTGGTTGCAGCTGTTTTAGCCACCGACACTGTTGTTTTAAAAGGCCTATTTTCACATAGAATGTTATCCAATTAGCGGAGCAATGTGTTGGCTTAAATAAACACTCGGGGGGAGCCGGCAGCCGGAGATGCGATGGCGGCTGGCGTTGGCAGGCAGAGCTCTACTGTGATAAACAACCACAGCTTTAATTGTAGGGTCGCAGGCATCTCCTTCCTCTTCCCCACTTCCCCATGGCAGGTGAATGCCCAGGGAGGAGTGACAGGATGCCGTGGCCTGAGCTCACACTGGCTGGAGATGCCGTGTGGTGCCGAGGGCTTGAGTGAGATTTGGGTGCTAGGATGGTGACGAGGAGCAGGACAGAGCTTCCAGTGCCTCCTGCCTCCCTCACCGGTACCCGGCACCCCTGCTCCATGCTGAATGGTAGCTTGCAGCACGTGATCCCTCGGATGATCAGTAGCACGTGCGTAACATGCATCCGCATGGTGGTGTGCAAGGAGGAGTCTCGAGGAGTCAGTACAGTGGGTTGTATGGGGGACAACCCTGAAGGAGACACCCCTTTCCAACCAGGCAGAGGGCCTGAGTGGTAGAGTCAGAGCCGCCTTCCTATTCCTCATGTGTGCCCCTGCCTCAGGTAACTCTGCCCCAAGACAGAAGCTGGTGACACTGCCTTTGGGGAGTGGCAGGGCTTGAGAGAACAGATGGTGCGGTGCATGTGCTGGGGACAGGGAAGCAGCCTAGTCTCCCTGGGCCCTGAGGGTTCCCTGCTGCATGGAAACCTACATCCGTTAGTTGTTAGATGTCTGCCAGAATGCTGCTAGGAGCTAGCCCAGGAGTGGGGGTCTCACCCCTACCTTTCAGCTGCTAGGAGCTAGCCCAGGAGTGGGGGTCTCACCCCTACCTTTCTGCTCAAGGTAGGGGCTCAGGTTCAGCCAGCACACATAAGCTAAGAGCATAAATAGGATCAGGTGCTGCCCTGGTTACCGCCAAGGCATAAGCACGATTGATCACACTGTGCCACCTTTCTGCCAATTGTGGCACTTCAGACCGTGGGGACCGAGGCCTGCCAGGCACCTCGTAGACCAGAGCAAAGACCTTGCTTTCAGATCTGCCAGGCACAGTGTGAGTCAGAGGAGGGTGGGAAGGCAGCCATGAGGCGTATGTGGGGCTGAAGAGCCGCAGCTGCCCTCCTTCTGCACCGGCAGTCCCTCGAGCTCACACTGAATGAGGAGAGTGAAGCTTAGAAAAGTCCATCAGGTCACTGAACAGCGCAGGGACTGCCTGTCACCTTCCCTGGCCACCTGACCCCTCCTGCCCTCTGAGGTGCTTCGGACCTGCGGAGGCAGGAGCCGAGCCCTTCCCTGCCCTGTTCTGCTGTAGCACCTGGCCTTCGGGTCAGTGCAGTATGCTTGGAGGTTGAACTGACTGGCTCGAGCTGATGGCATGACTGGGGGTGCATCTGTCTGCCTCAGAGAGTCAGGGCACATGCTACAGATGGGCCTGTGGCAGTTTGTCTTGCAAGGTCACCTCTGCTCCTCCATGCCTGTAGTGGTTTGAATAAGAATGGCCTTCTCAGGCTCCTGTATTTGAATGCTTAGACCAGGGGTGGCGCTGTTTGAAAGGATCAGGAGGATGATTAGAAGGAGTGGGTGTGGCCTTGTTGGAGGAAGTATGTCAATGGGAGTGGATTTTGAGGTTTCACATGCGTGCGTGCCTATGTGTGTGTGTGTGTGTGTGTGTGTGTGTGTGTGTGTGTGTAGCTTTCAGTTACTGCTCTAACACCATGCTCCCCACCATGGTGATAATGGAGCAAGCCTCTGAATTTCTAAGCAAGCCCTCAATGAAATGCTGTCTTTTATAAGAGTTGCCATGGTCATGGTGTCCATTCCCCCACAATAGAGCAGTGACTAGGACATTGTCACTTCTCAGAATGGGTCCTGGTGCCATTCACCGTGGAAGTCACTCCATTGTTATGCAGAGAGCTAGGACAGGCCTACCTGTGAGGTGGCGCATCTGGGCAGGCCCGAGGCCACCAACTAGCAAAGTGTGCTGTGCTGACGACTTAGAGGCCGTGTGGAACACCCTTCCCTAGAAGTCACTACCCAGTGTTTCTTCCAAGCCTGGCAGGACCTGGCTCCCCTGTCCCCCATGCTCGGTGCAGGGCACCAGCATGCACATGGCCATCCTTGGCCACCTTTGTCACTGTCCCCTTCAAGTGTGGGGCACAGACGTTTAGGGCAGGTTGATGGTGTCATTGGATGCCTTTAGTATCCGCAGCCCTCTGGCTCTTCCAGGGACACTCGGGCAGCAGGAGGGCAGGGCCAGGAGGCTGCTGACTTCTGATGTCAGGTCCATTCTTGGTGCTGCAGACAGCTGGGCATCAGCCAGTCCTCTGTAAGCACGTGACGCTCAAGTCCTGCCAAGGCACAAAGTGTTGTCTTCGGGGAAAGTGCAGACAAGCTGGACCCAGCACTCCACTGGCAGCTTCCCAGACCTTCCATGGTCCTCAGAGATGGCCACCAGGGCCAGGCTCCTTGAGCCCTGTGCTAATCCCCCATTGTCCAGTAGACTGGCTTCCAGGTGGACTCAGGGAGAGGAGATGGGAGGCCATGGCCTTGAACCCGAGGGCTGAGGAAGGCTAAAGTCACAGGAAATCCGAGCAGAGACATGCATGGATGGTGGTGGTGACCTGGACCTGGGGCAGACGCTCCCCTGGGATAGGAGCCACCTGAGTCAGACCCCCACCAATGGGAGTTGAGGTCCAGCAGGGGCAGGTCCACCCACAGTGTGGAGATCTACACCCCGGGAACTGAGGGACTCACCATGAGGGATCTGACGGTGAGGACATGTCTGCACCCTTGGGACCCACTTTAGGAAAAAAGGTGTGGCCCATGCTGTCGCCTGGAGGTTAGGATGAGAAGGAGTCCCCACCTCCCTCCCCTCATCCCCCACCACGCTTCCTATGTACAACCTGTCTGTAGAGACAGGGAGGGAGACAGCATTGGCTGTGGCCCCAGGAGGAGGCTCCTGAAGTGTAGATGATGGCGCTGAGGGGAACCCGTGATGGCCTCCAGGAGATGGTGGAGTGTGGCTTTTCCTTGTCATTCTCTGTGTCAGCCTGCGTCCCTCCAATTGTCCTCTGGGCTTCCCAGCAGGCCAGGGTAAAGGCTGACAGTCTCCTGTGCCAGCCGGTGGGCTACTCTGTCCATTCAGCAGGGACATAAGGCCATGGGTGCTAGATGTAAGGCCAGGCCAAGTCCGGGTCGCCATTGGGTGTGCAGCAACCCCAGCTGTGCTTGCTGTGTCCTTGTGTTCTGAAACACAGGCTTGGAAGGCTAAGACGGGAAATTTAAGACAGAGTCACACTGACCATCCACCCAGGGTGGACACATGTTCTCTAGACACTCTGCAGAGGAAGACTCTGCTCTACTGAGTAGTTACCGAGAGCATGTGCTGGCTAAGGGAGGGGCAGGGTTTCCTCTAGGGTTTCAGGTTTAGCCAGGAGGACAATGGGCGGGCAGTGGGTGCAGGAACCGACACCAGGTGTGCCAGGCCTGGGTTGCAGGGCCTTTGCCGAGTAGGCCACAGTTTCGATGCCCGAAGAGATGGAGCATGTGAGGGGTCCTCAGCTGTCCTTTGAAGTGAGAGACCAGTGAGTGACCAACCCTTCAAGAGTGAGCAGGCTCAGGTCCAGCCTGGGGGCTCCCTGGACCACACCAATAAGACTGTTAGCCACAGGACTGCACGGGAGTCCCGGAGGACACTAGCCCCCGGGCTGTTTTGACAAAGGCGAGTTGCCTGAGTGGGGAGGGTGGCGGGGGGGGGGGGGGGGGGTGTTGTGGTGTTTCTACAGGGCTGGTGTACCGAAGAAGCTGCTGACGCCGCCATTATTCCTGCTGAGGCACCTAGAATCTTTCACGCTTTTTGGGTGTGCCCCTGCCCCTGCCCTAGCCCAAAAGCTCTCAAAACAGGGTCACTCCATCCCTAAGATGCCTCAGGCAGACAGGCAGCCGTCATCTCTTCTTCAAGCACGTGCGCTGTGTTCTTCCCCAAGGCTGGCTCTAACCTCCAGTCACTGTACCACCCTGTGTGGAAAAGCTCTGAGGACACCACACTGCAGCTCGTGAAATAGGCACACGGAGCAGGACCTGTGTCTCTCAGTCCTCAGCAGTCAGAGCTGGGAAGGGCTCTGCTATTTTTGGAGAACCCCATATTGTGTTCTAGAAAAAAATAAGAGCGTTTGCAGGCGGGCGCTGCTGTTTCCACTCGGGTTCCTGCAGACTGAGGAGGGGCTTTGGGCGACGTAGCAGACAGCATTGCCGCAGGGCAGTGCTCTAAGCTGTGGGTAAATGGCTTCCCGAGTGTCCCCACCCCCATCTTTGCTGCTCCTTCTAAAATTTGATGCAGCCTAGGTTCAGAGACAGGAAGCAGCTTGGCCAGCATCACACAGCTTGAAGGTGATCAACTAGGGATCTGAACCTGGATGGCCTGGCCTCCGAGTATGGAGAGCGCTTTCAGTGAGGGGCTAACAAATGCCAGGGTACAGAGAGGGAGAGCTGGGCAGAAGCTGTTAGGAGCTCATGCAGGGAACAGGAACATCACCAGGCCTTCTGAGGCAGGAGAAAGTAGATTGGGGGAAAACCACCATGAGGAAGAAAGGCTGGGGTTGGGGCAGCTCCTCGCCTGTGCCTCCCTGCCAAGATCTCTGTGTAAGTGTGGGTGGATCAGCCACCAGATGCAGCCATGGCTGTCCCAGACTGCTGTGTCCCCAGGATGCAGCTCCTCGGGGACCCTCATCAGACTCCCCACCAGTTCCTTCCATGGTCTCGAGGCACCCGGCTCCCCGAGTCCCCACCTCCCCACGACAGCTGAGCACTCGCGCTTCTGAGCTCAGAATGAGCCATTTCGGCTTGGGGGCCAGATGCATTTTTATATCTGCCTGGAAAAAAAAAAATGGTAGGGGCTCTGCCGGCAGTCAGGAGAGGCTTCTAAATTAAACTTAAAAAAAAAAAAAACGCGTGAATGTGATGGGTGGGGGAGGGGCCTTGGGGGGGCTGCACCTGGTCCTTCTCAAGTGGTGCAAAGAGCTATGCGTGGAAACCTTCCCTCCATTGGCCGAGTGACTGTTAACACTGCCCCTCCCACCTGCTCCCTCATCCCCAAGCCCTCCCATCCTTCCAGATTCTATTTGTCTTGAATAGACTGGGCGCTGCCTCCATTGCTTACTCTAAGTCCTGACGTCTTTCCAAGACGGGACCTGGCCCAGCTAGGGCAGTGACTAGCCCGAGGTCCTGGCCTTATTTCTCTCACATGTCCTGCAGCTTACACAACAGAAGTACACAACCTGGCAGTCACAGGGCCCAAAACCAGGCTAGCTGGAGATAATGTGCGCCCGGAGCCTCCCTCCCAGATGCCGTCCATGGGCAGTGATGTTTCCTGTTGTACGGCACAATGCTGCCATATCTGACACCAGTTCTTTTGCGCTAGGGCCACCCTACTCCACTGTTACCTGGTTACTTCAACCATTGTTTTCAAGCACAGTCACCTCCCAAGGTGCCCAAGGTCAGGACACATTCTAACCATAGCAGTTGCATCATGGGCCAGGGGCAGTGGCTGGTTCCGGCCCTCACTGTACTGGTGAGTGAGCGCTTCTAGGCATCAACACGAGAAAGGCAGGCTCCCCTGTCGCCCTCCTCCAGCCGTCAGCCTGGGTGCTCTGCAGCCTCCAGGGGCCCAGAACATGTTCTATGCCTTAGGGCTCTGTGGAAAGAAGGAGGCTACTAAGGGAATTTGTCTGGGAGCACAGGGGATGTAGGTGGACATACTGTGTGCCCACACAGAGTCACCTTGAATCCTCTTCAGGGTCCCAAATCTGACTGAAGTGACCCTCACACTTCAAAATGCTGAGCTCAGAAAATTCACTTAACCTGCCTAAGACCTTGAGTAAAAAGGAAGCGCAGATATTGGGCAACTCTTGACTCTAGAGTTGAGAGACTTCTTAGCCACTGAAGTCCCGCGTTAGTGTCATGGGGTGTTTCCAGAAGAGTTGGAGGAGGCTGTCCCTGCACAAAGCCACTGAGCCTCAGTCAGCCATGTTTATGAAGGGCTTTGAGCAGTGCTGTCTGCGGATCAGGTGAATGCCCAGGACTGGTACATCCATAAATGCAGGAAGTAGGTTTGTGCTGTGTGAGAGCTGGGAGAAGAGTTGGGGGGCTTTCATGGTGACGGCCAAATGTGTCTTTCTCTTGAGGTGGTGATGGAATGTTCTAGAATCCATATGCTGATGATTGCATGTGAATACTCTGACTGTATAATTATATTTCAATTTAGATTTGAAAAAGCTGGTGAGGACAGGGCGGGGGTGGGGGGAGGCTGTTGGCAGAGCAAGGAGAAAAAGTATATTCAAGGCCCGGGGTGCTGGTCTGAGCACAGATGCCTGTAGTGGAAAGGGCAGGAGACCAGGACGGAGACAGTGGTGGGAACAGACAGAGGACGGACACCAAGTAACCATGAAGGAGTGTGCATGCGTCCTCTGGTGACTTGACAGCTGGGTGAGAGGCTCACCTGTCAGTGGGGTCGCCCCCCACAGATAACAGGTAAGATGCCACCCAGGGAACAAGTGACGCACCTGGCCCAGGCAGTGAAACATAACTCACTAATTAAGTAGTGTGCGAGTAGCACCCCGAACTTCTCCAGACACCCAACGTCACCAGGGCGGAGGGAGGCTGCGGGGAACACCCGCAGCTCCTTCCCAGCTCACACGCTGCTCTTTCTTGCCCCCTCCTCTAGAAAGCCTTCAATGCTCTGTGTCACAGCACGCACTTGTACGGCCGCAGGCTGG
The DNA here is from genome assembly GCF_947179515.1 of Apodemus sylvaticus. Classification (NCBI taxonomy): domain Eukaryota; kingdom Metazoa; phylum Chordata; class Mammalia; order Rodentia; family Muridae; genus Apodemus; species Apodemus sylvaticus. The sequence goes on along the minus strand of NC_067493.1, from coordinate 48,934,751 downwards.
TTCTGGAATGGGCAGACTCAGAGGTGACTGTGCAGGCCCTACGGAGGAAGACAGCCAGGCACTTCCAAGGTAGGAGTGGCCGACGCCGGGCTTCTGGGGTTGAGAGCTGGGACAGGGGCCGCCTGGGTCGCTGTCCTCACTTGGGTGCTGCCCGAGGCCTCCTGCCACTTTAAGACAGCCACGTGCACGGTGGCTTACCCCGTCCGCTGTAGGTGGGTAAGGCAGTGGAGCCAGGCAAGCAGGGAGGGCAGGGCAGTTGTCTTTTCTGATCATACTATAGTCTCTGATTCAGGGTCCAAAAGATGGTGGAAATGCGTCCTGTAGGCGGGCCCTGGGAACCAGGCTCACCAGGTTCCAGTAGGCCGTTCTCGAGGGCTCTAAGTCTGCCCAAGCTCTGTGCTACAGCTCACTCAGCAAGGTGACACTGTGGCCTTAAAGATGGTTGCCCTCCTCCTGGGCCCGGCTGTTCTCATGTTTGTGACACCATAGTGATTGAGCAGTTCTGAGGGCACTGGTGAAGGAGGTGGCCACTTCCCTCCATGGATAACCCAGGCTGAGGGCCCCTA